>NW_024080669.1:565739-1095706 GCF_003009895.1 Hyaena hyaena | reverse complement strand
CCCCCCCCCCCCCCCCCCCCCCCCCCCCCCCCCCCCCCGCCGTGGGCTTGGCACTGGAGACCCGGAGGTTGGCGGAGGGCAGCAGGAGGTTTCTGGGGGTATTTGGTTGATTTGAAGCAGAGGTAGGGGGTAAACGGACAAGCAGAAGTCAGGAAGCTGGAGTCTGGTCCTCCAGCCCAGCCTCCATCAGAGGCTGTGTCCTGCCGTCACGGCCTCATCGCGCTGCCTGGCACTGACTGGCCATGAGCAGGGCTCTTTTGTTAGTTGCTTTTGGACTCTGTATCCCAAGTGCCTAATCACGTGCCTCTCTGTGAAGGAATCAGCAGGTAACATTTCCCCCTGTTATAAGCGGGAGGCTAGAGATCCCAAGGAGGAGGAGTCGTAATAGTCTCGGGGCGAGGGGTGGGGGATGAAGTGTAGGCTGATCCTCGGCTGAGTTACGGTGTCCGAAGCAAACAGAGTGTAGGCAGAAGGACCCTCGAGATGGTACAGAGACAGGAATGGCGCGGGCGGGCAGGCTGCGGTGGAGGGGATCAAAAGATTACGAGGCATCAAAGACTACAAATTTAGGGCAAGGTGAGAATGCACAATTCCTGCAGTGCCTAAGAAATTAGGGAAGGAAGAAGGATTTGAGGAAGGGCTGTGGCGCTATATTGGAGAAAGCTTTAGGGTAGGATTTGGGGAGACTTTCGTCTTGCCTCTGCTTCCATATGACTCACTGTAGGGTGCTGGGCAATGGCGGGACCTTCCCTGGGCTTCTGCATTCTGAATTTAAAAAGAGAGGTGTTAAAAAGAGTAGCAGCTCATACGTGTAGCGCGCTCTGCCTTGTGCAGAAGTGTTCTTGCAATTGCGCTCACTTTGGATCCTCTTCATAACCAAGAGAGAGGGAGGAAGGCAAGCTTCGTTGTCCTCATTTTATTTATTTATTTATTTTTATTTATTAAAAAATTTTTTTTTTTTAAATTTATTTCTAGGAGAGAGAGAGACAGCGTGAACAGGGGAGGGTTAGAGAGAGAGGGAGTCACAGACTGAAACAGTCTCCAGGCTCCGAGCTGGCAGTCAGCACAGAGCCTGACGCGGGGCTCGAACCCACGAACCGCGAGATTATGACCTAAGCGAAAGTTGGACGCTTAACCGACTAAGCCACCCAGGCGCCCCTCGTTGTCTTCATTTTAAAGTTGAACAAATAGAGGCTCAGAGAGGTTAAGTAACGTGGCCCAGGTCACACAGCTTACTAGGGTGAACTCAGGTTCCAGTCTCTGCCCCCTGCTATACCACATTACTCCGTGGCATGTGGGATGTGCACGCTTTCGAGAGAAGCAAGCCTACCGAAGTACAGATCAATCAGATCTTAAAACAAACCCACACCCAAGTTTGAATCTTTAGACTGAAATATGCTTTTCTAAAAACTGGGCAATCCTTGCCTGCTGGTCCATGAGTCCGAGAGCCCCTGAGATCCCTCAGTCTTGCTGGAAGGATGATGAGAATACATATCAGGGCTGGTTTCCTTAGAAACTGGCTGACCTCAGATTGAGGCGACCAGTCCTGGGGGCTGGCATCCTTCCTTCCTGCTCCCAATCCAAAGCTTCACCGTCCACGCGAGTCTGGTTTAGGGCCCACCTCCTCCCTGAAGGCCTCCTTGTTAACCACGCCACAACGAGGACTCTGTCTGCTGGGTGCTCAGGGTGCTTCATCGTATACTGCCTTTGTAGCACCCATTGGTGGGGGAGGGGGGTCTGCTGAGGAAATGGGGTTACCTTGTGGTTCTGTTGGAGAGAGCTGAAATCGAAGACCTTCTAAGTCCCCTGCCCTCCCCCAGGCATGACCCCCTGACTGAGTCAGGATTAGGGAGGTGAGCCCTAGCGGGGCACCTGTCTGCTCTTGGACTGGCCACTTGGCTGGACATGGGTCTGTGGTTCTTGCCTGTAAATGAAGAGCTGATGGTGATAGAGAAAGATGGCCAAGGTCAGGACCTCCCGGCCCTGGCTGTCCATCAGAACACTTGTGGGACTTCTGAAATCACAGAAATCTGGGCCTGCTTTCAGCCCCACTGAATCAAAATCTCTGGGAAAGTGTCTGGACCTTTTCTTCCCAAGCTTCGTAGCTGATTTTGAGGTTCAGCCAGCACTGGGAATGAATGGCTTCCGTGGAAAATGATAAGGGCTGTCATGGCCAGAGGCCTCACCGTATGCCAGGCATAGCGCTAAGCCCTGTGCTTACCTTACCATGCTTAACCGACTACAACTTGGCTACTCCCTTTGGTCCCTGGGAAAAAGATGCCAAGGCAGGGATTAATGCTCAGGAGGATATTTGGGGAGCACTCCCAGAGAATAACACCTGTAAGGCAGTGAGGGAAGGAAGATGGGGCAGGAAAAGAGGGTGACTATTACATATTTACAATAAGACCTGAGCCAAGCCCGACGCTGAGGCTGAGATGGTCCTTCACAGTTTTCTGGAATGTAGGGAAGGGGGCCGTCCCTCTGTTCCTCATGTGGACCAGTCTTTGCTTGCAGGCTGCCCCTGGGGAAGGTGCTTAACCTCTGGGAAGGCAGCTCCTTCCTGCCAAGGACATTTCTGGCAAGGGACTCAGGAGCAGCCATGAGCAGGCAGTGTCCAGGCAGCGGGAGGGACGGAAGGCCTGGTTCTGGGAGAGGGCGTCTGGGCAGCATCTGCTGTCTGACAATACCCATTGATGCAAGCAGAGACTCAGAGATGGACTTGTCTAAGGCCACAGGCTTGGCATATGATCCTAGGTCAACTCCAAATCACATATTCTTTCCACATGGCTCAGAGCTACACAGTTATATTTAAAATATTTGCATAAAATGTGGAAACCTAGCTCGATACCCCTGTCTCCCACCCGAACGCATAAACATGCGCACACACGCACACAGAGCACATTGCAGGGAAGGCTAAACCTAACATCATCGGCACGGCAGTCTGGAGAGATTAAATGACACTGTGGCAGCGATATTAAGACAAGCTCAGGTCCATGAGGCTCAAAAGATTTGTTCCAATATTACATGTATCTTAATAAAAATTATTTACCATTTTTGCCTTCAGATAGTTATTTGTTTACATTTCTCAGAATGACATGCTTTAACATTTGGGCAGTTAGGCTATCTGCAGGGATGTCCTAAGGACCCCACTGGCGGCCAACAGTTCCTTTGTCCCCACCTGAGTGGGGGGCACAGGGCCTGTCCCTTTCAGGGGCCCCCTCCCCGTGCCCTGCTCTGAGGGGCAGCCACACCAGGCCAGTTGGGTCGGCGACTCACTCAGGCGCCCTCGATGATTTGGCTCTCGATGGCAGCTGCTTGGTGCCCTGGTTCTTCCTTGGGAGCAGGCCTCACTTGGCTGGGTCTCAGCCCAAGATGGCGGTGACGGGGGCGGCGCGGTGCGTTCCCACCTGATTCCAGGCCTCGGAAGGCAGAATGGGAAAGGCAGCAGCTGTGAGCAGAGGGAGGCGTCAGCCTGTGTGGTGCAGACACTGAAATAGACGCGGTGGTGGAGGCAAGGGCGGAGGAGGAAGTCTGAACACTCACCTTGGGGACAGCCAGCTCCTGGGAGCCCGAGGGAGGAAGAATTGGATCGCGGAGGGTACAGGTGGGCGAGGAGCCCCTCTGTCCAGGGGAGCACCGTTGGGACCCTCAAAAGCCTGAATGTGTGTGCACTGTCTGGTCACCTATTTATCTTCCCTCCATGTGCTCACTTACCCCTACTCCCCAGTGACGCACTCCTGTGTTCCTTCGGGCTGAGGGTTCGTGAGCATGGGGTCCAGTCTGTTTTAATGTCCTAGGCCTCCCTGTCGGTTGGCACAGTGCCTGGCATACAGCCCCGAATAAGTGTTTGTTGAATGAGTGACTGCCCTCCTTTGTGTATGCATTTTCCTATAGCCCACCACACATTCGTGCTTTCTCCGTGAAGCGCTGGAGTCTTCTAAAGGCATGAGGTGTGCAAAGTGTGAATATTGGCTTTTTGGAAGGTCATCACCTAGTTGAGGAGCCAAAAGTCACACCCACGAGGGAGTCAGAGGTGCATAAATGATCTGGCTGGCCTGGGAGTCAGGGCAGGGGAGAGAATGCCATGGGCTGGCCTGGCCTGGTAACGGCTCCCTTATGAGCCAGACCCTGCAGCAGGGAGGATTCGGGTAGCGCAAGGGGATGGAGTAGAGGAGGAGTCAGGGATGAGCGAGAGAGGATGGAGACCAGGTGAGAGGGGCGATGGGGTCCCAAGGGGAGGCTGCGCTGTCCTCTCTGGCCTTATGGGGTTGATGGCAGGGCCTTGACCTCTGCAGACTGCCTGCGAGCTTGACTTTTCTAGCCTCTGCTTGGGTGTGGGCTAGGGTCAGGCGTGTCCCCCAGGCTCTCGCCAGCTGCCAATCGTCACACTTTGGGCCGTGACATTTTCTAGGATCACTTTCTGGCAACATCCGAAGGCAGCTTTGGACCAGATACAAATGACCTCCTCCCAAAGCGGAAGAGAAACCAGATCCCACCTCCGCCCTGGCCCATCAGGCGTGCTCAGCCCTTCAGGTTCACTCGGCCTCTGTTTTTTTTTAAATTTTTTTTATTTATTTCTAGGAGAGAGAGAGAAACAGTGTGAGCAGGGGAGGGTCAGAGAGAGAGGGAGTCACAGAGTGAAACAGGCTCCAGGCTCCGAGCTGGCAGTCAGCACAGAGCCCGACGCGGGGCTCGAACCCACGAACCGCAAGATCATGACCCAAGCGAACGTCGGACACTTAACTGACTAAGCCACCCAGGCGCCCCTCACTTGGCCTCTATTAATCGTGCCCTGTGAGAGCCCTGGACACCGCGGCTGCTGTGTCATGGAGCCCTGGACCTCTGAGGATCCCCCGCCTCCATGCTTGAGGGACTTGGCCAGTCTCGACACGTTAGGCAAGAGGCTCCTGCTAGAACTCACCTGTGTCTAAGCCATTCCCAAGGCACAAGTGAGTCCTGACACGGCACAGTCGAGGGGCAGGGGGGTTTGCATCCTCGTCCCCTCCCTGCTCCCATCTCGCCCACCTTCTCAGGAGGAGGGAGCCCTTCTCAGGCCACAGGGAAGGGTGCGGGGGATTCAGACCCGTTTGCCCCCCTCTATCCAGGGGCCCTCATAAAGGGGCAACTTCCTCCATTGGCTTCTGGGGAAGTGACTGCTCGTCCTCAGTAAACAGGGAGAAGCAACCAGAAAGGAACCTCAATCCCAAGCTCTCAGGCACAGGTTTGCAAAGGGCGGGCCCTACCCCTGTGCTGTCTGGGCCTTGCCTGGTTGACACATGGACGAGGTGGCCCAGGGAAGGAGGAAGCCAGAAGTTCCCAGAGCCTGGGGGAATCCCAGGGTCTGTGGAAGCCCCTCTCGGGGTGGGGGTGGGGTTCTGTCACTCTCTCTCCAGCACAGCCACCAACCCCTACCCCCCGCTGCCATTCCTCTTCCCCCAACCCCACCTGCTGGCCAATACTGCAGTTTCTACCTAGGCCTGGGGTCCTCTGGTCACCAGAGGGGCCACCATCACTACCACTACCCGTGTGGGTTGCTTCGACAGGAAATCTTGCCATTGGGACACCCACCCAAGAGCATCCCCTGTACCCTTAGCCCGAGGGGAGAGGCAGAGAATTTCATCACCAGGGGAAAGGCCACCCTTGGCGGGAGGTGGGGGAGGAGGGGCATGGTTTCTGGGACACGCCGTTCCGAACAGCTTTGGCAGTTTTGAAGGTCACTTTTTTCCCCTTCCACGAAAGAATTTAATTAGGCTTCCATAAAGCAGTTAGATTTAGGAGCGGAACATTTTTAGCTCCCCTGCTAGGAGTGCTCATGAATATTAAAGACTGGGGAAGGAGGCAAGAGGCAGGGGCTGGGCCAGCTCCTCCCCCTACCTGGCTCCCTGGGGACTGCGGTGCAGTGCGGGTGGCACGTGGGTGCAGGAGAAAAGGCAGCTGGGTTCCTTTGCACTGGGGGCTGGGGGGTCAGTGATATCACTAAGATTTGTCACTAAGGATTGAAGTCATCATTTCTACTCAGGTAGGACCCTGGATGGAGGGAGTGTCCTGGGGTGCAGGGTGGGCGGGTGAAGGGCAGGTGTCCTGGCCTGAGGGCTCAGGCTGCAGCAGAGGGTGGGAGGCCCAGGAAGGGCCCCTGAGGACCCACTCCAGGCCCCCTTCCATTGCTCTGATGCTCCTGGGTGGCCCTCAGGGGGTTTCCTCGCAAAGGTCAGCCCGCTCTCCAAATGGGGCACAGCTGGGTCACGTCTGAGAGCAGGGGATGAGCAAGTCCTAGACTCGAGAGAGGGACACAGAGATGGACTAAAACTGCCCCACAGGGCTTTGCAGTAGAGCCAGGAGACGAGACAGGCTCCCAGAGCTGTCCGAGTAAGCAAGTGGATGGGCCCCAACGTGCTGTGTGGATGATGGGTGGTTTCCTAGCTCTAAGGAATGTGGCTGGGTGGGGACGGTGGGACACACTGGGGTGTGTTGCTGGGCCCCGCCAGGGCCAGCTCTTCCATCACCTCGAGAAGCCCCACTCACAGGACCTCTGAGAAAGGCTGAGTCGAGGCTCCTGTCTCTCTCCATTTCACAGATAGGGAAACTGAGTTCTCATGAATACCACCCCTGGCCTGCCCTGATTCCAGCCCTTGCCTGAGGTCGCAGAGCTGATAAATAGCAGGGCGGCCCAGCACGGCTCTACCTCAGCAGTCCCAGCTCTGCTCATGGTCAAGGTTAAGGTCTTGGTGATACGGCTCCAGGCTGCATCAGGAGGCATTTCAGGGTGGTATCCCATCTCTTCTATGTCTTAGGTGTCATAGCAAAGTACTACACACAAGTGACTTAAAAACCAAACATTTATTTCTAACAGTTCTGGGAGCTAGAAGTCCAAGATCAAGGGGCTGGCAGATTCGGTTCCTGGTGAGAGCCCACTTCTTGGTTTGCATACTGGCACTTCCTTGCTGTGTTCTTACCTGGCAGAGAGTGAGGGATGGGGAGAGGGGGAGCTCTGATCTTTTCTTATAAGGCCACAAATCCCATCACGAGAGGCCCACCCTTATGACCTCATCTAAACCTAATCACCTCTCAAATGCCCCACCTCTGAATCCTATCACTGGGAGGTTAGGGCTTCGACATGGACAGGTTGGGGGTACACAGTCCCTATTAGATTCCCATCTGTTGGGTAGTGCCTGCATCTTGTTATAGACAGAGCTGAAGGCAGAGCTAGGCTCAAAGGGGGGCAGACTGTAGTCAGCCTGATTCATACACCCATCAAACTTCGTTTATTCAGCAATCCCCGAGCACCCAGTCGGGGCCAGGCACTGTGCCCAGCACTGTTAGGTGGTAGAAAGACAAGGAAGCTCAAGTGATGTGGAATAAGAGCATAGAGCACCTGTGAAACTGGGGAAAAGGAAAGTTTCTTTTTTTTTAAATGTTTTATTTATTTCTAGGAGAGAGAGACAGCGTGAGCAGGGGAGGGTCACAGAGAGAGGGAGTCACAGAATTCGAAACAGGCTCCAGGCTCTGAGCTGGCAGTCAGCACAGAGCCCGACACGGGGCTCGAACCCACGAACCGCGAGATCATGACCTAAGCGAAAGTCGGACGCTTAACCGACTAAGCCACGCAGGTGCCCCGAAAAGGAAAGTTTCTTAAAGGGGCTGCTGCCTAGTTCTTGGTTTTGGGTGCACAAAGCCATGGCCCAGCACTGGTGGGTGAGGCGAAGGGAAAGGAAGGGGAGGGAAAGGGAGGGGAGAGAAGGAGAGGGAAAAGAGGCAGCTCATTTCTGGGCTCCGAGGTGGAGTGGTCTCCCCAGGCAGCTGCCTCCCATCCTGGTCTTGGTCATCTGCCCACAGTCCTCAGTCCTAGTCCCCAGCCTGACAAAGCGTGGCAAGAGCCAATGGCTGGAGCCCTGGTCCAGGGACTTAGAGAGCCATAAAGAAGACCATGGGCTTGCTGGCTGCCATTCGTTATTCCGGCTCCTTGGACGCTGGGCGCAGGAGGTCAGCTGTCCTTCTGCCGAGGCACGGGCTGGACCCCCATTGTCGCTGGGCTGGCCAGGACCTTGCGGCTCATGCAGCTGCTGCGGCTCAGTGTAGCTCGGGTGTCGTCCAATGAGTTCTATGGCTTTGGTTTCTGATTCTGTTCTGAAATTGAGGCCTCGCCAAGGCCTTGGGATGCCAGAGCCTCCTCTCTTCTCTTGGTTTCACTGCCCATTTTGAGCAGGATTCTTGACCTCTCTGGGCGTGTTTTCTCTTAATGACGCGAGGATGACAAGAGCCCCCTGGTGACAGCTGCTTCCAAGCAGACGAAGGTGTCCTGCAGGGTCTCAGGATCAGGGTGTCAGAGGCAGGGCTGTCTTTACTCCCCGGGCAGCCCTGTCATTTGGGGTCAGGAGCACAGGGACGGTCAAAGCTCCACCCAGGTCTCTATTTAGGGCCATCACTGTCCTCTGTGTGCTTTGTGACCCTACTAGGCAGGAGGCTTGCCCTTCGTGGTTCTTTCTGCTTCACATGGCTGGTGGGGGGATGGGCAGGGGCTGCATCCGCCTTCGACCTCCCTCTGGGTGGCAGGGGAAGATGCTCACCGCTTGGGTTTGCAGAGAGCACAGACCTCCAGAGCCCAGAGGGTGCCCTTGGCCTGCCTGGAAAGCTTCCTGTCTGCCCCCCACCCCCACCCCAGTTCAGCCCCTCTGCCCTCCCCCTGCTCATGCTCACCCGCTGGGCTCCCTAGCCACCCATCCATCTTGCCTACCGGAGAGCCCACAGCACACGCTCCCGGCCTCGTCAGCTTGAAATTAAAGACTTGCTCCACGGAGCTGGGTCCTCTCCAGAGACGCTGCACTTTGATTATCCCCTCGGAAGGGGCGGCTGATTTGGTTTCTGCTGTGGTGCTCCCAGAGTGGTGATGTGGCGGTGTCGGGTGGGCGAGGGAGGCGGCGGGGGATAGGGGAGAAGGGTGGAGAAGCTTGTATCTCTGGAGGACAGCACCTTGCAGAGCCGAGGGGCCTAAAGGCGGCTGCCTGGACTCACCCTGCAGGGAAACCCGTGTTTCCATGGCCATTGCACCAGCTCGGGTGGGATATTGACGGAGTGTGTTATGAGGCTCCTTTGGATAGACCAGCTGGAGGGTCCCAAGGAGAGCGGAGGTGCTTGGTGCACATGAATCTGCCAGGGGGCCAGCCCCCCTTCTTTGCCCCCATCCCCCCTGTGTTTAACAAGTTTCTCTATAGAGAAAATGCAGCTCAGTCATCCTGTCTCTCCAGAGCCCTGCTCACAATGCTCCTGAGTCGTCGCTTTGCAGTGCAGTGTAAAGGGGGGGTGGTGGCCAGAGGAGATGATTCGGTGCCTGCAGGTGCTTCTGCCTGCGTGAGGCACAGAAGTGCTAACGGGGACCTTGCTGTGCCTGAAGGTCTGTGACACTGGCTTGGACCATGGGTGCACATCCTATAGAGGTAGTGCTTTCTCCTGAGACTTCTAAGAATTTCCAGAGCCGGGGGTGGTGGGGGGGCACCTGGGTGGCTCTGTTGGTTGAGTGTCTGACTTTGGCTCGGGTCAGGATCCCACACTTTGTGGGTTTGAGCCCCCAGAGCCTGGAGCCTGCTTCGGATTCTGTGTCTCCCTCTCTGTCTCTGCCCCTTCCCTGCTTATGTGCGTGCACTCTCTCTCGAAAATAAATAAGTAAACATTTAAAAAAAAAAAAAAGAATTTCCAGAGGTGGGTCTGGGTCCCCATGAATAGCTCAGAACTCATGTTTCTGCTGAATTCGCTCAGTTTCTGGCTATGCTTCCTGCCCTCCATACACTGTCCTGGTTTTCTGGGGTTTCTGCTCAGATGCAAGAGGTAGTTCCTGCCTTCCAATTCCACTCCAAGACCCCTCACCCAAGGCATTCCCACCTGTGTCAGACTTGACTGAGGTGTGGGGAGACGGGAAAGATGTTCTGGTGGTGGGGGGCAGGGGTCAGCACCTGTTGAAAGGCAAGGAAAGTTAGGACATCTAAAAGCAAGAGAGATCAAAATAATTGGATCAAATCGGTATACATGACTTTTAAAACATTTGAACGGCTTATTGAGGCGTCATTAACATACAAGAAACCACACATATTTAAAGTATTCAGTTGGTTAGGTTTTGAAATAATCACCAGAGTAAAGATAGTAAGCAAGCCCCCCACCTCGAGGGTTCCTCCCCCGACCTCCCACCCCCATGTCCTGGGCAACCACTGATCTGCTTCCTGTCTCTATGGTTTGCTTTGCATTTCCTAGAGTTTTTCTATAAATGGAACTCTGTAGTATGTACCCTTTCTGAGGCAGAGAGGTTTTATATCCCAGAAATGCAAACAGCTTCGTGATGAATATCTGACATATTTATTCTTAAAACTGGCCTTGCCCACTTCCCACCACTGGGCCATTGTATTTTCTGCTGCCCTTGAATTTTGGCTCAATTTTAATACAGAACTGTTCAGCTGTCTTTTTGTTTCCTTGACTTCTGTTAATCCATATCCTTAGAGACTTATCAAGGTAATTTCCTGAACAAAAGAGACTGCCCTCCCTAAGATCCATTCTGGTACCAGCTGGTAGGATAAATTTTTCTATCCTCTTAGACCCTGAGTGTGAGTGTGCGTGTGTGTACGTAGGTGTGTATGTGAATATGAATGTGTGTGTGTGCACATTTAGGGGGAGAACTGTGGGTAGAGAAGAGGCAGGGCTATCTTTTTTTTTTTTTTTTTAACACTGATGCCTCCCTTTACTGGACACCACGCTAACGGTCTTCATACAGGAATGAATTTAATCCTTTACGCAAATCTGCGATGCAGGAAGAATTCACTTCAACAGATGGGAAACTGAGACCCAAAGAGGCTAAATAAATTGTCCACGGACAAAGCAGAGCTGAGCCCCAAGTCTCTTGGACGTCAAGTTCGGGGGTTCATTTCTCTGCATGGGGCGCAGTGATGAGGAGGTTAATTCTGTGCTGTCACCAGGCGGGTGGGGCTGGCTGGCTGGTGGCCTGTGTCGAGAGAGACAACCCGCTGAGTCCAAGCTCAGTGGCAAGGCTGGCATGACTGATCGGTGGGGGTGGGGTCTGCGTGCCATCTTGCTTTATATCCTGCTTCTTTGGTCCTTCCTGTGATGGCACAAAACCGAGTGATTCTTCAGCAACAGGTGATTCAAAGCACTGGTCTCCAGAGGCGCAACCTGCGTCCATTGGCCCTGTTTGCGGGCTTCTCTCTGGCAGGGTCTCTTTCCTGCTCGTGGTCCCCACATTTGAGTTGCTGTCTAGGGGCTGCTGCTGTGAGAGTTCTCCTTGCGTTCTCTCCCCAGCCCTTCCTCTGTAGGAACCCAGGCCCCCCAAGGCCGCCATCTTGCTCTCTCCTGAGCATCACCACTCCCTGGCCAGGCAGCCGGGGCTCAGGGCCACATCCAGTCAGAACAGTGCTCGGAGCCTGAGTTGAGTGCTTTGCTTTGCCTCCCTCTCTCACCCCTCTTTGGATTTCCTCTTTTGGCCCAACTGCTGATCTTAGTCTCAACCTCACCGTCTCTCATCTGGCCAAGAGAAGCTGCCCCCACCCTTGCCTCCGGGCAGCCCATTCTCCCCACGGCAGCCGGAAGGTCCTTCAAAGAGGCCCACAGGGTCGTGCCGCTCACCCCATCACGACCCCTTAGGTGGCTTCCACCCTGCTAAGTTTACTCTAACTCTTTCCTGTGGAGGCCACGGAGGGAGCCCTTCCTCGCTCTCTCACCTTGCATTGTTCTCTCCACTGGGGCAGCCCTGGCCTTCTCTGCGTGGGACGTGAACACACCAAACTCAAGTTTGCTTAGGGCCTTTGCACCTGCTTGAACGCCACCTCCTTAGAGCAGGCTTCCCTAGCCACCTCTCCGAGGTGTGCATCCTGTGGTTCTGATGCTTACCCTCGTCTCCTTCAGAGCCCTTATCACAAGGCTATAAGGTGCCAGATCATAAGCTCCATGGGAACAGGGGCGGGGTGGGGGGAGGAGCCTATCTTTCTTTGTTCCCGCTTCAGTCTAGAACGATGCCAGGCACACAGAGAGCGCCAGATATCTGTAGAAAACCATAAATCCGAAGCACTTTATTATAAGCATACATTTTATTACGAGCCTCCTCCAGTTGTTTGTGAAATTGGAGGGGAATCGTAATAATAAATAGAAAAGGCATGAATATCTAGGTGACCTTGGGGAAGCCATCTCGCCAGCTTGGACTTTAGTGTCCTCACTTGTGAAAGGGTCTGCAGTGTGTCCTGCTCACCACCCCCTCCTCCCAAGCCAAGGGGGCCAGTGACAGGGAACAGGAGGTACCGTACCCAGGGCCGATCACCATTAGGTGTCTCAGGAATTTACCATTTGGGCTTGAGGGGCAGTGACAACATGCTGTGCTCAGTCCCAAGTGCTGCAGCTTTGGGAGTCTGAGGCACCTGTGTCTCTCCCTGTCCCAAGCCAGAACCAGAGATGGACGTGGTGTCTCCCCAAGCCCCAGCTTCCATCTCCATCCCTCTCTCTCTCTCCCTCCGCTCTCCTCCCACCCCAGCTTCCCAATCCAATTCCCAGATCCAGCTGGGAGTACTTTCCCACCTCTTTCATGTGCAAGAGGCCCTTCCCTGGGAGCCCCAAGATGCTGGAAGGGCCAAGTGTGCGGCACATCTAGTGCTATTGCAGGAAGAGGGAAGAGAGAGGTGGGGGGAGTCATCACCTCCTCCCAGGCCCCCTGGATTCTGCCTCTCCCAGAGCAGCTTGGTGGAGGCACATTCCTTCTCCTGCCAGGGTCCCCTCTCTGTACCCCCTTCGCTGACCTGCACCCCCACCACGCCCTTCACTCCTTCCTCCCACACCTGCAGGAGATGGATTCTGCATGACAGGTGTAGACTCTTAGGGAACTGCACACGGCATTCAGTGTGGGAAGAAAGTGAAAGGGCTGGGAATGGCTTTCTTCTGGGGACATTCCCAGATGCTCATGACTTCTTAGATGACCCCATCTTTGAGCGGTGGCTGTTTGGTGTGGGAGGGGTCTCCAGAAAGTAATCTGAGGAAGCACTTTGGCTTTGTGGGGGCTCAGCCCTCATTTCACTCCTGCTGATGGGGTCTCTGAGGAGTGGCTCTGCCTCTACTGGCCTTGGTTTGTCTGCCTGTGAATTGGGCTGATGCAGCCTGAAGAGGCCCAGTGGCAAAGGCAGGGACGTGGGTTCCCCTGGTGGGCGGGGCGATCTCGGGCAAGTCAGTACCCGCTGTCAGCTGGTAAATGAAGGGTTGGAACTAGAGATCTTGAGATGATAGTTGCTCTAAGAGACTCAACCCTACCCCGGGCTGAGGTGCTATTGAGTGTTCCTTGTTTTGTTCAGGGGAGCTGCTTTTTCTGCTCAACTCCCAGTGTCTTTGCCAGGTTCTCCGTGCAGACGGGGACCCGCTCCGGCTCAGGGGCAACCTCGTCATCACCATCCGCTACTCTTTGTCCCAAAGCCGCTGCTTGCTAGCTGTTTCTGTGCCTTGCCTTGCTCCTCTATGCGGCAGATAACCCTTGCTTCGCAGAGGAGGAAACCAAGGTCCTGAGACCGGCAGTGAGCAAGCCAGGATTTTCCCTACAGCCAGGGCCCTGCTCGACCCGCAGTGCCAGGCTGCACGCTTGGCCCTTCCAGCCTCCAGCCAGCGGGCAGGACTGCAGAGATACCCACGGTGGCAGCTGAAGACTGGGGGGTAGGGTGCCCTTCCCCGGACACCCTGGCAAGCAGGGCGGCCAGCTCCCTTTGCTTCTCCCGGGACAGGCCGCCGAGGACCTGAGTGTCTGCAGACTCAGACTGTGCTGTGATGGAAAGTGTTATCCGGTAATGGACTTCCTGCCAGCCGCGGTGTGTTCCTTGGAAGAGCGAATGGCTAGAGAGACAAGCCTCATCCAAGGACAGGCCTGAATGAGGATAAACAACCCATTGATGGGTGCAGGGAAAGCAAAGAGACCGGGCCGAGTAAATAAGGAGCCAGATGCTGAGCATGAGGCCAGGAGACGGAGCGTGCGGGAGGGTGCCGGGGCCAGGAGAGCGTGCCTGTGCACAGCGGAGGTACCTGGCTCCTCCTGATGGGCACAGGTACAAAAGGTGTCTCTCTGCCTTGATATGACGGGAGATGTGGTCTCTGAAGCTGGCGGGTGTCCTTTTGTCCCCTGGAGCGTCCAGCTCCTTGTCCTGAAAAGCCTGAGAGCCAGAAACCACCTGAGCCCCCCTTGCAAGCTGAGGTAATGTCTCTAGGCACACAGGTGTCCCCTACTCCCACCCCGGGGGAAGGGGACCCATCACCCAACAGACACCCACTGTCAATGCATAAAGGCAGAGCGATAAAGGAGGTAATAACAAATCAGGAGGTAATAAACCAGTCAGATGGTTTCTTTCTCAGGCAGCTTTGCAAATAAGAATAAAATATCAACCTAAAAATAAGTCTTCTTTATCTGGCCCCCACTGGGGAGGAAGAGGCAGTCAAGGCAGTGATGTGGGCCTCGTTTGCCTGGTGGAGTCTATGGAAACCAGACAGCACGCTGGGCAGTGTGCCCGAGTGCCAGCCCATTCTGCAGCCTTCGAGTCTGGTTGACGAGATGCACCCCCCCCACCCATGACCACCCTTAGGGCTCCAGCTAGAAACTGGAGAAGCCAAGGCAGAGAGGCTCTATCCTTTTCAAGATGGCTCCGGAGTTCTCAAGAAGAAACTGCCACCCAGAGCTCTCTGGGACCCCTCCAGGGACCACAGGCCGGATGTCCCCAGGGGGCAGGAATCCGCGTGCCATCGGCTGTAGATCTTGAGAAGACACATCCATCTGATAGCCCTGCTGGTTCATTTGTATCCATTTGGTGTCCTCCTTGGATGCTGGGATTTATCTTCATTAAGGAGGGAAAGAGACATTTTCTGATGAGGTCTGAGAGACGGCTTCACCTTCATCCTATCTCACCCCAAAGCTGGGGCAGTGGGCAGGCTGTTTTTCCGAGCTCTCTGGGAGAGATGGGTCCTTGTCCCTCTCTAACAGGAGGAAAGTACCTCAGGATAAAAGGATGCCTGGACAGAGAGTCTCTCTGGCTTTGCGCCCACCTCAGGGCGTGTTCTACTTTCAGGGAAAGAAACCAAAGACTATCCACCCCTCAGCCCGAGGGATCTGTGTAAGAGGCTCTGAGCACATTAGTGCCCTTTGTCCTGAGGATGACGGATGTATTAGTTATCTATTGCAGGGCAATAAATCACTTCAAAATGTAGCAACTGAAAATGACGCCAATCATTTATTATCTCTCCCCGTGTCTGGTGCTGAGCACCAGCCTGGCTGGGTGGTTTGGGGTCTCTCAAGGGGTTACAGCCAGGATGCTGCTGGACCGCTGTCATCTGAAGGCTGGACTGGGGCTGGGGGCCCACTTCTAAGGTGGCCGGTAGCCTGGCTGGCAAGCCGGTTCCTCTTGCGCACGCTCTCCGTGGGGCTACTGATAACCTCCTAGGACGGCGGCTGCTTACCCCACAGTGAGCAAGCCAAGAAACCGAGGCAGAAGTTGTGGTGCCATTCATGACCTGACCTTGACAGTCCCACGCAGTCACTCCCAGTGTGCTCCACTGGACACAGAGTCCAGTCTGCTTCATTGTGGGAGGGGACAGTGCCAGAGACTAATTCCGAGAGCAACAGTGGACCATCCTAGAATCTGGACATCACAGCAAGGCTGAGAAAATGCTTAGGGCTGGCATCAGGATGAAGGCTTCTCCCAGGACTGGGGAGCCCAGGGACCTAGAGATGGCAGTAAGAGCACTGACCTCAGAGTCTGAAAGATCGGGGAGTGGATCCCACCTGAGTCACCTGCTAGCTGTGTGACTTTGGGCAAATAACCTTGCCCTCTCAGACTCAGCTTCCTTATCTGCTAAAGAGAGTGGGTATCTTGACCACACTCTGCCCTTGATGGCAGTATGGGACATAGTCAGGCTCAGGAAATGATCATTCCTTCCCTCCCGTGTCTTGTCCTCTTGATACCAGAATAAGCCCCACAAGCTTTCTGGCCACCTAGGGGCCCCTGACCGAGACACGCTCCTGGAGCTCCACTCACAAGGGTCTGAGGGCTGGGAGTAGAGGCCATGTGTCTTCTACCTTTCCAGGTCTGGTTGAAATGCCCTAAGGTGGTTCATGGACCCCAGATTCTGCCTCCTTTATCTGCTAGGTGAACCCTTGCCTGGAGTGATCGCAAGCCCACTCTCCATAATGCTGCACTTGTGAATGCCTGGAATGCTAATGCCTGCTAGAAACAGGGGCTTAACTGGTACCAGGAAGGAGCTGCTGAACAGCCAGCCCCCAGGGGGGTGGTGGGGGAGGGCAGGAGCAATGGAAGCAGGCAGGCCGACTCTTGGCCCCGAGGTTCTGAGCCTGTGCCCGACAGCGGTCATCGAGGAAGTCTGTGGCTTTGACTTGAGGGATTCTGGGTCTGAGTCCTTCCTCGCCTCCTCCCTTTGGCTCATCTGCTCCGCACTCCATGGCCAAGATCCCGGGGGATGTTGCACAGTGCTCAGCATTGCCCATGCAGTGCCTCTGGTTCCAGGGCCTAGCCAGAGACAGCGCCCCCCCCCACCCCCCACCGTGGTAGAGAGAGCTGGTTGGTTTCTGGGGAACTTCTGCATCAGGGTGCCTGGTGCTGTGCCCAGAGCCCGGCTCCAGACTCGGCTAAGTCTCCATGGTCCACGTCTGCACCTCAGCAAACTTAGTGCCTGCTGAAACTGCTGCCACTTTGGGACCTCCCTTCCTGGGGTGGGGGGTGAGGGGTGTTTGTAGTGACCTAGAAGACTCCATTCATCTCTACCCAACATACTTTTCCTGAGTGCCTGCTAGAGAAACATGACCCAGCTCGTTCCAGATGAGCCAGGTAAGCAAAGAGCTACCATTTTGAAGCAAAGAATTGTGGGATCCCAGTGGAGAGAAGACTCCACTCTGCCTCAAGAAGGGGGCTGCTGGGAGTAGCCTCTGAGAAGTGAGAACATTTGAGTTGGGCCTTGAGCGAGAGGTGGGGAAAGGTAAAACGGGCAGGGAGAACAGCATGTGCAAAGGCCACGGGGTGGAAGGGAATCGGAAGCAGCCAGTCTGGTATGTTTGGAGTGTGAAGTCTGTGGTTCTGAGAGATGAGGCTGGGGACAGAAGTTGGAATGAGGGTGTGAAGGTCTACTCTGCCAGCTAAGCATCTCATCCTTTGTGGGGGGAGGGGGGGAGGTCCAGGGGAGCTACAGGAGGCTTCTGAGCAGGGGAGGGCAGCCTGGTGCAAGCTCTGCTTTAGAACAACCAACACCAGGAGACCCCGGCTCCACTTTCTTCTTG
This sequence comes from Hyaena hyaena, assembly GCF_003009895.1. Lineage (NCBI taxonomy): Eukaryota > Metazoa > Chordata > Mammalia > Carnivora > Hyaenidae > Hyaena > Hyaena hyaena. Next base: position 1,078,413 of record NW_024080669.1, on the reverse strand, counting down.
GCTCCTCCCGTCATTATTCACCAGTTCCCGGTTACCACCCAAACCCAGCGTGTCAGAGAAAGAAGGGCCGACAGAGCTGTACTCCCAAGTTTATACAAAGCCCCCAGCGCCGGTGCCACGCCAGCCCAGGAGGGAGGCAGCCGTAACAAGAGAGGAAATTACAGATAAGAGAGGAGAAATGGCCACAGCAAGATGAAGGGAAGGCAGGAGCCGGCAGAAAACAAACCAAGGTGTCAAGACAGAATCAATAACCATCACCGCGAAGAGAAGATGGGATTCATTACAGAGAGGGTAAAACAGACATTACCCAGCCTGCCCACGCGGCTCGCTGCACAAGTGGAAGAACTTTCAACTCGGCAAGTGCTGATGGTGGAAATACTTGACAACACAGCGACTTAGGAGAGAGAGAGAGAGAGAGAGAGATGGGAGAGAGGGAGGTGAGGGGAGCAGAGAAGACACGTGGATGATCTGAAAGACACAGCCAGGCACACAGAGGACCGTGGGTCAGCTCGGGGGGAGGTATAGAGGGACGAATCTGCGGTGGAATTGGGTCGATCTGTGCCCAGGTTTATCCGTTGCAAGAGTAGGAATCTGACCCCCAGGGCGGGACTCTGGAGAGGTGTCTCTGTGTCCTGGGCCAGGATGATAGTCCTCCTCTCCATCCTTCCTGGGGGCAGGCAGGACAGGGCCTTTCCCCCATGCAGGTAGGGAAACTGATGCAAAAGGAGAAGTCAAGTCTTCAGCTCACGTGAACTGTAAAGGCAGAGATGTGATGCTGCCAGGAGCCAAGGGAGAGGGGTTCTAGGGAAGCGTTCTGTGCAGCTTGACCAGGCAGTGGGTCAGGGTTGGGGTGGGAGAATGGCCAAGTGTCACAGCCAGCTGCAGGAGCCTGGACAGGCAGAGGTGCAATCTTCAGCCAGGGATCGCTGTCGTGACTACTATGCATATAGAACCCAAGATGGAGAAAGTAGCTCGTTCCCTGACAGGTGGGCAGAATGATGCAGGGGGCAGCAGGCAGCCTTGGGGTGGTCTGGCACTGGCAGTGGGATCCTAGGCCCAAGGAGGAGGTGTGAGAGTCTGTGGGCAGAGGCCCAGGCCTGGAGAGACCAGAGTGTCAGGGAGCCTAGCATGATAGGGCCTGGAATACCAGGAACAAAACAGACCCTGCCGTTATCTGTCCCGAGAGCCTTGCAGAGAGGCACTGGGGACCACGAGGGTGAAACCTAGAGTCTCAAGCCGGAACCGCTAAGATCTGCCAGTTCTACAGCTAGACCCGGGTCTGGGGCAGAGCCTACAGGTGGGAGGAAGGGAAGGGGGGGTGCGGTGAGAAATCGCAGCCTTGCAGAGGCTGGGAGCCAGGCAGGTCCAGGGTCCCAAGCCCCACCCTCAGATCTGCGCGGATCTTCTCCAGCGCAGGTGGCTGAGGCTGGCTGGTTGAGAGCCTACGGAAGTCAGAGCAAGGCAGCTGTGGGGTAGGGGTATTGGCATGCTCGAGGCCAAAGGACCCAAGAGGAAACTCTGGCTGGACCCTGTGCCCCCTAGGTACCCTGCCCCCCAGGAGGCGAGCACCTGATATGGCTTGCCTAGAGGGTCCTGGAAGCTGCACTTGGCGCGGGTGTTAAAAGCGTGTACCTGTCAGGGCCAATCTGGAGGGCGAGCGAGATGGGAGCTGGGGGAGCATCCAGGTCCATGTGCACTCACACCAAGAGAGGACGAGGCCCTCAGCTACATGTTCCCAGTTCAGATACTGTCCTCCTGGGTAAGGCGGCCGGTGAGTAATGATAGCACCAACACACAGTTGCTACGGTAAGCTTACAGTGTGCCGGTCACTGTGCTCAGTGCTGTATGTGCTTTATCTCATTCGAACCACACAACGGCCCATTTTAAAGAGGAGGAAACAGGTTCAGAGAGGTGATGGAACTGGCCCAAAGTCACACAGCCTTGAAGTGCGAGAACCAGGATATGAACCCGGACTGCGTAGCTCCAGAACTTCAACTCTCACCCCCATTAGGTGTGGTCCAAGGGCAATCCCTAAGCTCTTTGGGTTTCTCGTTTTCAGAGACGGGAGGGAATGATGACCAGCTGGGTTCTGGGACCCCTCTCCTTCCCCCGCCACGTGAATCCCATCTCTCCATCCCTCCCACGGTGGGTCCCTTTATCCCTCCTTGTCTTTGTCTTTCTCCCGGTGTCCTGGCTCTCTTTCCTTTCTGTCAATCTTCCTATTTGTCTTTGTGTTCCTCACAGCACCTGTGCCTCCCCTTCTGTCATTATCTCCTACGACCGTCCCCATGTCTTGCCTCTGTCTTCCTGTATTCTTTTTGTGCTTTCTACATGCCTGGATTTGCCTCCGCCCCCTCTGTCTGTCATTTTCTTGCACCTTGCAGAGAAGCCCTGGTTATCTGGGGGTGATGTGCTTGAGAGATCTCCTACACGCAGGAATACCCTACAGGCTCCACCCCGATGCCCATGGCCAGCTTCCTTCTCTTTCCCAGATGCTGGCTCAGAGCGGGCTTCCAGAGCAGGCCCAGCCCAGCCAGGGAAGGCAGAGACCTGGTCTTAGCAGAGGAGCTCTCAGGGGAGTGAGGGGCTTTGATCCCAGATAGTCAGCGTGGAGACGGCCTTTGGGGGGAAAGTGATGAGCTGGGGAGGAACAGGAAGTGGTTTGGTTGAAAGCACTTTGATCCTAACAAAAATCTGGCTACAACAATGAACTGGTAAGATAGAACCGTCACTGTTCCTAAACAGCTTGGGGTGCTATGGGTGTGCCCTGTCCTGCCCCACAATGAAGGATGCTCCAGCCCAGCCTCTGCCCTGCGCGTGCCAGGACCACTGCACATCCAGACAAGTGCCTCCCCCGGGGCCCCAGGCCTAATGAGTGTTTTCAGGGGCTAAGGCAGACTCTCTGGCACCGTAGGGCCTCTGTCCTGGCCCTTCACCTGCCCGGACCACTCCTTCCCCAGATGTTTGCAAGGCCTGCTCCCTCAGGTCCCAAAAAGATTTTGCTGGGATGTTCGTTCTGCCAGCCAGGCCTTCTCTGACAACCCCCTACCTCGCCATCCCTCTCCCCTCCCCTGCTGCAACGTGCTTACTTTCTTCCACCTGCTTGATTAGGTTACTCTGTACCCTCCCACCTGCACATAACCCCCTCCCCTCTCTCCGACTTACTGCCTCCCCAGAACCTTTAGTAGAGCCTATATATAGTGGGCACTCAATAAACATTTGTTAAATAAGTGGATACTTCTTCTACCTGGATTGGAAAACTTGGCTGTACTGTGGGGATGGTTTGGCAATCTTTATGCATTCTTAAACATTTTCTGCCTGTTTTTTTCAGCATTTGAGTTATTTCCTTTTGTGGGGTTTTTTTTTTTTCATTTTGAATTCACATTCACATTTCTATTCTTGCTACTCCATGCTGTTTAGATAATATAAATGGCCATAAAAAGTTAGAAATAACCCAAATACCCAATAACAGAGATTAGTTGGAAACTTATCTAGCGTTATGAAACAGAATCAATGAGAAGACTCTATTTTTGTAAACGAAATCTGGAGTTACAGAGATATTTATCTCTCATTATTTGGCAAAATGTTTTCTCAGAAACACGAGTGTGGATAGTAATAGCTGCCAGATGAAAAGGGGACTCTGGAGTCAAAGAGTTTAGGGAAAAACAAAGGTAAACAGATTTTCTTAGATGGGGAGCTCTCCAGAGCTTTAAATTCATTTATGATGAATATCACAATGAATATTCATGACAATGAATATTACAAGCTCCAAGAAGAAAGTAGAATACGTAATACTTTTCAAACTTTGACCAGGTTTACGGTTGCTGTTAGTGTGTTCTTGTTTTACAGCATGAGGGACTGAAATTCTGAAATTTTCTTTGGAAACTAGTAAAATGCACACACACACACGCACACACACACACACACACACAGAGAGAGAAAGAGAGAGAGAAAAGAATCCAAGGTATATACACCAAGGTGTTCTCAGTGGTTGTGTCTGAATGGTGGGCTTATCATTGTTTATTATATTCTGTTTGCTTGTTTGTATTTCCCACAATGTGCACTTTCCATAATAAGAGAAAAAGAAGCATAAACAGGGGCGCCTGGGTGGCTCAGTTGGTTAAGCGTCTGACTTCAGCTCAAGTCACGATCTCGTGGTTGTGGGTTTGGGCCCCGTGTCGGGCTCTGTGCTGACAGCTCAGAGCCTGGAGCCTGCTTCAGATTCTGTGTCTGTCTGTTTGTCCCCCTCTCTCCCTGTTCTCTCTCTCTCAAAAATAAACATTAACAAAATGAAATAAAATAAAATAAAATAAAAAAGAAACATAAACCAAAAATAAAACCAACACAGAAACTATTAAGGGAAAATATCTAGAATTTGTCAGTTTGGGGTTTTCTCCTTTTTAAACATTTCTAATTTGTGTTCAACCTACTGTGCCCTGCTTTTTATTTTTTTTTCAATATTTGTCTATTTTTTATTTTGAAGATTAGTTGAAAGTGGATGTTTCCAATCAATAGTCCATATTTTTGATGACCCATTCATAATTTTGACCAAATAGTCATCTCTGGACCCAATCAGGCAGAGGGATGGGAGGAGGGGCTTGGCTTGGAGGGGGAGGTAGCAGAGAGACTAGGTATAGACAGGTAGGAAAGGAGAGGAAGGAGGGCAGGGAGGGGCAGAGAGATGGGGAGGGATGTAGGGAGAGAGCAGGTCAGAGCAGAAAGATTGAGGACTCAGAGAAGTGGTGGAAAGGAGGGAGGAATGTACAGTGGTGACATTCCTTGTCACTTGCTGAAATGGGGGTGGGGATGGTGCCCAGGACACTTGCCCTCAGTGAAATCATCACGAGACAGGAGATGGGTAACAAACCATTTCCAGATAATGTTTGTGTCCCGATGCAAGAAGCCCAGAGTTCTTTGGGCCCAAGGGACCCAAACCCACAGCCCCAAAGGCAATGCCCACCTGAGCTGCCCTTTCTCCTAGAGGATAGAAGCAGAGTCCCTGAGCTCCTGGCCCGGGGGTCTCCATGGGAGGGGCTTCAAGGCAGCCACCTGATTAAGCTGGATCGGGGTGGGGAGGGCTGGACCACTCGTCTTAAAGCTGCATGTGCATCTCAGGCAATGCACACTGTTTTTACAGACTGTTTGTTACAAATGGACAGAAATAGATTTTTTTTTTTTTAGAATCACTCTTGTTCACATGCTTTACATAATATTGAGAAACGTCAATTGCCCCACCAGAGAACACATATTAGTGTATGATCTGGAGACTGGGGGACATTATGCAGAGCTTAAAGCTGCCCCTGTCCCCAGCCCAGGGCTGTGGCAGCAAGTGGTGCGGTTATGTCCTGCTCCAAACCAGGAACAGGGTAAGAATCTGGTGAAGGCCAAGCCTCAGGTGTACCCCGCCCCCGCCTGCCCCCCATCCCCAGCCTTTCCCTGGCCCTCATCACAGTTACCAGGCCGCGTTCCTGGTGGGAAGGCCAGCGGCCAGCACCAATCCCTCTGACCTCTGCTCATATTTCCTGTTTCTGATAGAGGGCTCTGAGGGAGAGGGGGAGAGGCTGGCTCGCTCTAGGGACCCAGACTTAGTGTGTGAAAATCTGGGCAGGACTGGGCACAGGAGCTGCCCCAGCACCACTTACCTCCCTGGCTGAATCCCTCTTCCCAGACTCTTCCTGACCTTTTGGAGTTTAGAGCCCAGCAGGAAAGGGAGGCATATAAATAAATGTCCCAGGAAGGGAAGCAGATGGAGGGAGCCAGGGGAGGGGCAGGGTCAGAGCCTGGGCATTGAGGAAGCTCTGTGGCCATGGAGAGCACTTGAGGGTGAGCCAAGCAGGGCCTGGGGCTGGGAGGCTGAGCAGGGCCTGGGAGTGACTGAAAGGAAAGGGGAAAGTGTGTAACTGTGTGCATGCATGAGCGTGTTTATGCATGTGTGTGCACATGCATGCACGTGTCAGTGTGTGTGTGTGTATGTGTGTGTCCCCTCCATTCGGGGCCCCCCACCCATTGCAGGCAGTTTAATGACTAAGGGTCGAGGCTCCAGAACTCGGCTCCTCACTTGGGATCCTGGCTGTATCTTCCCTTGATTTGACCTTGGCCAAGCTCTTGTACCCTAACTTGGTGCTTTGCCTTCCTCCTCTGCAAAATGATAGTAATAGCACCTACCTCTCAGGGTTACCAGTGAGAATTCAATGAGGTCATACAGGTAAAGCACTGAGAACTAGTACTGACACACGACAGGTTCTCCGTACATGTGAATGGTTAATACTGCCGTTGACGTTATTTTATCTATTGCGAGGAGAACTTGACTTGCCCTACGAAAGCGAAGCTTGAGATACAGACTCCCACTGCCACGCTCCCACCCTTATCTGCTTTAGGCAGATTTTCAGCTGCATGTGCTCCCCCCACCCAGGGCATCAGAGAGGATGATGGAAGCATCCTGATGCTCCAGGGAATGACTTGGGACCCTGACAGAGAAGTCTAAGGTGGAGCACACGCCTCCCCACCCCGCCTCCCGGGGAAGCCCCAAAAGTGGCCAGTGACAGATTGGAGTGCTTTGAGTGACTACTTCAATTTTAAGTCTTTTCGATAATCCAGTGCCAGAAAGCCACATGCTTTAAAACTGTCCCCGGATCATAGATCAGCCCAAAGAGACCAAGTCCAGCTCAGTTAATAACCTCTGGAAACCCCATCAATCACTGGGGGCAGCCCCTCCTTAGTGCTTTCCATATTGACTTCTGGCAGAGATGAATGGACCTCTACTCTTGGGGACGCCTCCTGGCTGTTTGAAGCTCGCCTTCCTGCCACCACCACTTGGACCTTTCTGAGCTGAGCCCAGGGTGGAGATAGGAGCAGTGGAGTGGCTATGTCTTAGAGAGAGGAAGTTGGCATCTCTCCCTCTCATCCCTCAGGCACAGTCCTCAGGGGACTCCTCTCCTTCCTGACCTCTCGTGGGCTAGGCCTCTGCTTGGCCCCCCAGTGATTGAGTAGGGCCCCATAATGGCCTCTGCCCTTCCTGCAGAAAGCCCCCAAGGGTCTGCTCACTAGGGAGGGGTCACACAGGGCAGAGCTGGAGTCGCGTGAGCATGTCATGCTCCCCACCGGCTGGGAGCCACCTTCTGTTCACAGTAGAGCCTAGGACTGTTCGGTTCAGCAGAAGTTGAGTCCTTCTCTGGAAGCCGTCTGGCCAAGGATGATGTCCTCTCTGATGAAGACACCCCAAGTCTTCTGGGCTGCTCTTTCCAGCCAACTTTCATACCCAGCTCCACTGTCACTTGAGGACCTGCCCATACGCCCTGCTCCGAAACCATGGCCCCACTGCCCTCTGCTCAGTCCTCTTATATGCCCCGCCAGAGGCGTCTTTGAAGTTCAGACACCACACTGATCATATCCCTCCAGTGCGCAAGGCATGTTTCCAATGCCTCCCCACTACTTGGGAATAGGGTCCAAACTTCTTAGGCTGGTGTGCAAGCCTAAACTGACCCTGCCTGTTGGCCCAATACTTATTCCTCAGCCTGAACACTTGGTTCAGGCCAAATGAGTCATTCTTCCCTTGCCTACCCCCCTCGTGTACATTTTAGCATTTACTTCTAAAGTGTGTGAAACCTCCTCTCTGTCCACCCCAGCTATCCAATCCTACCTCACCTCCTCCATGAAGTCCTCCTCGACCACTCTAATACCCACTTCTGGACTCCGGTGGCATGCACTGTGCCTGACACAGCCCTGGGCGTGTGGCACGGGCAGCTCTGTACTGTAGCCCTGTCTTGAATTTGAGTACTGCACAGGCATCCTTGTCTGCCCAGCAAAGATACTGCCCAGCGATACCCAGCAAGGTGCCTTGGCGTAAATAGCAAACACTTGGATGAACCCCTGGAGGAAGCCTGCCCTGGGCATCCTTGGAAATTCTCTTTGGCACACGGTAACCTATACACATGTGCAAAGTGCCCTGTTCAGGGGTCCGATGTGCTGCCTAGCTTTGTCCCAGTGTAAATGTGCCATATTTTCTTTTTCCATTCATCTACTGATGGCCGTTTACATTGTTCCCACATTCGGGCTATTGCGAAGAGCCAAGCCAACCTATTACTATGATGCAGTATTATTACCTTCTTAAAGAAGAAGAAAATCTCATCCTATGTGATGACATGGCTGAAACCTGAGGACCTTACATGAAGTAAGCCAGTTGCAGAAGGACATATGCTGTGTGATTTCACTTATGTGAGGCAGCTAAAGTGGTCAAAATCACAGAAGCAGAAAGCAGAATGGTGGTTGCCAGGGGCAGGGGGGATGTGGGAGTGAGGAGCTGCTGTTCCCTGGCTGAAAAGTTTCAGCTCTGCAAGATGAGAAAGTTCTAGAAGTCTGCAGTAACCACTGTGTAAAGGTGAGCAATAATGTACCATACACTTAAAATCTTAAGGGGGTGAATCTCATGTTCTGGGGTTCTTTCCCCCACAAAGAAAAGAATAATGTTTAGAGGAATTACAACAGCAAATTTGTTAAAAACAAAACAAACCAGCCCTCCGGCCCCGTGTGCACTGTATCCCTCCCGTGAGACTTCTCTTCTCTTCTCGGTTCTTCCTGCCCAGGGCCAGCTGCAGACTGGCAGCTCTGTGCTCTGGAAAGAGCTCTGAGCTTCGAGCTGCAGGATTTGGGTTTCTTGACTCTGCTCTTTATTAACTGTGTGATGTGTGCAAAATAGTTGAACCCTTTTTCCTGAGTTGCCTTATCTTTGAAAAATGGAGAGCATAGAAATACCAGTCCTGGCTACCTCACAGTGTTTCTGTGAGAATCTGATGAGCTCATGTTTGAGAAAGCGCATTGTAAATAATAAAGCATTATACAGGTTGCTATTATCATTCCAGGGAAGTTTCTGGCCAGATGGAGGCGGGGGGTCAGAAGCTATAGCTCCTCTTTCCGTTCACTCATTTGAATTAGGAGCAGTGAAGATTGCTCTAGAGAATGACCCTCAAGTCTGAGCTGCCTGAGGGGCTGTGCTCCAGCTGGGACTGGATTCAGCTACCAGTGACCAAAATAACAGTGGCTCATATAAGGTTGGATTTTATTTTTCTCTCACATGAAAATCTGGAGACAGCCAGGGAATGTCACAGATGGAAACATTGACCCATATATCCCTCAGATCCTTCCAACTTGGTCTTTTGCTATCCCATTGGGGCAGCCCTTGTCCTTGCTGGTCAGGATGGCCACCATCATGGCCATGTTCCAGGAGGCTTCCTGGAGAAAGGGACAAATATGCCAAGGGCAAAGGGCTTACACACCAGCTATAATTTATGGAAGATTCTTGGAGGCTTCCAGACAATACTACTGCCATTGGGCAGAGCTTAGATGCATGGTCATGCTTAGGTGTGAGAGGCTAGGTTATGTTGTCTTCCCTCTGGGTGGACATGTGGCTAGGAACATTCTACTGCCTTGAAATGAGAGGAAAATGAATCTTGGAAGGAAAACTAACATCTCTGCTGTGGGATGGAGGGGGGATTGGAGGAACAGAGAGGCTGATCAAAATCCACATTTTCCTGATGGACTCTGAAGCCCTTTATTGCCATGTACGTTTCTTTGCGCCAAAGACCTGAAGAGAAAGTGATGGGTTTGGACACTGTGTATTGACCCTTTCAGGTGTCCTCTCCATTCCCGCCGACCAAGCAGCCACCTGGATGATCCAAATTTCAGAGCCGATCGTTTGGATGCTGTTTCTTCTGAAAACTTTATCCATCCAGGTTAGAATTGGGAGGTCTTAACTTGACCGAGGATGTGACACAGGTAGTTGGATTGGCAACGGGGGAGTTCAAGGAGGACTTGGCGCTGGGGGAGCCATCAGTCCTTGCTGGAAACCCTCTCATGGCTCCCCTTTGCCCTAAGGCCAGAGTCCGCCCTGGGAGGGGCAGGAAGGGGGATCCTCTCAGCCCAGGCTGGGGAAGTTGGAAAAGTCAGGGGATCAAGCACAAAGCCTGGGGCCAAGTAGGAAGCAAAGTCCAAACCCAAAGAAAGGAGTTCAAAGAGCTTATCGACATCCAAGGGACCAAAAGCAAGCATGACATTAATCCTTATCTGTCTGGTGGTTTTCGACTCAGGCTTTAGTACTGCTGAAACCTTTCCCACTTCTCTGAGTAGTGAGTCTCTGTGACAAGCCCCTGGAGCCCCAGGCAGGGGGTTCCCCTTCGTAGCCATCCTAATTGACATTTGATATTTACATTTCATATTTGTAATTTAAGCAAATCACTGTGATATTACATTTGATGGTTGTGATTTACATTGATGCGCTTGACTGTTAGATCGATGTTTGTCTCTTAGACTAAAACCTACATGAGGGCAAGTGTGGTTTCTATTTCGCTTTTGACCATGATGAGAGAAGGGAAGATTAACGAGTGTCCACGGGAAATCCCAGAGGCAGAGGGAGAAGAGCGCAGAGTAGTTGAAGTCAAGGGCGATTGCCTGGAACACACATTGTCATCTAAGACTGGTTTCTGTGGGTTAGCTGAGGTGGGACGTGTGGGTGGGGCCAGGGGTGTACCGATTTCAGGATATTTGCTGGCCTGGCTCCTTCCTGCCTTGGAGCCTCACTTCTCCCAACCACTTCCTCCATCTCTGTCTCCATCTTTCCAGATCTAAGGCACTGCTTGTAATTCCCATATATTTGCAATTTTACACCCTGAACCTATCTTTATTCATGTTCTTCCCTCTTAATCTTCTGTTCTTAGCCACGGCAAATTATTGTTTATCTTTCAAAACTAAACTCAGATGTCTCCTCCTCCAGATGGGCTTTCAAAACCCCCCAGACCTTCATGCTTTCTCGAGCTCCACACTGCTCGGGGTCCATCACGTGTACACTAACTAGCGGCTCCATGAAGACAGGAGCCCGTCTTCACTATGCCCCCAGCGCCTTGCACATAGTAGGCGAGCTCATAAGCGAGCAAATGTGTGAGTGAATGAATGGCAGTCTAACCCAGATTTTTGGAAACCGTATGGAGTGTAACAGCCCGTCTCATTACTCATAGTTGTTACACCGTAGGTCCTGAAAATTGCGCTTGCTGTAAAAATCGCACACTATTTCCCAACCTGAGGTCTTTGTACCCCCAGGGAAAGTCATAATAAAAGATTCTGAGAGCTTCTGTCAATGTCTCAAATAGCCCAACAGAAATCACACTGTTATCTGCACTCTGGCCGCACGGACTACCTCAAACATCGGGTTGCTCTGCTTTTAACTGGGATTGTGTCAACTCAGTGTGCTAACAGTGGTTATCTCCTGCAACTCGGGAGTTTCGATTGGCTGGGGATGACATCATAGGAGTCCCTGGGGCCTATGGAAGGAAAAACAATAAACGAGATCCTGGGAAGTTAAAAGGTTGGAAACGCGCAGGGAGGATGGGGCTCTGGGCTCACAGAATTAGGAGACATGGGAGCTGGCCGTGGTTCTGGGTGAACAAGCCACTCCTCTTCTCTGGGCCCCCTTCTCCCCATCTGGAAAGTGGGAGCACTCATATCTGCCTTGAAGGTCAAATAAGGGCAAAAGGGCCTCCCAAGGAGGAGTGCTAGAGGAAGAGCAGGATTATGCTCAGCCTAGGAGGTCCCCAGGAGGGAGGAGGAGCACCCCCTGGGGTACAGAGAGGGATGGGGGAGGTGTCATGCTCGAGGGCGCCAGGCAGGCGTCAGATGGTGAAGGGCTGTGAAGCCAGGCTAAGGGGGATGGATTGTGAGGTGCTTCACAGAAAATTCCAGAATTGGCATTGGCCCTCAATTATGATGGATGTTGTGGATCCCATGCTTCCCTCTGCTTCTCAGGGAGTAGTCCGGACTCAGAATCCACCCCAGCCCACCTCTGGCAGTGTCGACTTCAGCCCGTAGCACTGAAGGTTTCAACCCAGCTGTGGCTCCCAGCATGTGGGGCTCCTGGATCCCAGGTGCTGGGGAGCACAAGTGTTCCCTGGGGTGGTGGTGCTTAGGGGACCCGGCCAGGTCGCTGGGACCACACACGGGCACCTTGGCAATGAGGACCAGAGCCAGTGGAAGCTCTGGTGGATGATGGGGACCCTTGGCGAGAGGTGCCGCTGTGTCCTGCTGAGCTCTTCTGTGCAGAATGGGGCAGATGGGCTACTGGGTGCTGCCACCTCCCACCCCCTGTCCCCAGTCGTCTTCTGAAAACCCTTGTTTCCTGGAGACCAACGAACATGCTGCCTCCCCGGAGTCCCAGCTCATAATGAATTCATTCGTCCTCTGTGCTTGTAGACACATTTTGGACACCTCAACTTACTACTTATTTTGCTCTTTCTTGGGTTTGGATGACTTTCATTCTTGCCTGTCTCCTTCCCAGACTGAGCAGGATCGCACCCCATCTGCACTTGAATCTCTAGCCCTGGAGGCTGAGCCCAACGGCCACGGCAGGGGCCCCTTATGTGTTGACCGTAGGAGAAAAGGTCTTTTGTGGCCAAATCTGATGCCGATTTGATCCTGGCCTGATATTACTGCGCATGCGCGGAGTACCTACCCCTCTCCCGAGCCCCATTCTTCCTTCATGCGATCTCAGTGTCTACAGTGAGAGATATTGAAACAGTGCCCACAGGGCTCCTTGGAGAAGGTTCCATGAAAATGTCAAAAGATATCTCCAGTGAGGACAGCAAGGAAGCCACCCCAGAGAAATTAATGTTCCACCACTAAAATTTTTCAAAAAGGTGATGGTGTCAGAGCTATCCTTCAGCCCCGTTTTGTAGCTGGCAGATTCCCAGAAATAGAAAGTCTTTCTGGAGGTTCCCCTCCTGATCTCTGAGCCCTCACCCTGCCAGAGGCCCCCCAGATTGCTCTCCCCTTTCCACCTGGATTGGAGGGAAGCCCACAGAGACGTAGCTGGCTCCTTTGCAAGGGCAGAGCCAACTGAAGGGGAGTATTTGCCGGTGACCTCAGGACATTGGGACCCGCCTTAGGACTGTCTGATGGTGGCAGTGCCACACTCATCTTTAGGACTAAGGGAGCACCCGGTAGCTACTTTTTTCTCCCATGGCCCCTCCAAGTCACTATGCCAGAAAAATGCTTGCCTCTGTCACCAGGCTGCACTTGTAAATAAATCGGAAGATAAAAGACGTCTTTTGCTTTTCAAACTGTGACAGGCGCATCCTGGTAAATTGCCTCCATGCTTTTTTTAATAGAAGTAAAAAGGTTTGGGTGGATTGCGTCGCCTAATACAGAAGCACTTTTCTTTCATTTGAGCGGCCGCGGAGGGGATAATGAACACATTTTTATCTCTGTCTCTAAACAAAATGTAAAGAACCCACAGTTAGACAAACTTTCCTTTATGGCATTTCGAGGAAAAAGCTGGGAGTGGGTGGGAACCTCTTGGTGACAAACCCCACAGGAGCTAGAAGCTCAAGGGATTGGTTCCCCCAAATAGCAGGCAGCCTTCTCTTGGGCTGAAGGTGTCTGCTTCCTGGGTGTGGAGACACACTGCCGTATTTCCCCCTCCGTTTACTTATCTACAAGATAGCAGTAAGGGTCCCGATTTCCAGATCTGTAGGGAAAACACGGGCCCAGTTCAGCCAACGGGAAGTGTTTTGTCACCACCGGTTAAAGTGCATCCTGGTTTTGCATTAGAACGTCCACACCACCCAGGCACATGTTCCTACTGAGAAGCAGCCGTTCAAGGGCACCCGTCCTTAAGGAGGAAGGTGGGCGAATGGTCTCTGTGGCCTTGCTGGACGCCAGCCATGCTGTCTGGCCCCTGGGGTCCCCACGCACCCATACAGTCCTTCCTAGGGATGTGGACTTGCCGGCAGTAACCCCCACCAACCCTCCCCCGCCCCACCCCCCGGACCATCGCTTTGCAGCTTCCGTACATACCTAGACATCGGCCTTTCCTTCAAAAGTGGGAGAAAGAGAGAAGCCTCAAGCTGTGGACGCTCTTTTCCCCAGCGCCCAGTGCAGTGCCTGACACGCAGCTGGTCAGGGACCGAATGTGTTTGTGTCCCCCAGAGTCACATGTTGAAGCCCTAACTGCCAATGTGATGGTATTTAGAAATGAGGTCTTGGGAGATAACAGGGTTAGATGAGGTAATGAGGGTGGACCCCCTGAGGGGATTCTCCCCTCTGCCCCTGTTGCGGGTGTGCACAGCAAGATGGCGGCCACCTACAAGTCCAGAGAGAGACCTCGGAAGGAAACTCCCTTGCTGACATCTTCGTCTTGGACTCTCTGGCCTCCAGGACTGTGAGACTAAATTTCTGTTGCTTAAGCTACTCACTCTACAGTGTTTTGTGAGGGCAGCCTGAGCTAAGTGCTCTTGGAATGGCTTTGGGTGAATGAGTGAATGAGGGCCCGAGATGGTGGGCCCTCACACACTTGGGCTGAGCAGTAGGAAAGCCAACTAAGGTGTCTGGGAAGAAGGGTATGGTCAAGACTCTGAAGCTGAGAACTGTGCCCACCCGGCCGCCCAGGGAAAGGCTTTGAGTAACTGGCTGTGTGACCCTCAGCTTCCAATCCACATACCCAAATGAAGGAACACGAAGAGAGCCACTCAAGAGCTTGGCTAAGGCCTGAGAAGGTCTAAAGGTGAGAGGCTCTGGCTGGCCGGGCCTGTGGATGCTGGGCAGAGAGGGACATGGTGGCCTCAAACTGCTTCCTCCCAGAGGCTGGTGGGGCCCAGAGAGAGACCCTACCTCCCCTGGGCTGGTGTCGGCCATGCAGAGGGATGCTGGGAACTTGGAAGCCTTCGCACCTGTGTTAGAGGCTGGAGTGTGCCCTCGGCTGCAGGACTGGAGGAGGTGGGGGCCAGAAGCCACCTGTAGAGAAAGTGTCACCCACATCAAGGGACTCACAAGTGAGAGAACACACATGAGTCCCTGTCAAGAGAAAGTCTTGGCATTTGGAACATGCTATGTCCACAGAGCATGGACGATGAGGTATTACTATCCTACAGGTCAAGTGAGAACTTCCCTGGCTGTTCCTCCTCCCCTCCCCTCCCCCACTGCCCCATCTGCACCCTAGCTGACATTGAGGGGATTCCCAACAGCAGACATGAGTGGAGGAAGAGCAGAGTGAGAACACAGTGATAAAACTGGCTACCCCGTGTCCCCCCACCCTGCCCCCCGCACCTTCAGATTTGCAGCTTAAGCAGGGCAACCTGGTGGATGGGAGTTTCAGGTAGGATACCAACAGGAAGTTCTGATATTAGATTGACCTGGCCTTTTTTTTTTTTAATTGAGAGTCTGCTCCAGAAGCTATGAGGATTTTCTAAGAGATCCTCCAATGGTCAGGAAAGATCGTGCTTGAAGGGGCTGTGGAGAAATAGCAGAATGAAGTTGCTTTCTGGTGGCACCTAGCAAATCCAGTTCCCTCCCCTGCCCCCCGGCCCCGGAGGTGGGGGGATGGCTCATACCGTGTTCTGCCTGTGCTCTGGGGCTGGGAGAAGCCTAAGAACACAGTACCTTCAGGGGGCGGAGGTAAGGGAGAGCTCCCAGCAGCTCTTGGAAGTGCACATACTGAGTGCTGTGACCGGCCAACACCAGCAGTGCCTTCTCTGGCCTAACTGAGAGTTCAGCAAGAGAGGGCAGGGGGGCCTCCGAGATTTCTTCCCAGAAGAAATTAAAATTAAATTTTTATTTAATTTTGAGACAGAGAGAGACAGAGCATGAGTGGGGGAGGGGCAGAGAGAGAGGGAGACACAGAATCTGAAACAGGCTCCAGGCTCTGAGCTGTCAGCACAGAGCCCAACGTGGGGCTTGAACCCACGAACCGTGAGATCATGACCTGAGCCGAAGTCAGACGCTTAACTGACTGAGCCACCCAGGTGCCCCAAGATACAGCACATTTTTAACCTCCTTAGGAGATAAGTCAGACCTACGAAGAGAACTTAGAGGAAGCGAGGGCGACTTCATGTAGCCTGTTTCTTTACGTGATCCTTTGCCTGGGGTCCCGGCATGAAGTGGGTCCAAATAAGGGGGATGGGGTAGAAAGGAGACTGGGAGATTAGTCTCTGAGTTTTGACTTTATTTTTTTGGTTTTAATTCTCAATGTTCATGTCAATTTTTCCCCCCAATGCTCATCATTCCCGGACCATCCAGACACACGATTGTCTTTTCATTTTCATATGGAAAGACCCCCCCAAACTGAGCCCAAACTCAAAAGAAATTACCTTTGAATTTAGCCATAGTTTCTAGGTTCCTTGTGCGGCTCGCCTTTTGAAATTGAGAACGTACAAGATTTTTTTTACTGGATCAGTTTAACCCCTTCCAGGCCACCCCTCCCTGTAATCCTTCCCTGTGCTGAGGACATTCTTGGAGAGGGAAGGCAAATAAACACAGAGAGAGCTCTGGCAGCAGACTAGCTGTGCACTGAAATGGAAATGTGTTTACGGTGTGAGGGAAAAAACGATTTTGGGCAGTGAGGTTGGCAAAAAGAGATAAAAGGGATTTGGTTAGAAGCGAGAGTTAAATGATAGTAAAGGTCTAGAGACGCTGTGATCAATAAATATGAAGTTCAACCTCATTGCTTTTTTGCAGCCAAGAAGGGCCGAGTCCTGCCTGCCTTCTGCCACCAGGCTTCTGGCTACACACTGTGCTGGCAGATTCAGTTGATAAGGGCCTCTGACTCTGAACTTGAAATTCACAACATTGGGCCAGAGATCTCACTGAGGCCAAGGAGAGCAGCCACCATCTTCCTGCCATTTGTGTTGGGGTGCGTACAAGATGGGTACCAGCCCAGGGCTTCCTATGGGGGACACTATCCAGAGAATCCGAAGTTCCCTCAGACACACTGTTTTCAGGACAAAATAGTTTAGCCCAAAGGAGAGACCTGTTTGTTGTCAATATAAAATTCAGAGCCCCCATGCACTTGCTTTATGAGCAATGGGTATGTATATGTTCTGGAGAAAAATGAAGTGAGGGATTCTCCGGAATTATCTTCAGGCTGTGAGAGTCAATAGACTGGATGCCTACCCATTTTCCACCATTTGATGAGTCCAAGATCTTACACGTGGGTGTCTAGATCACCAAGACAGGGTTCTGCACCTGGGTGCCTGGATGCCTGGATGATCCCAGGGGTGCCCTTCAAGAGTGCCTGCAAGCCTCTTCCTGAGAAAATGGTGCATTTATAACATTTTTCTCAAGTTTGCCTCTTTCTCTCAAAGAGGCTTGGGCTCCCCCAAAGGGAGGAAACCACTGGCCTATCAAGTGGTTTAATATCTACAGAATATTCTATATGACGGTAGACCAACAGAGCTTTGAATGTTGAGGGAGTGAGAAACAGGAGGGAGTTTTGATATATTACTTCTGAAAAGTGGGGGCGAATGCGCTGAGAAGGCTTTCCTTCCATCCGTCCGTCTGTCCATCCATCAGTGAGGGTCTAACACGTGACACCACTGTGTTAAGTATAGAGGTTTTAGATACAAATGGCACAATGTGGAGGGAAGACAGATAGATGGCATAAACCAAAATACCGTAAAGTACGTTCTAGCACTGATGCTTTTCGTGGTACAAGTGGAGGTATATTGAGGGGAAGCAGGGGGTCTCTGGAGGGCTTCATAGAGGCTATGATGCTTGAGCCAGGCCTGAAAGGGTAAGTCAAGGTGATAGACTTTTTTATCTTGGGTGTCTTTAAGTAAAGGTGCCCTCCTGGCCAAAGGCTGGAGGCAGAGAGCAGGACTTTAGTTCAGCAGACCGTGTGCGGGGTGCCTGGGGATGCGCGCGTGCCTCTCTGCACACGCTGCTGGCTGTGTGTTTTGTGTGCCTCTTGGGGAGCAGGCAGGGGAGGAAGGATGGAGAAAACGGAGGGGCTCTGCGCTCAGCATTGTCTGGCCTCTTGTTTTGCTTGGTTCCAGGCGGAGAGAGGGGAGAACATGGGGCTCACTGGTGATTGACATGTCTTTTGGAGGAGAGAGACAGGCTAATAAACGGAGTGGAGAAGAGCCATCTGGGCAGGACACTGCTTCTGCGTCTGCCTCCCTAGCTACATCTTGAGAGACAGGGGGCGGTGACCAGGCCGGCCAATAGGCTGGGAGAGGCCGGAAGTGATTTTTCTCTCCCTCTCCCTCCCTGTCTGCCCTCCCAGAAGGACCAGGAGTAGAGGAGCCGCATCTGGGGAGTTGGCTCCTCCTTGAGGACCAGGTATGAATGAAGGCCTGGGGCCGAGGAGGAGTGAGGGGCAAAGCGTTACTAAACATCTGCTCTCTTTGGTTTCGTTTGGAAGACTTTTCACAGCTGGCCTCGAGGAAGCCCATAGAGAGAGGAAAGAGCAACTCAGCCCATACCAGGCTTGGGGCCCCGGGAACAGCTAGCCGCCCAGAGGCAGGCCTGCCCTAGTGGTTTGCTAACAGGTGTATGGATGAGAACTGGAGAGAACAAAGACTTTCTCACAGAGATTAGACCAGGGGCCATTGTTCCCCATGCCCCCCTCCCCGCAGTGTCCAGCTCTGCCTGAGTACACATAGAGAGTGAGAAGGCAGGAGGAGGGAATTAAGACCCAGCTCTGCTCCCCATGCTAGGGGAGGGGAGAAACAGGTGTTTGGGAAGAACAGACAACCCTTAAACCTGGAGGTAGAGTAGTGTTTTCACACTTAAAAATATTTTTAGGGGCGCCTGGGTGGTTCAGTAGATTAAGCGTTCGACTTCGGCTCAGGTCGTGATCTCACGGTTCATGGGTTCGAGCCCCGAGTCAGGCTCTGTGCTGACAGCTCAGAGCCTGGAGCCTGTCTTCAGATTCTGTGTCTCCCTCTCTCTGCCCCACTCCCGCTCACGCTGTCTCTCTCTCTCTCAAAAATAAATAAACATTAAAAAATATATTTTTGTAACATCCAATAGTCTTCATTTCCATTTAATCCTATCAAGAGCCCTGCAAGGCAGGCGTTTATATTAGTTCACCCTCTTTCCAGATAGAAACACTGAGGCACAGAGAGCAGTTTGACTTTGGTTGTGTAGCTAGCAAGAAGGGAGACACAATTCAGACTTGGAAGTCTTCTGGCTGCAACGTCCATATGCTTTGCAACCAAACCTGCCCGGCCCTTCGGAGCTTCTGGGAATTCACAGGCTTCCCCAGTTTCCCCAGAAACCCTGGCAGAGAAGAGCTGGGAACCTGTTCTTCCTTCATCTGAGGAGCAGAATAAGAGCGAGCGAGCCAGGATGTGCGTATAGCATGCCCTCGGCAAATGCAGGCAGGAACAATGAGATGTTCACAGTTCTTTTTAATTATGCAGCGATATATGCAGTTACATTTAAAAATCCACATAGCATGTTCCACAGCTAACTGGTCTGCAGCTGCTCTTACGGCGGCAGGTGTAGCATTCCTCTGTGGGAAAGAAACTGTCACACCTCTTAAATACCTCTTTTTTAGCATGACAAAAAATGGGCATGTGAGTGACAAACAGGTGGAAAAAAAATCCACATCCACACAGTATGGATAAAACCTAAGAGCCCCCTTCCCCACCCACCGTCCCCCCCACCCCCCGCCACTCCCAGGTCTTTGCTAGTGGTCATTGGTAGACTGGTATTCATCCTTATAGACAGGCTCCTGTACATTTCACATACATGCACAAATAGAAACATGTTGGGTCTTCTATTTTTTGCATAAATGGTAAAATGTGGTATTACGGCTTACAATTTGCTCTTTTCACTTTTTTGCTTAACCATATGCCTTGGACAGATTTCAATTTCACTACCTATAGAACTAGTCATTTTGTAACAGCTAAATAAGATTATACATGTATACATTGTATGCACATATACCTGTGTGTGTGTGTGTGTGTATGTTATTTAACTATCTTCCTCTCTTGGACATTTGGGTCACATGTTTTTTCACTGTTAGAAACAACATAACAACAACAATAACAACAGGAAACCATATAACAAAGGACATTTTTGTCCCTGCTCTTCCATATACATAAATGAGGAATTTGCTAGGAGAGACACGTACAAGTAGAATTCCTGGTAGAAAGGTAAGTGCATATTTAATTTGAATAAATACTCTTTGCCAATTTATACTCCTGACAGCCATGTGTCAGACTTCCTATCTCCCCACACCCCCTTGAACACTCGATATTATTAATCGAGTGTTAATTTTTTGCCAAAATAAAATACTTGATTTGAGTTTCCCTGATTTATAATAAACAATTTTCATATGTTCCCTGCTTATTTATCTTTCCTTTTCTATGTATTACTTGTTCTTATTTTTTGCTTATTCTTATCATTTCTGCAGAAGCTCTTTATACATCCTGGATATTAATTCACATCTGTTATGCATATTTCACATATTTCTCCCAGTCTGTCAATTACCTTTTAACTTTGTTTATGGTTTTTTTTCTTCATCAGGCAGAAAAAAAATTAGTTCTGACACAATTTATCAATCTTTTTCTTTCATGGTTTTGGTTTTATTGTGTCTTCCCTAAGAAGGTCTTCCGTACCCCAAGGTTCTATTTTTTTCTAATTTTCTTTGAATATTTGTATAGTGTTCCCCTTGCTTGTGAAGCTTAGTCACCTTGAAATGTATTGGTTTGTGGGGCGCCTGGGTGGCTCAGTCAGTTAAGCATCCAACTTCAGCTCAGGTCATGATCTTGCAGTTTGTGGGTTCAAGACCCAGGTCTGGCTCTGTGCTGACAGCTCAGAGCCTGGAGCCTGCTTTTGATTCTCAATCTCTCTCTCTCTGTCTCTCCCTCCCTCCCTCAAAAACAAAACAAAACAAAACAAAACATTATAGGAAATGTATTGGTTTGTTATGGTGGAAGGTAGGCTCTAACTTTATTTCTTCCAAATCGATAGCTTCCATGGCCATTATTTCCACTTCCCCTAGATTCTCATTTCGGGATCTATCCCACCCCTGTCTGTCCCCTGGGCTTTGGGGCTGGGTCTCATTAGTTTAGGTGTAATCCCAGACACCTTGCCTATACATCAGACCATGGGACCATGTCGGTCATGGTGATTAGTTCAGGATCAGCAGTATGGCCTCCTTAAGGTGAGGGGAAGTTTACTGAGTGCACCTGGGAAAAATATTTTGGTCATTTCTGAAAGATAGCCCTAGAAGGGGGGTGGGACCCCTTTTCTTCCTTTGGATATCATGGTTTGTGACTATGGATCGAGGAGTTACTATGACTCTTGCTATCAGGAGAGATGTCAGCCTAAGGGTGAGGCCCCCTGTAGAAATAGGCTTGGCTGTGAACTACGAACAAAGCCTAAAGAATGGAGTCAGAGCCAGAGGCTTGGGCCAACCTCAAGGCCCTACCACCACCTTATTTACCTCTGGGCTCCCCTATGCAAGCAATATGTTTCCTTATTATTGAAGACTAGTTGAGTCAAGCTCCCTGTTAAGGGCAGCAGGCAGTCGCTTGATACAACAAGCCGTTCTTCCAGGGCTACCTGGGACCTATCTGTCTACCCTCTAGTCATTACTTATGTCATCCTACATCCCTGCGCACATGCCTGTGAACGGTGTGCTATCTGTCCAGTCTCAGGCTGACATCATGTTCTCGGGACTGAGGCTGATGTGATTATCATGTATTTCGTGCTGGTAGGGGGAGAGCCCTCTAGCTCACACTTCGTTTTCAACAACTGCCCGGCTATTCTGGTTCTCCTCTTCCAGATGAATTTCAGGTAAGCTGATCAAGTTCTGTAGAATTCTATTGGGATTCGACAAGAGTGGCTTCGAATTTGGGGAGAACCATCATCTATACCATGCTGAGACTTCCCAGCCAGGAATAGTACACTTCCCAGCCATTTCTGTAGATGCTTTTCTCTGATACTCAGTAGAGTTTTATAGTTTTTCCAAGGGTTCATATCTTACTGGAGTCATTCCTTGAAACCTTTGTTGTTGCTATTGTTGTTTGTTTTGAGGGTTTTCTTGGCATATCTTTTTTTTGTTTGTTTTTTGTTTCTTTAAGGTGGTGGCCTGGAGGGAAGCTTTGCATTTTAGTGGATGTTCAGAGATTCAACCATCATGCTGGAATCTTATTATCTAAGAGCGTGCCCTGTCATTCTTTTGGATTTCCTAGGTAGATCATCACAGTATCTGAAAATGGTACTTTGCTTTCAATCTTCTTTTGTTAATTCTCCAGCCTTCTTATTCTGCCCTTGATGCACCTCCAGAATCTTGTTGAAACAAAACAGGCACCCATGTTTTCTTTCCAGGCAGAATGGAGATGTTGGTAATGGTCTGGGAAAGTCCTGGGATTAGGGAAGCTTAATTTTCTTCCTGCTCGAGGCTTTTTTTTTTTTTTTTAATGAAGAAACTATATAGAATTGTATCAAATGCTTTTTTGGTGTGTACCAAGACAACCACATTACAATGTTGAATCAGCCTATATTATTAAATTGGTTATGAAGTATCATTCTTTTGCTCATTGCTCAAAATATTTTATTTGGGATCTGGGCAGCTGTATTCAAAAGTGAGATAGAAGTCCTTAGTTTTTCCTTATTGGTTGTTGTGCTTTCCTTTTCTCGTTCTCATACGTCACGGGACACTGCTTCTCAGTCCCTTCTGCTGTCCCTTCTGCTGGACCCTAACCTAGCAATGCTCCAGGGCTCAGGCATGGTCTGCCTTCCTTCTCCTTTCACTCCTGCACCCGTGTGATCTGCCCCAGATCTGTGGCTTTAATATCTACATACTGGCAGCTCCCAGATGTACAATCTTGGCCCAGTCTTGCCCACCTCCAGACCCATATATGTAACATTCGTATCCACTTAGCAAGCCCAGAACAGAATCCTGAACTCCTCTGAAAGAAAAATGCTCCATCCACAATCCCTTCCCAACTGCAAGTGGTGACACCATGCTCTGGTTTCTCAGATCCAGTTGGAATCCATCTCGACTTCTCTTTGTCCTTCATACCTCACATCCAATCCTCCAACAAACCCTTTGGCTCTGCCACTCCCTGACTACTCCCTGTTGCCTCTAGCCAGTCCAAACCATTATCTCATATCTAGATTATTGTAGTACCTTCTAACAGATCTCCCTACATCCATTCTTGCTCTCCTTCTGTCTATGACATGGCACAGTGGTCCCTAACCCCTCCATCCTGGTCACTCTTCCAGTCATGCTGACCTTCATGCTTTTTCTCCACCATGCCCAATGTGCTTCAGCCCCAGGACTTTTGCACCTGCTGCTTCCTCTCCCTGGATCACCATATGTGTTTCTTCCTTGCTTCCTTCAGGCTTCTGTTCAAATGATTCCTTATCCTGAGGATCTCTGCAACCACCCTACAAATCATAGCAACCCTCCCTTCTGGCACTCCCTACCTGCCTCATCTTGCTTTATTTTTGCCCCTAGCACTTACCTCAATTTAGCCTACCATGTATCCATTCGTTTGTCCATTGTCTGTCTCCCCTCCTATGGAATGTAATCTCCGCAAAAGCAGAGACTCGGCTGTTTTGTTTGCTGTTGTGTCCTCAGCACCGGGAATAATACCTGCACATAATAGTTTGTCTCATAAACATGGGTTTAAGTAAAGAATGATTTTTCTTTTGCATTTACAGGTTGACTTTTATGCCAGAGAATTCTACACGTATATCTCACTTTTTTTCCTTGAAAAATATTTGTAACGAAAGCAGGGACAGTATCATAGAATTATGCTTCTCTTTTCTTTCTTTCTTTCTTTCTTTCTTTCTTTCTTTCTTTCTTTCTTTCTTTCTTTCTTTCTTTCTTTCTTTCTTTCTTAACTGAAGCCCAGAGAGCCTAAGGGATTTCTCAAGGTCAAGAGCCAGCCGATGGTCGAGTTGGGGTTGGATCTGTAACTCATGTAGACCTGAGGGACTCCCATAGTATCAGGAGCTGGGGAGCTGTTGGGGGCTGGAAGCACGGATCAGGTGAGATGAGAAAGCTGTGATCCATTCTCCCTTACCTGCTGTCCTACTTTCTTAGAGATAAGACATTAGACAAGCCATTAGAGAGAGCATGGGGGTAGGCTCTGGCTGCCATCAGTTGTTGACTCTGGCCGCTCGTAAATGAGCATGTTCCTATCTCGCGTGCGCTGACTACCTGCTGTTGGCCTCCCTGGGCCCCTCTCCACCCATCCTCACCCTGCTCTGGCCCACCCCGCCCCCACTTGCACACCACCAATGAGCTTCCTTGCTCTCTGGCCTCTGATTGCTCTCTGATGGGTGGTAACTGCGTAATATCAAAGGACAGGAGAACAGTGAGGTGGGGGATTGATTCCCTCAACTCCTTCCTTGAAGGCAGGACCCCTTCCAGCTGGCTGTGTCCCTTAATCAATGACCACAGCTTCTATCAGCCAGCCCCCTCCCCACTGCCCTGAAAGTTTCTCTCTTCCAGGCCAGTAACTGCTCCTTCAGTTGTCCCTTGAGGCCCAGGGGAGGTGAGGGACCCTGCTGTTGCCAGTCTAGGGACAGTGTACTGTCCTTGGTTAGTGTCCCTAACCCTGCCCGCACCTCTGTAAGCAGTTCTCAACTCTCTTCAGGGTATGGCGATTGAGTGCGTCACTACCCCCTGGGCACAAAGCAGAGACTCTCCAAGTGACAGTTCTGGCTCTTCTCGTCTGGGAGAGCTGAAGGGGACCGCTGAAAGGTATGGCCCGGGAGGCGGGGCCACACGGGCTAGGTCCGGCTGCGCATCATGGTGGAGGAGATGTGCCACAGAAGAGAGATGACCATTCCCAGGGCAGCGTGAGAGGAGCTCGCGTCCCCTCTTCTTCCCCACCCGTGGCCTGTAGTTGGGCAGACTGTGCGGCCGGTCTCGGGGACGGAGGTCCATGGTGAAGGTGGCAGAGGGGAGGACGGGGGAGAGTGCAGGTGAATTCTTGCAAGCCACTCTTCAGCTCTTCTATGTTATAGCAATTTACAGCTCCTTGGTCCCACTGGCCTCCCCCAGGCCACCACCAGGCCGAGACACAGCTGCCCATCCCCATCCCGCCCAGCCCCCGCAGCAGCCTGGCAGCCCCGTCCATGCCCCAGCCTGGCAGCGGGAGACAGGGCTGTCAGACTGCATCACATCAGTGCTCGAGCCGGAACTCCAGCCGGGCCAAGTGACCTTGTAGGTTTTGAGGAGCACGGGCGGCGGTGAAGGAGATAAATAGCCTGGCTGGATTTATAGCATCTTCCAAGCTGGAGAGAGGTGGGAGCCAGGCCTCCCTTGAACACCAGCCCCTCCATCTCGCAGTCACAGGATCTTTGGGATCTGTACCTTCAGGGGCCTCGCAGCAGGTGGGCATCCGCCTAGACCTCAGGGTGACTGTTCTGGTTCTAAAGGCTACAAAGTATTCATCAACAAGGAAACAGTCCTCGTTCTGGGTGAAGCAAGTTCAATTCCTCTTGGAGCCCACGTTCTCCAAGGAGTGGTTCAAGGACCACAATTCACTTCTGCCAAGCGCTTTGGTGTTTTAAATGCATGATCCCTCGGGAGCTTCATGACACCCCCACAAGACAAGAATATGTTGCCATATTTACTGCAGCGGAGGAACCAGAAGCCCAGAGAAAGTTAAACGAAGTGTTGAGAGGCAGAGAGGGGACTCAAACCCAACTTGGCTGAGTCTGTGCACCAGGAGAAGGCTTTCCCCGCAGGTTATTTTCAGTGAGGAGAACATCCATCTGCCTTTCTCTTTCTCCTCCCTCCAGCTCATTGACTGTGGGTAGCATGGCAACCAAAGTGAAGTCCAGATTTTGGTTTAATCTCATCTAGATCAACTTCCTGGAAGAGGTGATAGGAAGAAGGTACAGTTGAGAATAATTCTCTCTGTAGATTGGGGATTTTTTTGAAAGTTATTTATTTATTTTTGAAAGAGAGAGAGAGAGCATAAGCAGAGGAGGGGCAGAGAGAGAGAGAGAGAGAGAGAGAGAGAGAGAGAGAATCCCAAGCAGGCTCCGCGCTGTCAGCACAGAGCCCCATGCGGGTCTAGAACTCACAAACCGCAAGATAATGACCTGAGCCCAAACCAAGAGTCAGATACCTAACCGACTGAGCCACCCAGGTGCTCTGAATTGGGGATCTCAAAAAGAAACAGCCATTCTGAAGGTCGAAGGCCTGTGGTTGCTGGCCATCCTGAAGGAGCCCTCTCCCAGCTTGCTGTTCCCTCGACACAGGCATCGTTTTCCTTCCCCCTTCCCTTATGTGTCTTGGCAGCAGAACAGATCTCAGTTAGACTTTGGGAAGGACTTCCCTATCCTTCCATGGAGAAACCTCTTGAATGGTTTTATATCCTTCCCAGGAGATCGCAGGAGAGACCAGGTTGCTGTCCCTCGCCGTTGCATTTGGATTGAGCCAGTTCTACTCGCTTTGTCTTTTGTTTTTGCTTTTTCCCCTAATTGTCTGTAGGCTTCCCTGATGCAGAGCAGTCACTCCATGGAGCATGGCCCTGTAGCTCAGGGCTGGAGTGAAAGCTGTGTTTGGGGGTGATGGTGACATAATCTCGAAGAAGCTCCATCTGTCATCTCTGGCCTTTTACTGTTGTAATGGCACTTATGGTCCTAGCCAACTGCTGAGGAATCTGTCTGTGGTTTAATTAGCCTGTAACTCCAGCCTCCCCCGCCACGCCAGAAAGCAATAAACAGCTTCAATCGTCATAGTGGGGTTGGGCGGCCACAGCAGGGGGATCCACATGAGGCTCGGGACCAATGAGGTCTTGGAGGGCAAATAAAGGACTCCAAGACCTGCAGGGAATGACTCTTGACTTGTGCCTCCCTTCTCTGCCTGGGTCGCAGGAGACCAGTCAGTGTCCTCAAAGGAAACCTGACACTGGTAATATAACAATCCTTCAAACCTACAGCGTTTTCCACTCAGCAAGAGCTTTCTCTGACACGTCCTCATCAGGTGCCACTCTGGACCTCAGTTTCTTCTTCTATGAAATGAGGGCATTGGGCTCAATGATTCCTGAAAGCTTTTCCCCAGTGGGACTTTCTATGGGTCCCCTCATCCCAAAGATACCTTAGGGATGTGACTGGAGCTGGTGTCATTAGCCTCCGAGGAGCAGAGAAGGGAAGTGATCTGCCCTGGGTCACTCAGAGAACCCCTCCAGAGCCATGCCTGGCACCTGGTGCGGTGGAAAGAGGAAGGAGACACAGAGGTGTGGTTGGGGGCCCCAAAGCTGTTCCTGGACCACTTTGACGAGGGGTCTGCCCTGCAGGGAGCGGGGCTGGGGAGCTCACCTGGGCTGGTGCACTATATAACCAGAAACTTGTGCCTGAGAGCCTCTTTAGAATGCCTGCTCCACGGGTGTGGTCTATCCTGTTCACAGCTCTATCCCTGCAGCCCAGAACAGCGCCTGGCATGTGGGAGATGCTGCAAAAATGCCGGTCAGTGAATGAATGGGTGGAAGGGCCCGGCCCCTGGGATCCCAGGGCCCCTGTTGACAACGCCCTGTTCTCCTTGTGCGGGGCCCACACACCAGAGCGACGTGGGCACTGTCCAGAGAAGATACTGGGCCATGGAGGATTCCGAGGTCGGAGCCAGTTCCCACATTTTTCTGGCTGTGCATGAGCACCCGCCGACTCTCTTCCCTCACTTCACCCTGTCCCTTCAGAGCATGTGATGGATGCTGTGCTGGGGAGGAAGGGTTCGATCTGGGTTTCCAATCTCCTCTGGATGCACCACTGCCAAAATACAATACACAATTACGGGGACACGATACATCAGTGATCATTGAGGGAGAGAAACCCCGTTTGGACAGCAAAGCTAATGGCTGGTATCTAAACTTATGACTATAGTCAGCTCAGGACTCCTCTGCTTCTGCTGCAGGAAGCCAGGAGCCGCCCTCGGGTAACAATTCCATGCTCCTTCTCACACCCAGCCGCACGCCGGGCCCACCTTCCTTCCTGGCTGCCACCACTCTATCCCTTGGGGTTCTCTGCACTCCAGCCTGATTGTTGCGGGCACACAGTCCCCCTACTTGCCCCTCCTCACTGCCTTCTAAAGCCCCTTTCTTTCCAGGAGATCATCTGCTGGGTCACTTGGAGAACAGAGTAGAGGTGACCCAGATCGCACAAGACAAGAGATCAGTTGTGCAGGTGCCCTCGTGAATCCGAGGGCCATGGTTCCTGGCCTCTATGCTGCTGGCCACCGGCTACTCTTTTACCAGGAGACCCAGAGGCCTGAAATCACAACCAGGAAAGCACAGGCAATTAAAACCAGAGCCCACCCCAGACCCCGCGTGTCACAGGGGCTAGTGGACGGCCTCCTGCCCAGGTCACATCTGCCTCAGTGGGGTGCATCCCTTTTTCTCCAGGATTCTGAAACCTGGGATTCATGGTCAGGATGTGTGGACCTCTGAAACTGCACCACAACTTGGGTGTCTGTCTGTACTTTTTCTGGAAAGAGTTATCATAGCCTTCATGAGTTTCTCACAGAAGAAAAACGTCTACCCCTATAAAGGTGAGCTTGAGGGTGGAGTGGGCACAGTGGCTGAGCTAGCTTAAATAGTAAGGAGTTTTTACTTATTCATTTATTTTTAATTTTTTTAACATGTATTTATTTCAGAAAGACAAGGAGACAGAGAGCGAGCAGGGGCAAAGGGAGAGGGAGACACAGAATCAGAGGCAGGCTCCAGACTCTGAGCTAGCTGTGAGCACAGAGCCCGACGCGGGGCCTGAACTCACGAACCAGGAGATCATGACCTGAGCTGAAGTCGGACGCTTAACTAACTGAGCCACACAGGTGCCCCACTAAGTAGGAGTTTTGAAGAAGTTTATTTTATTGCCTTAGGCCTTGCGTCACATTGTCTTAGCATGTGGATGGATCCTCTTCTTTAGTCCGATGAACAGGTTGGTCCTTGGCACCCAGCTGCATGCACAGAATTCACCCGCCCCAGGGCATGCACGGGTCACAATTCAGCCCTGGCACATTGACGACGTGAGCTAAATACCATCAGAGTGGAGCTGAGGCCCCATCACAACCCGCCCGACCTGAGCACCCAGCACCCAGCTGGTAACCAGATACCCAGCAGAGGGACCTCAGTGCTAGGCCAGGGTTCCTGGGAACGCACCCTCTGTCCCCACACCCGTGGGCTCTTCAGGGAGACCTAGCTGAGCCCCACAGCTAGCCAGCCGCTGAAGATACCAGCCAAGTCTGCCTATTTGTTTATGACAAGGCCTGCAGTCTCTGGATATTCCCAAAAGACAGCGCTGAGCTCACTTGTGTTGCTGAGAAAACAGAAAGGCCTGGAGACCAGGAAGCATCCTTGAGGTATGTTGATAAATACCACAGCTTTTCAGCCTGCTGAGACTGTATGATCTTTGTTGAATCACCTAATCTACTCAGCTAATTATGCCCATTTTCCCTTCTCTCCTTCTTTCTTCCTCTCCCTTCCTCGTCACAATGTGGCACTTCAGAAACTCCCTCTCGGAGGAATTTCAAGGAGCCGGCTGGGTCTCTGTTGAGTACACCACATTATCTCATTACCATCTCGCCTGGTGATCGGATTCCGTTAGCTGACTCTCTTTATTAGCAGGCAAAGGAAAACTTATGAAATACCTTTAAACCTGGATTTCCTTAACAATATATCAAGGGGGAACTGACAGCCCTCGCTCGCTTCTCTCTGCCAGAAAGAATTAAGATTGTTCCCAATTTAATCTCTTTTCCGCATCGGAGGCGGGCATTCGTGTTTCATCAGAAAACTTGTAGTTGTGGTTCTGGGGGAGGAAGCTTTGGGTTGTCACAGGGTAGCTTTGATAGGTGTCCTGTGTGCCGCGATGCAGACGGGGCTGGCTCTGGCTTCGGGGAGCCTGGGCAAGAAGTCCCCACTTCTACCCTTGATAAGGGCAGTGGGCACATGTCCCTGCTAGGAAGAGATGAGAGAACAGGTCTGTGAACTCCCTTTGTCCCTTTGTTGTTTCAGGAGCAAGTGTTGGGCGATGTCGCAGACATTGCTCACTGTAATGCCATCTAATTCCGCGGCCTTCTGGCTTTCTAGAAGTCAGAGTCACCAAGCTGGCTCTTGATGGGGTGACGGCTGAGCGGTGCCCGGGCAGTATCTCCCCAGGTATGGTGCAAGTGCTGCTGGTGCCCCGCGCAGATCCCCGTGGCTGGCCCGGTGCACTCACCCCCCGGCTGAGGCTGCTAGAGCTCACAGCTGCCCCCCTTCGCTAGACGAATGGGAGCCACCTGACCCCAGAGGGTCATAACACCCTGCCTTCGTCACCTCACCTCGCCTTGAGCCATCGGACAATGACTGGCTGACCCCGGGGCACACAAGACCAGCCCCGCTTGCCTCAAGGTGACTCCGATGTGGACATATAATCCATGATCCTGGAGTCCCAGGCTAGAGCTGATCTCAGCCCAGACCTCGGTCCCTCACCTGCCTCTCCTGAGTGCATTTCCCCAGTAACTCACTTTCCCTAAGGCTCAGCCTCTAAGAAATGGTTGCATTGGGCTGCTTGGGTTTTCTGGGCTCTGCTGGGCCTCTTCTGGAGTCCGACTGCATGTGGCAGGGAGTCGCCGTGGACAGTCAAGGCTGGCGGGACCATGCAGTTAAGCTACAAGCAGTCACGGAGGCCCCATGGCCACTTTCCGAGCACCCTCCCCGGGAGCAAGCAGGCATAGCTCCCTGGCAGGGGCTGCCTAGGATGCTGTCCTCCCCCAGCTGTGCTAGTGGAGCACATAAGCCGTCCTCCGAGGCAGCTCTGAACCATGGCCTCTTAGATCTGCACGGCCCCCTGCCAGAGCCGTGGCGCCTGACCGGGGCTTGCCTTGCCAAGCACATCACATCCCTATGAGCGCTCTGCATGGAGATGTGGAAGGCTGCAGAGGAGCGGGGAGAAGAACTGTGTTGGAAAATCCTATTATCTAGCCAGGCCCCCATTGATAGCCCATGCATGAAACCAATTTACAAAGTGTGAGTCAAAGCCTCGCGGACCGTCTGTTCTCACGGGAGCCCAGCGATCACCCTGCCTACCGTCTCCGCACACAGAATGCTGGCCGCCCTCTGTCCATGCGGGCTCGCTCCAGAGCTGTCAGTCAATGCCCTGGGCTGACCAGTCCGTCCCCCTCCCTCGGGTCCTGCTAATGTTGGGAGAATTTATTACTGTGACAGAAGAGAAACCCTTTGAGGAAAGCATGATGGTTTTCTGATCTCCCTTTTCCTGATGGCTTGAGTGAGCCCAAGTGAGGTGCTTCGGGCTGTGAGGGTTTTCTGAAGGTCATACTGTCTGTCCATCTTCTTTCATTGGATGCAGTTAAAATGGCATGGAGGCCTGAGTGGCAATGTAAATCAGGGGCAAGGCTCATGACCTCTCTGAACCTCGGCTTCCTTCTCCAGAAAAGGGAATGTCCTTCTGAGCTTAGGTCAGGACCGCACGAGATGGTACAGACAAAAGTGCCCGGCGCATAGTAGGTACTCAGATAAATGTTTATTATGTTTCTCCTTGGCTGAAACAGTTCATACAATGGGCCAGGGAAGGAGAGGCTACTGCTTTTCTTTGTAGAATATTCTGATATGTCTGATATGTAACTGTCAAGAAGCTCTTTTATTTAGTAGGGGCGCCTGGGTGACTCAGTCGGTTGAGCGTCTGATTACTGATCTCAGCTCAGGTCATGATCTCACAGTGGGTGAGTCCCGCATCGGGCTCTGTGCTGACAGTGTGGAGCCTGCTTGGGATTCTGTCTCTCCTCCTCTCTGCCCCTCCCTGCTTGTGTGTGCCTTCTCTCTCTCTCTCCCTGTCTCAATAAATAAATAAACTTAAAACAAAAAGAAGCTCTTTTATTTAGCCAGGGTGTCACCTGCTGAAAATTATTCTGGTCTCAAAAGAGACCACTACTACCACTAGCTAATGCCAGTATAGTACTGACTATACTATGTTTATAGTATAAACACTGACCAGTATAGCTAACCCGGCACGGCACTGACTGCACTGTGTATATAGTATAAACACTGACCAGTATGCCTAACCTGGCATGGTACTGACTACACTGTGTATACAGCATATGCTCTGACCAGTATAGCTAACCCGGCATGGTACTGACTGCACTGTGTATACAGTGTATATACTGACCAGTATAGCTAACCCGGCATGGTACTGACTGTCTTGTGTATACAGTATATGCACTGTCCAGTATAGCTAACCCAGCACGGTACTGACTGCATTATGTATATAGTACATACACTGACTAGTGTAGCTAACACCAGCATGTTACTGACTATGTGTCAGGCACTATTCTAAGTATTCTGGGCACACTAAACTACCAAAGCCTCCTGACAATACATAGAGATAGAAAAATGTTAACAGAGAGACAGTGTAAGATGCTTATCCTAAATCCATTTAACTGATTCATGAGCTTTTCCCTTTCTCTGGGATCAGGGTGGGAGGGTCTCTGCTCTACTTCACCTGGAGAAACTTCACCTGGAGAAGTAGACCCACCATTCCTTCTTTCCTCTACGACCCTATGGCAGATTTGAACAGAAATTGGACCACCTCATCTTTGACATGAGCCTCTTCCTAGAATGTCCTGGTAGAGGGGCTCAGAGACAGGGCCGGGTCTATACATCTTGACTCTCTGCTCTGAAGGGGGGGGGGGGGCTGTCCTCTAGGCCATTTTTACCCAACAGTCAATAAGGCCCTCCTTCCCCAATCTCCCACTCTAGGGGTCCTGCTCCTCAGTGAAGAGTATCGGTCCCCCAGGGAGAGGGGCTCTGGTGCCTTCCCAGGGCAATAAGAGTGTGCCTCTGGTCTTAATGAGGAGGATTCTGGAACTTACACAGAAGAACCCACTGATGAAACATGCAGGCTCAAGTCAAAGCTGGGACCTCCAATTTCTCATCTCTAAAATGGGCACGAGAAAATATGAGTCCTGTTAGGGGATCGGGAGGATTTAATGTGTAACATGCAGTATCTGGGACACGGGATAAATAAAGCTGGGCTATTACAGTGGCCAGACTCAAAATTACAAGCTGCCTTTTTCTTTGCCGTTCGGGTCATCCAATTCATCCACTGAAAGTTCACTTTTTTTGTTCAAATCAGTGTGAGGCCTTTCTCTCCCGGCTCGGTCTACAACTCCGTGCCAAGCGAGGGAGGAGGGTGGAAAGGAGGAGGGATCTGGAGTGGGTAGGCAGGCGTGGGTAAGGACAGGGGAGATGTCCTCGGAGCTGAGATGTTTAGCGGCCTCCAGGTGACTCTGGGGAGAGCAGAGCGAGCTGGAAGCCTTTGCCAGCTGTCAGCAAGCCAGGCCCCATTAGGTAACTAGGCCATCTCTGACAGGGCTTCCGGGCCCCACGCTGCACAGTCCGAGTGAGTGGCAATCTCTAGATATAAGTACGTAATCCTTGTCCAAGGTGGCAGCTTGCAGATTGTCGGTGAGGGACCCCTCCTGGCCCCTCCGGCCCCCCTCAGCTGCCTGAGATGGAGCAGGAGTGGAGAGTCCTCGGGGGCCCAAGAAGGAACATGGCTGTCTGCAGGTGCCCGGCACCATGACCTTGCTCTACAACCTGCAGAACCAGGCCTAGCTTGGGAAAACAGCCTTCTTAATAGCACACAGAGAACTGCATCATCAAGGGATAATAGCTTCTCCCCAAAGGGGTCTTGCATCCTTTCTGTGACTGCAGGAGGTCCCCTCAGTCCCTCAGCCTGGTGCTCTGGCCCTGGAGCTGGGCACCAGCTGCTTTTCATTCTGTCACAAGACACTCAGAGAGGACGGCCCCCGGCCACTCTGTCCGAAGACTGGCATGGACCTGGCAGAGCTCATGAAAAGCTGCTGACCTGGACAGACACTGTGGGTCTTTTTGTAAATGAGCCAGTCAGGCTGGGGGTGGGGGGGAGGACTTGTGGGGACCACCGAGGGTCATCAGAACCACGTGAAATGTTGATCTGCTTTGAAAGGAGTTTTTCAGACACCCAGACAAGGAGGCAGCCGCATCTGTGGAGAGCAGCTAGTCAAAAACGCAGGCCTCGGTCAGAAGGCTAGCATGAGTCCCGCCCGCCTCCACTTTGAGGAATGACAAACGGCAGAGAAGTCACAGAGCCCATCCTCCCTTGGACGGTGTTGTGGCTCTTTCTGAGCTGAATATAGCAGCAGTTCAGAAGGAACCTCAGGGGCGCCTGGGTGGCTTGGTCGGTTGGGTGTCCGACTTCCGCTTAGGTCATGGTCTCGCAGTTCGTGGGTTCGAGCCCCGCGTCGGGCTCTGTGCTGACTGCCGGCTCGGAGACTGGAGCCTGTTTCAGTCTGTGACTCCCTCTCTCTCTGACCTTACCCTGCTCACGCTGTCTCTCTCTCTCTCCTAGAAATAAATAAAACATTAAAAAAAAAAAAAAAGAAGGAACCTCAGAGTTTCTCTACACGAGCGGGGCCCATGGGTGCCCTCACAGTCTCACGCCCCAGCAGTGCCCACGGCCCTGGTTGGAATCACGTGGGGCTTTAAAAAATACTGAGGCCTGGTCCCCACCCTAGAAATTCTTATTTTAATGGGAATGGGGTGTGGCCTGGGCACTGGGATTTTTAAAAGCTCCCTGGGCCATGTTTAATGTACGGTCAAGTCTGAGAGCCACTGGGATCCACACGCACATGAAGACGCAAAGTGTCTGGATTCTGGGTTTGTAACAGAGAATCATCTATATCATATCAGCAGTTGTCCCTAACTTCCCCAAATAATGGTAGTGTATACCTTACTTAACAAGGAAATATTTTTTATCAGATTATTTTGGAGGATATTGAGAAATTGAGCAAAGACTGAATGCTTTTCATTAATAATAGAGAATTAATTGTATAACAATTAAGTAGATAGTTAACTATACTCAACAGACAACATCTGTGGATGTTGATGTTCTCCACAGGGTGGAGTTAGATGTCAGGAGGCAGGTGGTCTGAAAAGAGTGGGGCGCCTGGGTGGCTCATTCGGTTAAGCGTCTGACTTTGGCTCAGGTCATGATCTCACGGTTCGTGGGTTCAGGCTCTGCGTCGGGCTCTGTGCTGACAGCTAGCTCAGAGCCTGGAGCCTGTCTTCAGATTCTGTATCTTCTTCTCCCTCTGACCCTCCCCTGCTCACGCTGTCTCTCTCTCTCTCTCTCAAAAAAGATAAAACATTAAAAAAGCTAAAAAAGAAAAGAAAAAAACAAGAGAGCTAAAAAAAACTTTTTTGCTTAGAAAAAATTATGGACTCACCTAGGAAGTTACAAAAAGGCCTTCACCCAGCTTCCCTAAATAGTTACATTCGGTATAACTCTATGCAATATAAAAAACTAGGAAAATCACATTGGTAAAATCCGTAGACCTAATTAAAATCACAGATTTTTTGGTTGTCCTTTAATTTCTTGGTTTTCTTCATTCATTCAAAAAACTTTGACCGAGGCACTGGCATCATTTTATTATGGAAGTGTGGTACCAGGCTCACCAGGAAAACACACGCAAATTCCTGGACGATGGGCTCAGATCTACTGAGTCATATCGCATAGAAGTGGAACTGGAAAGTCCCGAGTGGTTTTTAGGATCACAAAAGCCACTAACCTTCTCTATGACAGGCACTCAGCCCAGGAGATTCACTTAGGAAAGACTCGTTGCTACCCTCTTAGGGAAGAGGGAACAGGTACTAACAGCAATGACAGGGCCTGAAATAGAGCCATGGAATATAGCCACTTGCTGTTAGAGCATGGGGGAAATAGCTCTTGGAGGTGGGGATGGGCAGTTGTGTAGGCTGGGCATATTTAAATTGGGTTTTGACGGATGAGTACGAGTTTAATAGTTGGATAAGCTTACAGAATCTGAATCATTGCTTTAGCATATCGTCTCCCTTTGCCTTTGAAGCAGATTTCCTGCAATGTAAGCTCCTTAGAAGCAGGGAGGTGTGGCATTCATCTGTGTATTCCCGATGCCCGGCACACTGAAGGTGCTCAATGGATGTTTGGTGAATGAAAGCATGAAAGCTACGGCTGGCTAGATAAATAAAGGGTGGAAGGAAGGAGGGTTACTGAGTGCCTGGCTGGAAGAACGGCTGGGGGAATGGCTGGGTCCCTGCATGAGCAATAAGATTACAGCTGGAAGAGACTGTGTCCGGGCCCGAAAGTCTCAGCATTTCTGTCCCCTGAAGCCCTAAAGGGAGGAGCCGGAAACCACTTGAGAAGACGCAGCAGGCCCTTGTGTAAAACAGGCTCATCCTGTATAGTTAATCCCTGAACGCCCCAAAAACCCATGGAGACAGCTGACTTTGAGTTTGTGCTAAGTGGCCTTCACCCTGGGGAGGAAAAAAAAAAAAAAGAAAGACACTTACCCTGAAAGCACTCTCCTGCTTCTTAATAAGTATATTAATTTTAAATGCCAGAGGCAGACTCATAAACTCTTTCTTGGAGGATTATGGCCTCAGCCCAGCTTGCTGGAGAGAGCCGGGCCGGCCACTCCTGCTCCCATTAAGCAGAGGGCGGGAATCTGCTGTTTTACAGGCAGGCTTGCAAAGGTCACTCCTGCCGGGTGTTGGATGTAGAAGGAGCAGAGGAGTTCTGTTTGCTCTTTATTTTCTTCGCCACTCTTGCGAGGCCTGGGAAGCTGTGAAGGCCT
This sequence comes from Hyaena hyaena, assembly GCF_003009895.1. NCBI lineage: Eukaryota > Metazoa > Chordata > Mammalia > Carnivora > Hyaenidae > Hyaena > Hyaena hyaena. Next base: position 1,042,031 of record NW_024080669.1, on the reverse strand, counting down.
TGCCTCTGGGTTCCAGCATGGGCCCACAAGATCCTGCGAGGAACTGGGGGTGGGGGGCATGTCTGACCGGAGGTAGAAGAAGGGCAGGGGGGAGCTCTCTGCTCTGAGGAGCCCAGACTGTGGTGTTTCAGCACCTGCCCCTTAGCTGCCGAGGGCACTTCTAGAAGATGCAGTCACTCAGCCCTCGTCTGCAGTGCTACTAGACCAGGCTCCCGGGCGGTGTGCGCCCCAAAACCACTGGTCAGCCATGCCTCTCAAGTAAATCACAGGCACACTGAAGTTCGAGAAAACCTTCTCATCAAGGCTGTGTCTAAACAGCCCCGAGGGCACCGGGGTGGCTCAGTCGGTTAAGTGTCTGACTTTGGCTCAGGTCATGATCTCGCAGTTCTTGAGTTCGAGCCCCGTGTCGGGCTCTGTGCTGACAGCTCAGAGCCTGTCTCCTCTCTCTCTGCCCTTCTGCCTCTTGCACTCTCTCCCAAAAATAATAAGTAAACATTAAAAATAAATAAATAAATAAATAAATAAATAAATAAAGTAACAGTGTCAGATGGTAGTAGGGGACAGCTGAGGTTTGAAATCAAAGGATGCAGTTTTTTGAAGCCAGAACCCCTCATCCTTTCTGAGACTCTATTTATTCATTAATAAAATGGGAATAATGATCCCTACTCTAGAACGTTGCGTGCAGATTAAAAGGAGATTCTCAGCAGAGCGTCCAGTGCATAGAGGCCTCAGCATTAGGTGAGATTGGGCCAGGCATTGAAAATATAGCTGGTTCCCGTGTCTGAAAGATGTAGAATGAGTTTAAAGAAATTTATGCAGTGCCCACACCCCCCGAAATGTATAATCTACATTACATACATTTTTATTTTGCCACATGGGCTTTTTTTATGGATTCTTTTCTGTGGGCATCTACAAGAACTTAGAGACTCCAGGCCAGTTATGTCCCGCCTGACCCCAAGCTGCTCACCTGACATTTTTCATTAAACACGTTCTACTTAACGATCTCACGTACTTAGTCCTGTAAGGCCCTTGCTCCCATCAGGAAAGAATGCGAGAAGCTATGTCGGAAAGTGAAAGGTGGAGGTCTTTCCCTGATGATGTACTTGCTGGAAAAGAGGGAGATGGGAGGTTTCAACAGTTATTCAAGTCAAAAGTGCATTAAACCATCATAAGCGTCTGTGTTGCGAACTTTTTGAGACAGGTTTATTGCATAAAGTATTGGGGAATGTTATCGAGATGGCTTATTTACTTCACTCTTGTGCCTAGCCCATTGCTGGGTGGAAGACACTTGTCAAAGGAGCTCACTGAAATGCTTTCTCAGCACGGAGAGGCCCACGGGGTTGGATGCTCTGTAATTCCTTGCTTCCCCCGCCCCCGAGGAAATCTGGACACAGAGAACTTGAGGCTGTAGGGAGTTGGGGGGGCACCTCTGATTTATTCTAGGACGTATCGCCATTCAGACTCAATGTGGGCATGAGGATTGGGCAAATGACAAGTGCTCCTTCCCACCGATGCTCAGCTCAGGTCTGTAGAGTCTCCTATTTTAGAGGATTGCAGAGCTATTGGGCGAAAATAAAGCCATGGTTTCAGAAGTGATTCACAGACTTGGACGAATATGAGCTGTGCTTTTAGGTTTGGGGGGGGTCATCACCTGGGGTCCAATGGCAGGACATTCTGAGATGTCCTTGCTCGTCACTGTGACTCCTCCGTATCTCCAGAACTGTGGACCCAAGTGGGAGGCCCTGAGGCCCATCTTGCGACAATGGCAAGTTCTAGGAAAGCATCTTCTTAAACCTAGAGGCAGAAATGAACACATGTCACTGTTCCCCTAAGAGGCTCGGGCATTAAAAAGTAATATTCTCCACCACTTGATCAAAACTGATCGATGACACACGCCGGGCCTGTAACCGTGCACTTCGATGGGAATAAAATTAATTAAATGGGGTGTGGGGGTTTTTTCACCCTTCAACATTTGTATTGCTGCTAAAAATCCATACTTTTAAATATACTTCATTGTTATTCATTAAAACTGCATGCAATCTGTATTTATATAGCCTCAATTGCAGAGGCCATGGCTGAAAAAAACTGGACGTCTCAGGCTAATGTGCTTCTAGAAAGCAGATTGCTGTGCTCCCCAAACCGAGCAGCATTTAGCTTGAGGAGACAGAATAGTCATAAGGCTCGGCCGAGCTGGCTCTTTCATAAACCTGGCAGAACATGATCAACGGACATGATCAGAGGACTCACGGTTAAACTGGGTCTGCAGGAAAGTGGCGGGCATAGATCAGTGCCAAGGATTTAGAGAGGTCGCTTAGGTATCTGGTGAAGGGCCATCACACCCTCTTTGCAGTTCATTTTCCCTCCCTGGCCGGCAGCAGCCCCAGGTCTTGAACCCTTGGTGAGATTCTCAGTATGTTGCTGCTCCTTAGCCCCTGCTTCGGGGCCTTCCCATCCCACATCCCCGTGTCCTTATGGTGCTCCCGTCTGTCCCGTGTACCAGCAGGTGCTCCTCTCCCCTTGGCTGCCTCTTCTGGCCTGTCCCAGTTTCCTCCATTCTCCTCTCTGAGTTACTTCTAGGATAGTCACTGTCTGGGGAAAAGCATCCTTTGCTGCTCACAATTTTTCTATGATTCTATCAAAGATGAGACAGATGGACCCAATGGATGTGGTTACAGTCAGAAGCAAAGTTCACGGGCAACAAAGAAGCAAACCCTAGAGTGATCCATCCCAGGCAATGGGTTCACGTCCGCACTTGTTCTGTGCTCTCATGTCAAGGAGAGAGAGAGCACATCTCTCTGCACTGTGCTTGGTGGCTCAGCCGACTCACCCCCAGGGGCAGGGGAGCAGGACCCAGGACCCACAGACCTGGGGCTGTGGCCAAAGAGTTGCTAGCATTACAAAGAATTGCTCTGATGGCTCCTATTGTATCCTTATAATTCATTAGAATGATATTTGTGTCTCCAGAAGGTCTTTGTTTAATAGAGTCCTTTTCTCTAAAATATTTGGGTAAAATTTATGCTTTAGGAAAATGTACATCTGCCACTGTGTTGCCATGTAAACCCAGGGCCGGAGTTCCTTGTTTGAGAAACATAGACATTCATTATCACAATGAATTTCCACCAGTAATTCTGTCATGACCATAAGGCAAGTGGGGAAACTGAGACCCACAAAGGTCAAATGACTTTTTCTGAGGTCGTCCAGGGCTTGGATTAAAACTGTGGCCCCAAATCCCTATGCCTACCCGCTCCCGTTCAATTGAAGTTTCTTTGCTTTCCTGTCTGGGAGGCAGTTCTTGTCACTTGCAGAAACAGGCTGGAGCTTCAAAACTGCTGAGGACATCCCGTTTTCAGAGAGCGCGGAGGGCGACCCCCACCCGCCGCCCCTGCGCCGCGTGTCCCTGCAGCCACAGAGACAGCACACAGCTGACCTGTCCCTGAAGAGCAGCAGCTGGCAGGTCAGAGGGAATGAAGCGTGGGTGCCTCCTCGTGCACATAATTGGATTGTGGATTCGGCTATTGCCTCCAGGAACGACAATTGTCAGAGTCACAGGGGGCTGGCGAAGTTGGGTGCCCTTAGCAGAGAGGGGCTGTCTGGAGGCCCTGAGGACTCCCCTGGCAACCTGGACAGCTTCTGCTTGGTCCCCTATTCCTGCAAGAAGTGGAAGAAAGGTGACGGCTGGGTCCCTCTGTCCTTCAGGCATTAGCCCTGACAGGGGCAGCTTGGAGGGTGAGGCAGGCGGTGGTGGCAGCCGACGTGGTTGCCTGGGGCCCCCGAGGGCTGACTCCCTGGGAACAGTCTGATGTCAGGCAGCAAAGAGGGGAGCGGGGCCAGGTCTGGGGTTCTCATCACACAGCCCCCAGGCATCAGCCTCAGGTGCCTCAGTCAAAGTCTTGATGAAGTTCAAGAGGACTATTTGATTACATAGACTCCAGACCATCCTTTGAGGGATCACCCTGCCCCACCACGATGTGGTGCAGATGCCTCCCTCCAGCGTGTTGACTTCCTCTCTGGGTCGCTGCCTTTCCCCCGCCTCCACTTCCTCCCCTCACTGACCCTCAGCCACCCCAAACCTGCCACTCTCTTCTGTTACCTTTGTCAATGCTCATTACTGCTTCTGCCTAGAGCAGTGTTCCCATCGTGACTGCCTGGTTAAGCCTCATTTCTCTGACAAGATTCAATTTGAGTGCTGCCTCCTCCAGGAAGACCTCCCTGACCATTCTAGCCTGGGCCAGGCTTTGTGTCCCCACAGCCTTCATCCCTTATTACAGCTATTACCTCCACTCTTCTGTCTCCAGCACTGGACTTTGAGCTCCTTGAGATCTCTTTTTTTCCAGTGCCATGTGGGAGGTGCTGAGTAAATAGCTTTTGAATAAATAAACTTGCTACCGCATGGGATTTGGCCAACGTGGAACAATGGGAGTGAGCCAACAATAACTGTAATGACTGCTATTTATTGACTGCAGGCTGTATGCCAGGCACCGTGATAGTCAGTCAACACGTTAGCTCGTGTAATCCTTAGCACAGCCCTGTACGATTTGTCACTCCCATTTTACAGGTAGGGAAACTGAGTCTTCGTTGGCCCAAGGTCACAAAGCAAGGCAGCAGCAAAGCCAAGATTTGAATGGAGTTCTGTCTGATGGAAAAGTCTGTGCTTTTAACTAGCAGTAAGCTTAGTCCCTGGATATCCCAGACCGCAGCTTGCAGCGTGGGCTTGACTTACACAATCATTTCCGGCCACCGGGGGCAAGGTCTGGGACCCCAGAAGGCCCTAGAGCATCTCCCCTGGGGAGCTGCCGCAGCAACAGGGTCTCTGTGAATGAGTTTCCCGGGGTCCTCTGCTCCGTCTCGTAGCATGTGTCCCCACAAACCCCAGCCCCCCCACCCCCCACCTTATAGTGGAGAGGAAAAGATAAATGTGAAAATTGCATGATCCACGATGGTTTGTGTGACAAGGAAGGAGTGGATGCGTCTGTGCACATACCCATCCTGGTCTGGGCAACGCTGGGCTTTGTCCTGCTTCAGGAGCCCAGACGTTGGTGAATGAGTCTTTTGAAGTCAGTCCCCGCTGTCAGGAGAAGCCACATCTCTGGAGCAGTCCAGTGGCTGGCACTGACCCACAGCCCTGCCTGCGAGGCTGTGCCAGCCGGTCTGGACGCCGCCTGAAGCAGTCCTCAGAGAAGCAGATGAGGGAGAGGACGCTGTGGGCCTCGTCCCTGTGTCCCTAAAGTCAGACTGCAATGCTGTCTCCACCTTGGGCATCTCCGTCTCAGTTGTGCCCTTTCCACTCCTAACCGCAGCCTCTCAGAGGGCTCCTCGGCCAGCAAACCTGGGCCGGCCCTTAACCATGGGTGCTCACAACGGGGCCCTGTGGCCTGGCGAGTCTAAAATGGCAGATGGTCCAAGCTCACCCCATGTCTTCTTTGCACTGTGGTTACACGGTTTTCGGTTGATGTCTGGATACTGGCTGCCTGGGTGTTGAGAAAGCTCAGAACCAAGCCTCTCTTTGCAGAAGATGAGCGCTGTCATCCCTGCTCCCAGACCTTGCACTCCTGCTCTGCAGTCCATACGGGGGTGCAGATGCCTTACGGTTAGCGGAGAGGAGCAGAGGAAGACCATGTGGGATGGGTTATTAGCTGACAAATGGACTTGCACTACTGTTTCATTGAGGCTCCCCGCTGAGGACGGTGCGTGACAAGTTCCTGCCCATTGTGAAGAAGGGGGTGTGTGTGCTGGATATTCCCCAGTGTATCCCCGGGCACGATTCTCCACCCCTGTCCTGCAAGGCCGACCTCTACAGACAGCACTTATTGGCCTCCCTTGTCCTGGGGATTCGGGCTGAATTCAGCCAATGGGAGGCACATGCAGGAGATCTGAGGGCAGGAGGAGAGAGGCCAGGGTATTTATTCATCTGTCTCCTCTCTGCTCCGTCATGGTACGAGAGTGGCTGAATCCTTCTGATAAAGGCAGTGGCACCTGTGTGACAGCCCTAGATCTTGTAAGGCTCCAGAAACACCTCCCTCCCTTTGCCCATTACACTCAAGATGTTTCTCAATCTCTTGTAGTCCCCTGAACCCTGCCCACACCTTTGCAAATAATCTCTTTAATTCTCTCCAGTTACCCCTCCTGGAGAGGAAACATGCCTCCTGTTTCCTGGTCGGAAAGTGGCCCAGTAGGCACATTGCCAGACATAGCCACAGACTTACCAGGAGATGGGGGGATGGGCTCTGCAGCCCTCATTCCTTCGGCCACCCTCTTTGCAGAAAGGAGAAGGTCTGAGACAGAATTTCGGAGGGGAGCTGGTACTCTGAGTTTCTCTTCCTTGGTCTATCCCAAGCCAAATAAAGGAAGCTTCCAGAAAATCACATGTGGGAAGAGAATGTGGTCCAGCAGTGGGCAGAGTGGCACCCCCCACCCCCTGGCTGGATGCTTACACTGTAGAAACTCAGAGACCTGTCTCTAATTCTGCTGGAGTGGAGCTCAGAAAAGCACCTGGTTGCTGCCCGCATAGACAGAGTTTGGAGGTGCAAGGTTACCTCCTGAAGGCTGAATGGATCATTACAGGTTGGCCTGGCTCGAGCCGTCTTGAAAGCTGCAATGCACACTGGCTGGAAGAGGAGACAAGGCAGGCTGTGTGGAGGCACCCTTGAGTTGGAGACTATGGGGAGTCATGAGAGATCAGTGGGGAGCCCACTGCCCCCGTCAGGGAACTATCTTATGCAGAAATTGTCTTGTTCCCCAGAGAATATCTCAAAGAACCGACAATCCACCCCCCCCCCCCCCCCGAGACAGAGCTTGCATTTGGACTTCTACCAGCTCTTTCAGTGGCCAGAGAGCTGATAACAGCTTAAACCAAGTGAAAAGATCATCTTCTCCCCGCGCTGCCCGTGAAGGAGCCAGAGGCAGCACAGACTGGGGGAGGAGGAAGAGAAAGGCAGGAGGAAGGATAAGCAGCAAGTGGCTTCCCTTCCCCATGGCAGGATCTCAAGCTTGTGGCAGGTGGGGGAGGGGAAAGTGGGAAGAGCTTTCAATAGGATAGGATACTGAAGTTTTGATTTGGGTTGAAATGGATTTTTTTTTAAATTAAAAAAAAATGTTTTATTTATTTCTGAGAGAGAGAGAGAGAGAGACAGCCTGAGCAGGGGAGGGGCAGAGAGAGAGGGAGATACAGAATCTGAAACAGGCTCCAGGCTCTGAGCTGTCAGCACAGAGCCCGACGCGGGGCTTGAACCCACGAACCGTGAGATCATGACCTGAGCCGAAGTCAGACGCTTAACCAACTTAGCCACCCAGGCGCCCTTGAAATGGATTTTTAAACCACTGAAAATAAACTGTGAATACTGAAGAGTGATGGGAAAGTGAGAAGATCCTATGATAGTTCAGATTTTAATTTTTGGAGGGGTCACCATACCACCTTCCAGAGCAGCTGTACCATTTTGTATTTCCAGCAGAGTGCACAAGGGTTCCCTTTTGTCTACATCTTCACCAATATTTCTTATCCCTTGCCTTTTAATAAGAGCCATTCTAACAGTTGTGACCTGATATCTTGTGGTTTTCATTCGTCTTTACCTGATGATTAGCGATGTTGAGTACCTTTCCATATACCTTTCGGCCATGTGTATGTCTTCTTTGGAAACATTCAGGTCCTTTGTTCATTTTTAATTGGATTATTTGCTTTTTTTTTTTTGCTATTGAGTTGTATGAGTTCATTATATATTTTGCATCCTTTTTTTAGTTTTGCAATAAAGTTATTTAATTTCATATTTTGAAAATAAAGCATTTGGAAGAACACTGCTTATATTTGCCATGGCTTGTTATCAATCACATAAAGCCTTTGCCATAAAACAGATTGACTGCTTATATATTATTTTGTACTTATTTTTACTCCAAGTGTAGAATTCTAAATATAAATATTACTTTAAAATAGTATTTTTGTCCAAACCTTAATTATATGCCAAAAAGTTACTTTTATTAATTTACCATAAAATAAAGCTAATCCATTTGGGAACTAATAATGATATGTTTAGCACTATCCAAGACTCCAAGTTTAGAAAAATATTTATGACTGTTTTTGTTAATTAGCCATTTGAAGTATTTCATCTATATTTCTTTTTTTATATATATTTTGCATCTTACCTCTTCAATACAGTTTGTGAAAATCTTCTCCCACTCTATAGGTTGCCTTTTCAATTTATTGATTATTTCTTTTGCTATGCAAAAGCTCTTCGGTTCAATGGGGATATATCTGAAGCAATGGAAATCAGTATTTTGAAGAGATATCTGTACACCCATGTTCACAGTCATACTAGTCACAACAGCCAAGATATGGAAGCAACCTAAATTGCCTTCAGTGGATGAATGGATAAAGAAAATGTGATATTCACATATAATGAATATTTATAATTCATATAAATATAATTTATTTATAATCATTATCCAACCATGAGAAAGGAGGAAATTCTACCTTTTGCAACAACATGGTGGGGTCTGGAGGGCATTATGCTAAGTGAAATAAACCAGACAGAGAAAGAAAAATACTGGTTGGTATCACTTATATATGGAATCTTAAAAAAAAAAAAAAGCCAATTTCCTAGAAACAGAGAAGAGAATGATGGTTGCTAGGGGCTGGGGGAGCGGAGAGGTGGAAGGCTTGGGGTGCTATAGGTCTAAAGGTACAAATTTTCGGTTAGAAGAAGTTTTGAAGCTCTAATGTACAGCATGTGACTATAGTTAATAATGTGGTATTATACCCTTGGAAGTTGCTGCGAGTGGATCTTAAGTATTCTTACCACATACACCTGTACACACACACACACACACACACACACACACACAAAGAGTTAATTATGTTAAGAAGTGATGGATGTGTTAATTATCTTGATCTTGGCAATCATTCTACAATGTATATACATATCAAATCATCACATTCTATACTTTAAATACATACAGTTATATTTGTCCATAAAAGAAAAAAGAACGTTTCTAGAGTCTGCATCCTGTCGGGCGCGTGTGTGTGTGGGTGGAGAGGGACATCTGAGGGAGGAGGTCTGAATGCAGTAGTGAGGGGAAAGGCTGTGTCTTGATTTTCCCACTGAGCCCGGTCATTCAATAAATTGGCTTTAAAGTCATTTTAGTCTTTGGGATTCTGCAGGACTACGGGCTAAATAGAAATATAAAAGGAAGGTAGTTACCCAACCCAGGACTGAAACAATTAGGGCAGGTGGTAAGGTTAATAAAAAGTTGAGGGCAGAGTGACAGGTCACTACCTGTCCCTCAGGTCACATCTGAGGACAAAACACAGGCAGAATCTGGATTTGTTTCCATGGCTTTTACAACCTGAACTGAGCAGGGTCTATGCTGGGTGGTCACTTGGGCATGTGTGGGCCTCAGGCAGAGATGCAGACATGACTGCCGCCCTGACCACTAGGAGCTCACAGTCCAGTGGGATAGTTGATTAATCTGGTTCTTGATTGTTCTATAATTGTTCCCTTTGTTCCCCCCAAAGGAGTCAACTCCTGAGAACAGAATCCACAGCAGACAATCGCTTACACATTGACTGAACATCCAGCACAGGCCACGCTCTGTGCTGACCATGGTGGGAATTAGGACGTCCTAAATCACGTGGCTCTTAGCCCATGCGGGGCTTATGGCAGACATGCCATCAAAACCTCAATTTCACTGCATAGATATGACAGGCAGCAAGCAAACCCCTCTATGCAGGGGTGTTTAGGGGTCTGTGTGGGTCCCTGGTTTGCCCTGGGCTGGCTTCATGCCTCTCCTTTGATGTTGCTCATAATTCCTATTTTACGCTCGTTATAGGGGGACATCGCCATGAATAAGACCCAATCCCTGCCTCCAAAGACCTTGACATCCAGGAAGAGAGATGATAAGTAAGCCACTCTGAGCAATGGCACATGTGAGGCACTGTGTTGAGGAAAGCTGGGGTGCAGTGGAGGCCGGCGAGGGCAGGGGTGGTTTGGAACGGGACTAGGGAGGCAAGGAAAGGCTTCATACGGAGGCAACGTTTAAGCTGCAAGTGAGAGGAGAGAAGAGTACTTCTGGCCGAAGGAGGCACTCAGGGAAATCCCAGCATGCACTTGGGAAACGGTGGGCACGGGGAGCAAGGCCAGGGGCACGCTTGGAGCAGTAAGGAATGGCCGGGTCCTGCTAGTCTTATGGGCCATGCTAAGGGGGTTGCATGTTCCTCTTTAGAAAGCTACCTGTACGTTTTAATTTAGGGAGGCACTGGCTTCAGATTTACATTTTGGGAAGATACCCTTTTGTGGCCAAGCATAGCACAGGTTGTCAACGTAGGACGGGTTAAGAAGCTGTGGGGAAACTGGTTAGGACGTTGGGGTAATAACCCCATCAAGATGTAGGATGCAGAGGTGAGGCCAGAGGCCAGAACCTTCAGGAGAAAGAATTGACCAGAACTAAGGGACGAGGTGGGGAAATGGAAAGGAGGCCAAGTGGCTGACGGACAGGTGGGCAAGCCTCATTCCAGCTGGTTCTGATCTGGCCATGCTCCTGGCCAGTAGTCAACCCCAGGGCGTAGGTGGGGAAGGCCAGGGCCCAGCCCCTGTGCTCAAAACCAGCCAGGCCGAGGCCCCCAGCGCCCAGGCCAGGCATCTGTGTCCCTAGGAGGCACCCCACAGGTCCTCTGCCCGGCTTAGCTCCGTCTCCAGGCCTAGAGGCTGCAGCAGCATTGCACAAAATTATATTTTCCTCTTTGAAGGCAGCCTTTGCAAACAGAGCATTACTTAATCGAGAAGATATTTAGATCTGTGTATCTCTTGTAAGGTACATGCTCCCCACGGTGACATCTTAATGGCTAGGGGCATGGAGAGGAAGGTAAATAATCTTTACCTTTGCTGCAGCCTGGGAATTCTCCTCGTTTGTCAGATATGATTAGCTGTTACCCTTCTGGTCCCCGCTTGTTATTCAGGTCCCCGCTTGTCACAGTCACACCCCTTTGGATGCTCACGCCTTGCTTTCTCTCCAGCTCTCTCTCCCTCTGGTGGCACCCTGACTGGCTAGTAATTTATGTATGACAATATGAGACTAATTCGGTTATTATGTCAAAGGGAAATTGAATCTAGGGTTTTAGTGCCGCATCTGGGAGAAATCTTCAAATGAATCTGGAGTGGGGAAAAAAGCCTCAGAGTTCGATTCATCCGCTTGTCACCCTGTCGGCAAGATTAAGTCATTATAGAGGGCTAAGCCAGGGCCAGAAATGGGAAAGGAGAAGAAGGAGATAAAGGGAATGAGCAGGGGGTGGGGGAGCACGCAGGGAGGAGGAGGCAGAGGCTCTTGGCTGGGCTGTGGGAGGGAAGCCTGGAGGCAGCCGGCCCTGGAGGAGGAAGAGGGCTTCCTGTCTCTCTGGGGACTCCCTTATTTACCCACAAAGGCGGTCCTAGCTGTGTGAGAGCCAGGGGACAGATGGACAGGGAGGAGGTTCAGTGGGAGGGCATTTATGCAAACATTAGCTTGTCTCTGCTCCTGGGTGTCTTAAACATTGTCTGAGTTAAAATCTGCCTTCCCCGCCTCCTGGGATTAGAGCGCTTTGCTCTGAGACAAGTGGGATGGTAGCATTTCTGCAGGCATCTAAGCTTGGGGGAATGGATGGACGGATGGACGAGGGGTTCCCCAGCCTCTGCACACAGTGGTGGGACCCAGGTGTACACCCCAGGCTGGCACGTCTAAGGGACCGTGTGTATATTCACTGTCAGTCAGGAGGGAGAGGAGGAGGCGGATGGGGTGGGTGCCTGGGAGCCTGGGTGGGAACAGTGGGGAATGGGGACCAGTCAACATGCCTGCGACTTGAGTATAAAGGGATCTGATTCTCAGGAATTATGAAAATCTTTTATAAGGTTGTCCTGCCCTCCAAGACGCTGAAACGCTGCTGACATCGGTCCAATTGTTAGATTTATTTTGTCTGCCATGATGTTATTCTCCACCGTTGACCTTGTGGAAATGTTTAGGGTCACTCATACTGGGGAATATGTTTCCTTTCTTCAGTCCAATGGCTCTCCCACTCTTGGGGTTCCTGGGTCTCTAAGTAGCCCTTTTTTGCTACTGGTCCTTCCTTCCCCCAGAGGAGGGTCGTGGGGGATTTGGCAAAAGGAGCCATGTTCACACCAAGACCGTGAGCCGCCATGTTGGTTTTCTGTGGAAACTGGGGTGCCCAGATTTGAGTGCCTCCCTAAACTTCAGAATTGGATTCTCATACACTGGGACCACCTACTCACATGGGGAAACTGAACTGCATGGTTACCATGACTACAGGTCTCTCCTCCAGCCTCATAGGTATGACTCTTGCCTCTTAGAATCTCCCAGCCAGGATGCCCCTGGCCCCAGCAAAGGGTGCCAGAAGGTCGTCTTGACAATGCCACTGCCTCCAGGCAGGATTTCAGGGGAATGACCAGGCTGGGAGTGAATTGAGGTTCATTCCTACATTTGTCCCTCTCTAACTGGCCCCTCTTCTTACCACTTTCCTGGCCTGTCCATGGCAAAACAACTTTTTCCCCCCTAAAGAGAAAGGAAGAAACTCAAATTAAAAAAAGAAAGAAAGAATTCAAAATAACCCTCAGTTCTTAACTCACGGCAATTTGACTGTTTCTTCCAATGCCCACACATCGGCTTCAACCAGACACCCACCTAACAGTACTTATGCAAAAGATATTGGCAGCTGCTACTTCTCAGGGTGGTTTTGTTACCATCTATCTCTTGGGCTTGTGTGCGTCGGTGGTGGCTTTTTCCATTCTAATGAGGGTCCCTGTCCCCTCAGAATGACCTTGGGCTGCCGTGATCTTGCACCCTTGCCTCCTGAGCAAACAAGAGATGGGTAAAAATCTGCCCCCTCTCCGACATCCACCACTGTGCTGCTCAATACCACACTTCTGTTAATTGGACTGTGTGATCTCAGGGATGGTTATTTATTAATAGATTATTCAGAGCCCTGGACGGGTTCATCATTACAACCAGAGGATTTGAGAGAGGCCACGGAACAGATGGGTACTGCTGAACGTCAGAGGAAGGGTCTATTTGAATTCCAGGCAGCCACTACCTTGATAGTGGGGGAGAACAAAGCCCGTCATAATTCTTGGGGGAGGGGTGTCTCTATCCGCACTAAAGCAAGCTGTCCATTAGGTAGCCCTGCCCGAGCCCCTGGAGGGACAGGTATCTCCTTAGGTTCATGGACATCCTGGGAGCCCTCAGGTCCACATTCCTGATAAGCTGGGTGTTCCTAGAAGGCCAAGTTTGAGGGAAGAACGGGCTTGTGGCAACCATTTTGTTTCCGGTCTGCTGGGTCCTGGCTTGGGCTTCTCATCAGGGGCCATTTAGTTCATTCGCCTGCCTCCGGGTCCAACTACCGATAAAATAGTTGGACACGCTAGTTGGGGGGGAGGATCTCTCCTCCTTCTCGAGTCTTCTGGGGAAAGGGATGACACAGCTCCCCACAGTCGTGCACGACAATGCTGGCAGACCCACTCCTGAAATCCTCCCCAAAGCCTCATGCTGCAGATTTAGCCAGAAGAACCAGATGGTCAGAATACTCTGAGTAGACAGGTAGGGGGTGGCGATGCCCAGCGAGGGACCTCGTGCCGACTCCCACCCAGGCTGCTCACTAGCTCACGGGAGACTGAAACCAAGAGCCACCTGTCAGTTTAGACCCTCCAGAGCCCATGCAGGTCCCTGGAGAGTGAGACCCGAGCAGAACCCTTACGCCCTTCCCACTGTTGCTGGGATGGGGCTGCCAGTCTAGGCTACTGCTCAGGGCCGTTGTGCCAGTGTGGCCAGTGGGGGGGATACAGCTCCAGGAGCAAGGCCCAAAGTGGGCAGCAAAAGCCGAGGGGACATCGGGAGAGGCCCTCGGAAGAGATCCAGGTAGAGACACTTTGGGTCTGTAATAAGGACTGGACCCCACGGACACTGGCTGTGGGAAACAGTTCCAGCACCCAATCTGGGGACCCAAGATATCTGCACTTTCCCTGGCTTTCAGAGACTGGGGTGAGGTCAGTGGGTGAGGCTGGGCCTGCAGGTGAAATCAAGAGCCTTCAACTGAGGAGGGAGGAGGGGCTCTGAGGGAGGGGCAAGGAGCCACACTGGCCATTTCTGGGCAGGACTGATGCTCAGCTGGAGAGAAAAACAAATAAACCAAGGTGGGATTTAGGAATGCGGTGCTTTCTATTCTGTAGGTGGGTCATTCTCTCCAGCTTTGCTTTCCTTGAGAATGTATTTAATTTTTAATTTTATAAGTAATACATGAATACATTCTTGTAAAAATTCAAAGGATACAAATGAAGCAAAAGTCCTCATTACCTCCCTCCACCCCTCTCCCCTCCTTGACGGAAATCACTATTTTCAGTTCACTGTTTAGATAGATGGGCAGGTAGGTAGATAATAGACAGAGGTAGGGAGATAGATGGGTGGATGTTTATGGGGCTTGTCTTTTTTGCTTGACAATTTCCTTGGTATGATTTCCACGCCAGTGAAGGGATCCGTTTCATTCAGTTAATTGTTACGTGATGTTCTGTCAGTAAGTAGTACCAAAGTTTGACTGTAACCTTATTGAATGGATATTCATTCTGTCACCGTTCTCTTATTATTTACAATAAGCATTCTTTTACATGGCTTTGGCAGGTTTTAAAATGGGTTTAGGAGTGGTGGGTGGGGATGGGAGTCCCATGGGATCCTGGGCGGGGGGGTGGCGGGGTGCAGAGAAACTGGGCTGGTATTGAAGCAGGTCACTGAACGCTCTCTGGACCACCCCTGTGCCTTGGCCCACTTCTCAGAGTAAATGCGTCCAGCGTGATCTGAGTGGCTCGTGGGGTTGGATCCCACTGCTACCCCTCAATGACTACCTTGAGATTCAGACTACAGCTGGTATAAGAGGCCACGTTCCACCATGACCGTTTCCTAACGTGCGAACTCGGTAGCCCAGCCAGTTCTGGGCAGGTAAGAGCCGGACACTGGCGTGAGAGCCAGATAATCTCTTCTCACTGCACTGATTTCCAACAGACTTGCTCTTTCTTGAAAAGGATCACAGACCACATTCCTGCAGCAGCCCCAGCTGAGGGACAGGTGCTATTTTGAGCTGTTTTCAGTAATTGGTTAATGCAGGGATGAGTGGGAAGGAAGGTACGAGGGCCGTTCTGGATGCAGGGCTGACGTCATGGGTGAGTTTACAGAGACGCGGTTTCCTGTGTGGCTTGGGGAACAGTTTCTCCCTCTGATCACGTGTCTCTGGGACAGTTGGGGAGGATGAGACTCCTTTGTTCTCAAACCTTTCATGCAGCCTCAGTCCACCTTGGCCTTTGGTCTTGGTGTGCCGTCTCAGTCAGAGTCGGGTAAAAGACACAGGCAGCCTGCCTGGGGGCCCAGAGAAGAGGAGTGAAGGGCAGGGTATCTCTTTGTTTGCACAGCACGCTCTGAAAAGAAACCTGCTGCAAACTCTTGTCTTCTTCCTGCTTGCCCATCCACTTGCCAATTGATGGGCCTCCTCCATGGCTAAGGCCTAAGGCAAGATACTGTCCAGGCTGAAGGCTGACCTTGGAGAGGGAGGTATCTGGTAAGAGAAAGGGCTCTGCAGCTGGACATCAACCGAGTTTATATCTTGCCTTGCATTCTTGACACCTAATCTCTCTGTGCTTTGGTTTTTCCACCTGGAAAATAGGCACAATTATTAACATACTTCTTCTCAGAGGGTTATAGTCAAGGCTTGGTGAGAGGAAGCAAATGCATCACTAAGCACAGTGCTCAGCAAATGGCAAATGTGTAAGAGCCGGTGGCCATGATGATGGTGTATTACACTGGGTTGTGATGTTCTCTTTAGCTTTGTGTTTCTTCTGCAGATTTTGAGTCCTTTCCAGGGATCAGAATCATCTCCCTTGTCTCCTCACCGCAGGTCCTCAAAATAGGTTTCATGAAAAGAAGTGCGGTAGGTGAAAAATGGCCTCACTGTCTTTGTAATTCCTTCCTTCAAAGGTCTATTTCCCTGCCCCGATCTGGGCTGGCTATGCAACCTGCTTCGACCAGTAGAATCCAGCAGAAGTGATGTCACCTGATCTCCAAGCCCAGGCTTTAAGAGTACTGACAGCTAGGACACCTTGGTGGCTCAGTCAGTTAAGCATCAGACTTCAGCTCAGGATAGTGATCTCACAGTTTGTGAGTCCAAGCCCCACATCAAGCTCGCTGCTATCAGCGTGGAGCCTGCTTGGGGTCTTCTGTCCCCTTCTCTCTCTGCCCCTCCCCCACTCACTCATGCTCTCTCTCTCTCAAAAATAAATAAACATTAAAATAAAAGAATGCTTACAGCTTCTGTTCTTTGACTCTTGCTGCTCTGAGCCTGGCCCCAGCCATACATCCGATGGCAGCGCGAAGGAAAGCCCTGGTGAGTCCAGCAAAAATCTAGCCCAAATTGAAGAATCAGGAGCAAATAGATTGTTGCCATTCTAAGCCACTGAATACTGGGATGTTTTGCTTTTTTTTTTTTTTTTTTTAATGCAGCAATAGATAAATGATACATGAAGCTTGGGGCAAATCCTTCCTAGAGCTCATAAGAGACAAGAGAGAAAGCGAGTTATATCAGAGTGAACCATAGTATTTAGAAGGTAGAATTGCCCAGGTTCAGAGAAAACAGGTACAGTCCCAAGCGCAGAGGCTCTAAAAGGGAAGACAGCTCAGGAAGGCTGAGAGGCTCTCAAACACGGAGTCCTGATGCTGTCATCACAAATGAGGCTGATGGGGAAAGTGAAGGCAGCGACGAGGGCGACACCGCGGTGCAGGGGCATCTCCGTGGTGAGCACAGACTGTAACTGGGCATGTTCCAAAACTGGGAGAGGTGGCGAGGGGGAGTGTCCATATCCCAGGTGAGCAGGACCCTCTGGGAGGGTACCCGTGACACCACCACAGTCCTGGACGACCAGGGAATGCCAGGGACAGCGGTACATTAAAAAGATGTTTGAAGCAATCAGCCCTATTCTGTAAGGGGGATGTTATAATGTTGAGAGAGGCCAAGTGGAGCAATATTCCCACTCTGCTTGTCCCCTATCGAGGAAAGCACTCCGAGCTTGCAGCGAGCCGCTGGAGAGCCCACACGCACCTCAAGCAGTGAGTGGCGCCACCCAGCTCCTTCCCCGGGAACTACACTCAGCCTCTCAGCCTCAAGCTCCCCGAGTCTTGAACTGTCTGTGAGCATCTGTGCTTTATCTCGATTTATTTTGTGCATCCACTAGCAAGCTGTGTCCTCGGGTATAGAAGACAAGCCTAAGAGAGGTTGTTATTTTGGGGGTGGGGGTGGTGATGGTCTGGCAACACCTAAAAATTTGCCATATAAATTAACGGTAATGCTTTCTTCACTTCGCACCATTTCGGCTTACAAAAGGTCTACTTCTGCACTTGATCTTAGCCAAAAGGCCAAGAAGCGATACAAAAGGTCTGCTTTTGGACAGCAGAGGAAAACCTGTATTTGCTTGGGATTTTCATTCCCGGGCTAAAGTGCGTCTCATTCCCATGCTCAGGAAAAGCTTCACACAGGATGGACACATCATCATCATCGCAGGGTAGTTGATCCTGGTATCAGAATCCACTGGGACACTCCTGTCGAGAGCAGATTTCTGCCCACCGCCTCCGCTCACCCAGCCTGACTCATCAGTCTCTAAGGTCGGGGACAAGGAACATATATTTATTTAGCCAACACTGCATGCCACTTATGGCACTGTTCTACACAATTTATACATACCTCTCCCTTAATCTTTATGACAATTCCACGTGGGAGAGCCTCTTGTTACTTCTATTTCAGAGATAAGAAAACGGAGGCCTGGAGAGACTGAGTGAGTCACAGTAAGTGACAGGGCCGAGCTTGGAACATGCTCAGTCTTGCTCCTGACTTCACCATGCTGTTAAGCACTCTGCTCTGTGGCTACTTGTAGATTTTAAGCCAAACTCCCCAGGTGTCCCCCTGGGACACACTTACATTCGCAAACTGCTGCTCTAAAGGAGGGGGCACCTGTGTGGCTCAGTCAGCTGGGCATCCGACTCTTGGTTGCGGCTCAGGTCATGATCTCACGGTTTGTGGGTTCAAGTCCCATGTCGGGCTCCATGCTGACAGTGGGAGCCTGCTTGGGATTCTTTCTCTCCCTCTCTCTCTCTTCCTTTCTCTCTGCTCTTCCCCTACTCACTTTCTCTGTCTCTCTCTCTCAAAATAAATAAATAAACTTTAAAGATAATTTAAAAAAAGATTCTGGAAACAGAGGAGGTAAATGGTGTCCCCATTTACTACAAAAATGGGGTGGGGAGGCGAGGGCATCCCAGGGACTATGGTCCTTGGCAAAACTCCAGCATTGGTTTTTAAATAGACCGTTTGTGGACAGGAAGGGAAATGGCAAACATCAGAAACCAGCATGGACTCACAAAGCAAGAGCCAAGCCAAAATCATCTCATTTACTTCTCAAAAGCAAGAGCATGTAGGGAACACATTCTAACCTCCATTCCACCAAATGACAGGTTCGGTTTGAGGCAGACCTAAGAGAACAGAGCCAAGGAGACAGGCACATAGACTTACTCAGAGCTTCGGAGAAGAGAATCAGGTTTCTCT
This sequence comes from Hyaena hyaena, assembly GCF_003009895.1. Taxonomy (NCBI): domain Eukaryota; kingdom Metazoa; phylum Chordata; class Mammalia; order Carnivora; family Hyaenidae; genus Hyaena; species Hyaena hyaena. Next base: position 1,023,436 of record NW_024080669.1, on the reverse strand, counting down.
CTTCCTGGATGGGAACGCAGTGTGTTGTCCAATTACTCTGGCAGCCACCTTCTGAGCACGAGGACTACTGGACTTAAGAAACTATGCTGTGTGCCTCTTCAACAAATGGTGTCAGGAAAACTGGACAGCCACGTGCACAAGAGTGAACTTGTGCCCTATACACAAAAATAAATTTAAAATGGATGAAAGACCTAAAGGTGAGACTTAAAACCATAAAAATCCTAGAAGAGAGCACAGGCAGTAATGTCTCTGACATCATCTGTAGCAACTTCTTTCTAGATATGTCTCCTTGAGGTGAGGGTAACAAAAGCAAAAGTAAATTACTGGGACTACATCCAAGCAAAAAGCTTCTGCACAGCAAAGGAAACAATCAACAAAACTAAAAGGCAACCTACTGAATGGGAGAAGATATTTTCAAATGATATGTCTGATAAAAGGTTCGTATCCAAAATATATAAAGAACTTATACAACTCAACACCAAAAAATAATCCAATAAAAAAACAGAAGACAGAAATAGGCATTTTTCAAAAAAAGATGCACAGATGGCCAGCAGCCACGTGAAAAGATGCTCAACATCACGCATCATCAGGGAAATGCAAATCAAAACTACAGTGAGATATCATCTCATACCTGTCAGAATGGCTACAATCAAAAAACACAAAAAACAACAGGTGTCGGCAGGAATGTGGACAAAAGCAACCCTCGTGCACTGTGGACGGGAATGCGAACTGGTGCAGCCACTGTGGAAAACAGTATGGAGGTTCATCAAAAAGTTAAAAAAAGAACTACCCTACAACCCAGCATTCACACTACTGGGTATTTACCCAAAAAATACCAAAATACTAATTCAAAGAGATACGTGCGCCTTGATATTTACAGCAGCATTATCTACAATGGCCAAATTATGGAAACAGCTTAAGTGTCCATTGACTGATGAATGGATAAGGAAGAGGTGGTATATATATACATATACATATACATATACATATACATATACATATACATATACATACATATACATATATATACATATACATATATATACATATACATATATATGTATACAAGGGAGCATTACTCAGCCATTAAAAGAATAAAGTCTTGCCATAAACAATGACATGGACAGAGCTCGAGAATATCATGTTAAGCAAAATAAGTCAGAGAAAGACAAATAACATGGGAGTTCATTCATATGTGGAATTTAAGAAACAAAACAAAGGAGCAAAAGGGCAAAAACAGAGGCAAAAACACCAAGAAACAGACTCTTAATCACAGAGGTCACCAGAGGGGAGGTGGGGAGGGAGATGGATTATATAGTGATGGGGATTAGGGAAGGCACTTGTGATGAGTATCGGGTTACGGGTGTAAGTGCTGAATCACTCTATGGTACACGTGACACTAATAATACACTGTATGTTAAGTAACTGGAATTTAAATTGAAAAACAAACAAACAAAAACCAACCAGCCAACTAAAAAAAAAAAAAAAAAGCTAATGCTGTGGATGGCAGACAAAATGGGTAGAATCGAGCCCCTGGAGACATCATCAAGCTTCTGGATCCACCACTCCTAAAGCTGCATCCATCTCAGGGTTTCTCGTTATATGAGCCCAACATCTTACTGTTTAAACCAATTTGATTTAGAGTTTCTATAACTTGCAGGGAAAAACATTCTAACTGACATAAGGAGGAATGAGTGCCTTACGTATGAAACACTTCAATTTTAGAAAGTTATTTGACCACAGTTTTCATCGTTATGGGCAAACTGGAGAAGCGGGGCTAGATAATATCATCAAGAAGATTCACAACCAGTGGATCTAAAATTGGCCAGGTGCCAGGTGGGACATGGCAGGGGGGGGCCTTTAAGACAGCCAGGTGCACGCTCAGAAAGGTTGCCTTTTATTTATTTATTTATTTTTAAATATTTTTATTTATTTCTAGGAGAGAGAGAGACAGCGTGAGCAGGGGAGGGTCAGAGAGAGAGGGAGACACAGACTCTGAAACAGGCTCCAGGCTCTGAGCTGGCAGTCAGCACAGAGCCCGACGCGGGGCTCGAACCCACGAACCGCGAGATCATGACCTAAGCGGAAGTCGGACGCTTAACCGACTAAGCCACCCAGGCGCCCCAGAAAGGTTGCCTTTTAAAGGACCCCCCCAGGCCAGCAGCATCAATCTTCTGGAATTCATCTAGAGATTGCCTAAAGCACGGCTCCTTTGTCTCTTCATATTCCTAAGCTTGGTGCATGCCTCAAACTCCAACTTTGAGGTACACTCCCCTGAGCTACTGACATTTCCAGACCTGAAGCCACAACCTGGCACCCTTGCTTCTAGGACAGGACTGATTTTTACTGACTTTGGCATTTCTCCCTTGACCTTAATCCTTTTCTCCTGGATTGCCATTGACCTTTGCCCCCTACTTCCTCCAAAGTGACCCATGACATATCTCTAGTCTTGGTCCAAATACACAGCTGTAATGGCATTTGACATTGGAACCGGAGTAATGCTTCGTAGATCCGCGTTACCTGGTAGGCAGTCTCTACCAGTGTCTGCAAGACTCAGCCCCTGAGTCGTGGCCTGACTTTGATGAATTACTTGGCATACGTACTCAGCGTACCCAATTTGCAAACACCTCCCAGCTGCAAGCCTAGTTAAAGTTCCAGCTGACAAACTCTACTTCAAAATGATCTTAAAGGGAGCTTGAATACATTTTTAAAATCTCAACTACAGACATAGTTTATAGGGGCGCCTGGGTGGCTCAGTTGGTTAAGCATCCAACTTCGGCTCAGGTCATGATCTCACGGTTCGTGGGTTTAAGCCCCGCGTCGGGCTCTGTGCTGACAGCTAGCTCAGAGCCTGGAGCCTGTCTTCAGATTCTGTGACTCCTTCTCTCTCTGACCCTCCCCTGCTCATGCTGTCTCTCTCTCTCAAAAATAAATAAAACATTAAAAAAATTTTTAAAAAAGAAGTAGTTTATAGTAGTTCATGCAAAATAAAATCGCTAACTAACGCAAGTAAAATAAAAACCCACAGTTTATTTAAAACAATCAATGAGGGGTGTTGAGCATCTGACTGGGTTGAGCATCTGACTTGGGCTCAGGTCATAATTTCATAGTTCATGAGTTCGAGCCTCATGTTGGGCTTTGCACTGACACCATGGAGCCTATGTCGATTCTCTATCTCCCTCTCTCTCTCGGCCCTCTGCCCCTCCCCTACTTGCTCTCTCTCTTTCTTTCTCTCTTTCAAAAATAAATAAGCACTTAATAATTTAAATATAATGTGATGTTGCTGTCCAAACAGCCAGTGGCATCCTAGGGATGCACCCTCCAAGTAAGTTGTCCAAACAATGGAGGTGATAACCCACTGAAAATGGAATTCTTTGGGGGAGAGGGGAACTCTATCTGGCAAAGGGCATCCAGAGGGCAACAAAGGAGTTGGACAGCCGGCAGAGAAGGGGGGTGCAAGACAGGAAGAGGCCTCTGCAAAGCTCCAGAGCTAAGATCTGGGATCAGTCACAGAAAAGCAGAGTTTGGTTCATTCTGAGGAACATTATCCTGCACAATATAACTTAAGGCAAGTTCATGTGACCTGACAGGGCAAGCACTGTGGAGTCAGACAGTCGCAGGTTCAAATCTCAGCCCTGCCCCCATGCTAGAGGCTTCACCATGCACAAGTCAGCTTTTATGAGATTCTGTTTAAATTTTCAAAATTTATTTGTTTTTGAGAGAGAGACAGAGACAGAGCACGAGCAGGAGAGGGGCAGAGAGAGAGAGAGGGAGACAGAGAATTCCGTGCAGGCTTCAGGCTCTGAGCTGTCAGCACAGAGCCTGATGCGGGGCTTGAATGCACAAACTGTGAGATCACGACCTGAGCTGAAGGACGCTTAACTGACTGAGCCACCCAGGTTCCCTCTTGAGACTTATTTTATTTTATTTTATTTTATTTTATTTTATTTTTTAATGTTTTTATTTATTTCTAGCGGAGAGAGAGAGAGAGACAGCGTGAGCAGGGGAGGGTCAGAGAGAGAGGGAGTCACAGACTCTGAAACAGGCTCCAGGCTCTGAGCTGGCAGTCAGCACAGAGCCTGACGCGGGGCTCGAACCCACGAACTGCGAGATCATGACCTAAGCGAAAGTCGGACGCTTAACCGACTAAGCCACCCAGGCGCCCCGAGACTCATTTTAAACTTCCATTAAATGAAGATCAGAATGCCTACCTCACAGGCTCATGTGCCGTAGTCTATCTAAAGTGCTTAGCATAGCGCTGGGCACACAGTCGGCACTCAATAAATAATAGTTCTCCTTATTAATAACAACAATCAGATAGGGTTCCAAGTTGGGTAATAGGTTCTCCATCGCTGTGGTGTTAAGCAGAGGCTATATGTCAACACGTCAGAATGTTAGAGAGGATTTTTATGCTCTAGGTTGGAGGTTGAAATAGCTGATTTGTAAGGCCCCTTTGAACTATAATTCTGTGATTTTAAGTCATTATGAGTGCCCAGGCTTCTGGTCGGGTCAGGGACAGCAATCTATTAGCAGGATTGAAATTCTCCGCTGGCCCAAGGGTACAGACGTTTCACTGTGTGAGTTACTGTTCAAATATGTCATGTGTGTGCCATGCACAGGTATGCAGATATGCAGGCATCCGCGTGTCTCTGTGTTTGTACAGACCGGGGCGTGCGTGCACGTGTTGGCGTGGAATCGTGCACGCAACAACACCCACGTATCGTGTGTGAAAACGCGCCATTTGACGGCATCATACATGTAGATTCTGCTGCGGCCGGGTCCGCGTTCATCTCCGCACTTCTGCCAAATCTACTCAGGGAGACGTGTCCCTCTGTTGAGTTCTGGAATGTTTGTACTTGGAGGGGAAGTTTATCAATAAGGCCCTCAGCACCACTGATTGTTTCCAAACACAGAGGGTCAGGCTTGTGAATGGGGATTTGATAGCTTGGGGTTGGTACCTTGAGCACCAAGCTTCTTCAAGCACCTTGAATTTGGCTTCAGCCCCCTTGCCTTGATTCCCTCTCTAGACTCTTTACCCCCTTTAAGAAGCTTCTTTTTTTTTTTAATTTTTTAATGTTTATTTATTTTTGAGAGAGAGAGACAGAGTGCGAGCAGGGGAGGGGCAGAGAGAGAGGGAGACACAGAATCTGAAGCAGGCTCCAGGCTCTGAGCTGTCAGCACAGAGCCCGACGCGGGGCTCGAACCCACGAACCCCAAGATTCTGACCTAAGCCGAAGTCAAATGTTTAACCAACTGAGCCACCCAGGTGCCCCTAAGAAGCTTTACTTGAGCCTGCCTGAGGCACCCTGTGCCAGTCTGTTTCATCAGCCCACCTCCTGGCGGGAAAGCCTTTGGCAGATAAGTCACTGGTGGTCAATGGCTGAGGAGACCCACCATTATCCCCAGGTCACTCACTCACTGAGCACCAGTCATGTCTGGGCTGTGACCTCTACCACCGGCAACATAAGGGCTTACAACTCAGCAGGAAAGTGAAGGCAAAGCATCCCATAAGGATAGCAGTGTTTCCGTCACTGCTCAGAGGTGAGGTGAGGGACTAGGGGGGTGGGAGTGGGAGATCCCATCTCTTCTAGAACCCAGCTCCTTGAGTCCGTTCTGCCTCGGTGAGAATGAAGGTAGGAATGCAGGTCCTGGGGTGACTAAGGTATGGCCAAAATATCTTAGAAAAGGAGGCATTCCCGGGACACTGTCCATCGTCCTACATGGGTAACTGTCTAATAAAAACGGAGTGTTGTGCAGAAAGCCTCCGCAGCCCTCTCTCAGGTGATATCTTGTAGCAACAAGTTAGCTTCTGTTGTCTCCACTTTGCAGAGGGGAAGCCCAAGGCTCAGGGAGGTCACGTGACTAGTCCGCCACCAGGTATGACATTCCAGAGGCAGGACTGCAAACCGAGTCCTTGAATTCCACATCCCATGGCCTCTCCAGCACATCTGCCGTCTTCTGGAAGATGCCGGGTGGGTGCGCCCTGGCTGTGATTGGTCCCTGCACCACTGTGGCGCTTCTCCCCCATGCGGGCTCTCTCACACATGGCTGGCGAATGACTTGAGGGCCCTTGGGTGGTATTTCACTTGGCTGCATCTTGTGCTTGCTGGCAGCATGCACTACCTCTAGAATCTTCCTTAGCTATTCACTCACTCACTGTCCTAGCTCCCGGCGCAGCCAGGTCCTCTGTAGAATGCCATCCGCCCATGCAGTGGAGTGGTGCTCCCCGGAGTAAGCCTAGAGGCTGAGCAGATGTGGGCAGCACAGGAAGCCTCTCTCTGCTTCGACATTATCTGGCCCTGCTGGCGTGGGGTCCTTTATGGACTCTCTCCTGAGTTATTCCCTATTTATGTTGTTATTGCTATTGATCCAGCCTCTAAATAGCAAAGACCCCAAGGCTCAGTTGAAACCATCAGTCACATCGATAATTCCTTTATTTGTAATATTGTCACTGCTGAGCCTCTCTGAACGCCTCCCAATATCCGGGAGAGGTGAGAGAACTAACGATGATGCCTCCGAGAGAAACCGAGGCACAGGGAGATGGGGAGTTCGGCCAGAGTTCACATGGTAGAACAGGCCCTGGGCTCCTGATAACTTTGCTCCTTTGCTCAGCTCCTCATCTCCTGTTATGGGATGTTCCACGCTGGGTTGCGATCTCAGCTCAGTGGAAGATTCCTCAGTGTCCCCGTGAAGGCCAAGTGCCCTTAACCACAGAGTGGAGGCCTTCTGTGTCTGCCTATGTTCCCTTCAGGCCGTGGTCGCCCTCAGCCCTGCCTCCCTCTTTGTGCTCCAGACTTAAAGGGAATACAGTGACGAGCTTTCCTATTTTCCTCCATCCCTGCACACCCGCCCCCCTCGTCGATACTGAGAACGGCTTTGTAAAAGCCGAGAGAGTCTTTTTTGTAAATAGGGTGGGGAGGGGGGAGGCTTGGGGGCGGATGTAACATCGCAGATGCTTGCCTTTTCCATTCTGAGAACATTGGCAGGAGAAGAGAAGTTAAGGTGGTACGTGGGTACCCGACTTTCCTTATATGCGCAGAATAATGTATCTTCCGGTGGGGGCATGATAACCTCTTTCGGCAGCCAGCGGGGAGTCGTTCTCTTCTCAGAGACCACAGGCTGGCAACTGTGGCTGTGAGGTGGAAGCTGGCGGTGAACGTGGGCAGCGTTCAGGCCGCTTATTCGGCTCCAAAAGTGCTGATAGTGGCAGCATCCAAGACAGCCTCCGCAGGGGACGACAACCACCAAGTACATGCTGCTTCTCTAACATACTACTTCGCTCTTCCTTGGCCCTGTTTTGTTCGGGCTCCAGGGGTGTTTGTGCCCTTCCCTGCGTCCCCACTTCACCTTCATGCCGAGGGGACCCTCACCTTTCCAATCTTCCCGGTTTAGAAAGCCTGCCGCTCTGTGTAAGATGGGGTGGGCTCATCCCCTATTTCATCTCTGGGGGAGAGCAGGCACAGAGGCTGCTGATGGATGGGAAGTTTAGAAAGCGAAGTCTTGGAAATCGATAGAAGAATATACAAGCTATGTATCATGTGAGCGCCTCTTGTCTGCTCTGCAGTAAATCAAAAGTAATGAATGGCAGGCTTCTGCAGCCCAGGACCCCTGTCTTTCCCTGAGGGCGGGGTTGGCTTCGTGGTTGGGTTTTCATAGTCTGAGCACATAGTTTCTACTTCAATAGGCCTAAAAATAAGGGCTTTTACTGACTCTTTTCCCTTTTAATATCTCTGCCCCCACCTCAGCCCTCTCCCTCTGTAATTTCCATCGTGCAGGCACGTGGCGTCCCTTGTAGAGGAGCGATGCATTGCAAGATAAGCGGGCTCTGTGGCTTCGCGGGTGGACGGCGCCTCCCCAGGGCCGTGTTACTGCGATATGAGCGAACGCTGATCCTGTGGCTGCTTGAACACCTCGGCGCCTCCGAGATGATGATCTCGCAGGTTCTTCAGATGCGAGGCTGCAGCAGCACTGGGCTGAGAAACTGCTTGGTGGAGCCCTGCGTGGGGGGTGGAGATAAGGGCAGCTGGAGGGGCCCGGCCACCCCTTCTCTGGACGCTCGCCTGCCAGGCGGGTCCGTGCCTCTGCCTCGCTCTCAGTTCCCTCTCTTCCTGCCTCTGCACACCAGCCTCCCTCCACCCCTTCCTTCAACATGCCCTCCCCTCTTTCGCTAACTGGCTGGCCCCCCTCTCTCTGGCTTCCTCCCTCCAGCGCCCCCCCCCCAAAACACATAGGGGGCTGTCTTCTGTCTCACCATCCTGAGGCTGGAGGCAGAGAAGGGTCCTCCCGGTTCCTCACTACTCAACTTCCTGCCAATATCCATTCCTCCTCCTGAGAACACCCAGATCTGAATCTAGGGTCAAAGGCTCGACCACTTTAAACTCACGATCCCTCAACTCAAGTGGGTGTTGGCTGCCGGCTGGCAGTATTCATCATTTCTCTGGTCCCTTCCTTCTCCCACTCACCCTTCCCTTCTCTCCTTTTTATATTTTTTAATTTTTTATAGTTTTTATTTATTTTTGAGACAGAGTATGGGTGGGGAGGGTCAGAGAGAGACAGAGACACAGACTCTGAAACAGGCTCCAGGCTCTGAGCTGCCAGCACACAACCCGATGTGGGACTCGAACCCATGAACTGCGAGATCATGACCCGAGCCAAAGTCGGATGCTTAACCGACTGAGCCACCCAGGCGCCCCTCCCTTCTCTCCTTAAACCTCTGGTACCTCCCCTGCGTCCTCATCTCCACCAATAACCTTGCTATTCATTCGCTGGGAAAGTGGGAAGGGATTGACGACAACCACAAACTCTCTTCCCCACAACTGTCCTCCCACAGCCTGTGTTTTCAAATCCTGTACCTCACCCCTGTGCCGTGGACATACCGCCCACACTCCTGGCCGAGGTCAGTCCCCACCGGGCTTGTGCACCAGCCCTGACCCTCCTCCATGCAAGGTCGCCACCTGAGCACCACCCCTGCCGTACCCTCCACCTCATTCTCTCCTGGGCCACTCGCCATCAGCGTGCAAACCTGCTGTTCTTTCTCCTACAGGAGAAGAAAAGAAAAAAAGGAAGAGAAAAGAGGAAAAGCACTCTGTGCCCAGCTCCCTCCTCTGGCTGACAGCTACACTCCTTGGAAGAGCTGTCCACCTTCATGCCTCCGATTCCTTTCCTCCCTTCTCGTTTAGAGCATTCGGAGGCTCAGCCAGCCAGCCTGCCCCTAGCTTTCCAGAATGCTACCTTCACCCGTGAGCCCCCAGTCCCCACCCTCCTTGACCCATCTCCAGCGTCAGGTGGTATTGATCACTCCCTGCTTGTTCAAATACCCTCTTCACAAGAGTCCAGGACCACACGTGCTCCCGGTTTTCCTCTTTCATCGCTGGCTTCCCCGTCTCCTCTGCTGGCTCCCCTTCATCTTGACATTGAAGGCACCCAGGACTCAGCCTGTGTGCGGCTTCTATTTTTCTCTCTGCACACAGCCTCTTGGTAATCTCATCCAGACACACGGCTTTAGATTGGCTTTATAAGCAATCTATATAGTGGCAAACTCCAAATTTATATCTCCTCGGAACTCTGAAGCACATCCTGGATGTGTCAGTCCCGGACTAAGCCCTGTGGCGACTGTAGTCTGCCTGCTGGATAAAGTCCCAAAGCCAGAATGGAGCATAAAGGCTCCTTTAGGCTTTGCTCTACCCCCTTTATTTTCCATCCTTAACTCTTGGTCTGGCGCTGCTCTGCCTTCTGCGATGCTCTCGTTCTGTGGACATGGCACGCTGCCACTCACGCCAGCCTTTGTGTCCTCACCAAGGACCCCAGCCACTCTCCCTCTCCTCCTCTGCTTAGCTAATTCCTACCTCTTTAGGTTGCGTGGGCCTCTGGGGTGCTGTCCCCGCCACCCCTCGCGAGGTGAGGGCAGACGTCCTTCCTGATGATCACACAGCACCCTGGACTGTGTGATGTGGAAACACACAGAAGGGCACCCACTGTCAGGCTAACCCTCTCTGGAACTTTTCTGTGATGCCCTGCTGAACTCAGTCCTGACCCAAACCAACCCCCAATGCTGACAGAGCTCCAGGCGCCTGGGAGACACGAAGGTTCCAAGCAGGACAAGAAGGACTTACCATTCTCCCAACCCTCACTACACTTTCCAGCCTTTGCCTGGATGGCCCCCCTCTCTGCCCCTCTTCCGCCCCATTTTCATCTATTGAAAAGACACTTCTCTTTTCAGGTCTCAGCAGGAATGCCGGCTCTTTAAGTTGGCACTGCCCACTTCCCCCTCTGTGCTCCCAGATTAATGTTTAGCACCCACCTGCCATTGAAACCACTAGGACTGGCCATTGTGGCCATTCACGGATGATTCTGACGTCCCTGCCTAGAAAGATCTGGCAAGTAGCTGGGGTTATGTTTATTTACCTCTCACCAAACCTCTCCCCAGCCCCCACCCCACACAGAACCTAAAACTCTGCCTTTCACATCACAGGTCATCAACAAAGTGTTCTTTGGGTGAAAGGTGCAGCTGTTCAATTACTCAACCCACCTTCTCAGAGAAATCGTTCCTGATCGCGGCACCCTCTTCCCGTGTGGCTCTTTTGATGATCAGTTTCTGTTGCCTCGTCTTGTTTTTGTTCCTGGAAATGCACTGAAAGCCCAAGTGTGGCAGGAAATACATCCAAATCTGTGTCTTTGCTTTCTCCTCCCCATCCCAAGGTATTGCTGTTACCTCGTAGAGAGTGGGGGCAAAGCATGCCAGTCAAATGCTCCATCTGGGCCAAAGCTGATGACAGCTGTGGGTGGTGGGGGTGTAACCCCCTGCTCCCCTTTCTCTTTGAAGGCCCTCCAGACACATAGGGTGGTTTTCAGAGCCTTGATCCCTAAGATCCCAGGCAGAGACTCCAGAAGCACTCTGGGGGACTGGCTTTTATTTCTCAAAGCAGATTCCCTACCGCTCATCCCAGCAATTGGTGGCACAGTCTCTTTGGACCCACCACACACCCTCAGTTCATCCTCAGGTCTCTTCTCCCTCATCTGCTTCCTCTGGGGCCCTTCTTTTTTCTCAGAGGATTCTATGTATAAGGGAGCTTCCCAGTGAGGGGCAGATTAATTCTAGGAATGTCTCCAGGGGCCTCCCTAAAAGTGTAATTATAGACAAACTGAAACCCCAGGACCTCAGCCTTTAGAGCTTGGAGGCCGGAGATAGTGCCCAGGAGCAGAAGCATTTGGCCAATGAACTTGGCAAAGAGTCTGTGTCCTTGATTCTGGGAAATCTAGGCCCATAGCCTGACTGAGCAGAGGATGTAAGAGATCATTTGGTTCAGGGGCCCAAAGTCAGATGCCACAGGGACCAGGAAGGTGATGTGAGTGAGTAAATGTGGGGTTCAGATAATAAATGGCAAATGATGCTCACCTTTAATGTTCGAGATTGTCTTTGCCTGGCTTCCCCCAGAAAGCAGAGCCTGAGGCTGAGGCTTATGCGCTATCATTTGGTCAGGGAGTACAAGAGAGAAGGGTAAGGAGAGAGAGGCAGGGAAGGATGGAGTGATTGTGTTATCAAGTTGGCCACCACCACGGCAGCTCATTGCTCAATCTCATAGAACCAACCTCCTGAAGCTGCAAAAACTCTCTGTCCAGGGGAAGAAAAGAAGGAAGATCTGGCTACCAGTTCCAACATCCTGTTTGTCAAAGGTTGGCACCACTGAGCACTAAATTCACTTCCCTTCTGGATTGTAATCCATGAGGGCCAGAAGATACCGCTCAGCATCCCCTGTCATGTGTCAGCAGTGCCAGAGGTGAGAGGGAGGCAGTGGGCAGCACAGACACAAAGGAAGCCTTCTCAGGGAGCACCTGCATAATGTCTGTTGAGCCCATGCGGAGATGCTCACCGCTGCAGCAGGAAGAGACGTGGGCCGGGCTGAAGGCATCTGAAGTGGTGTCTAAGAAATGTAGATAGAGTCCACTCCCAGCTGGACCCACATTGACTTTCTATCATGTCTGGCATTCAAAACACAAAACAAGCCCTCCTTTCTTGTGAACAGAGAACGTCCCCTTTTTCTGACGGGGGAAGTATAAGCATAATTGGTCGCAGAGTCCCCCTCAAGATGGTCAGAGGGGCACCTGAGTAGTTCAGTTGGTTAAGCATCCAACTCTCATTTCAGCTCAGGTCATAATCTAACAGTTTGTGAGTTCGAGCCCCTCATTGGGCACTGCACTGACAGTGTGTGGCCTGCTTGGGATTCTCTCTCTCTCTCTCTCTCTCTCTCTCTCTCTCTCTCCCCCCCCCTTTGCCCCTCCCACCACTCTCACTCATGCTCTCTCTCAATAATAAATAATAAATAAATAAACTTTAAAAAAAGATGGTGACCAGATATAATCTTAAAGAGACTCAAGGCAAGAGGAAAGAAACTGTGTCTGGTCCTGAGGCTGTAATGTATAATCACCATCCACTTTCTCCATCCTCCATCCTAGGTTTGCCTTCCTCCTGGCCAGTACCTTAGCTCATCTAGGTTGCTTGCCTTGGGGGAGCTGGCCTTTCATCCCTGAGGAGTTGGGGCTCCTAATGGCCTTGACCTTGTTCAGTCATGGCTGTCATTACAGAAGCACCAAGAGATGACCCAACAGGTCTTCTGAGTTCCAGACACACTTCTCCCTGCTCCCAGTGTAGACGAAAACCCTAGCTCCTCATGGTTGATGTCAGGGTGAATAATCCTGCCAATCTGTTGACTGCCTTCTTTCCCTGCTAATCCATTGGCACAGAGAGCCCAGAGTATCGAGGTAGTTGATACAACTTCAAGTTTAGTATTATCCTTAATTTGTCCACTGGCAGAAGCATTCATCACCAGGAACCGGGACCTCTAACCCAAAAGAGCTGAAGTTTGCAGGGAAAGGAGGCATAGATTTCTCCAGTGGGTTATTGGGAGTCATGGTAAGAAGAACACTCCTATGTCTACCCACTGGTCCCCAGCTCTGTGCATTCTAGCTGCTGGGGACACAATACCATATACGAGCCATCATTCCAGCACATATATCCACTCCTCAGGGTTACTGTCCCTAAGCTGGTACCTTAGTTTAATGTGACATTCCACCACTCTTTAAGGTCGGCTGCTTCAGGGTGGTAAGTACATGACAAGACCACGGATCCCATGACCATGCTTTTATTGGTACACCTCCCTGGGTGACTTGGGTTTCTTGGTTTGAGACAACGTCATGTGGGATATCGGGTGTTTTGTACACCTTCAGATGCTGGTTAGTAGTGGAGCGTCTGTGGACAGGGAAGGCAGGCCTATGTCCAGAGTAGTAAGGGTAAATTGCTGCCCCTTCTGAAGGAGGCTGGTGCAATCCACCTGCCAACAAGTGACCAGTCTCCTTAAGGAAGGGCGCCATATTTAGGACTCAGTGTCAGTCTCTACTGCTGACAGTTTGTATATTCAGCTGTGGCAGTTGCAAGATCAGTCTTGGTGAGAGGGAGCCCATGATGTTGGCCCACACGTGGCCTCTGCTCTTCCCACCACCATCATCACTCTGTACCTGCTCCCAGGTGACTGATGAGAGAGGCTGGCTGACATCCCCAGGAGGAATCATCCTTTCCACCTGATTGGTGAGTCGACTCTGCTATAGATGTTTCTGGTGGTACCAACATGCAGATCTTTGTCCATCCATATACTCCTTGCCAAGGCTTCTTGGTCCCTGATCTTTCAATAACATTCTTTCTAAGTCCTGACTCAACATCCAGGCTACTCACCACCACCCAGGTGTCCATGTATATTTATACTTCAGGCCACATTTCCCTCTGTAAGGACTGGACAACCAAGTGTACTCACTACTCATGGCTCTGCCCACTGGTAGGATTTGCCACCACTGATCTTTGGGCCATGTTTCCACCAACATGACATGCTGGCCTCTGTGTTGTCCAGGTCCTGGTTCTTTCTCTCTCTGTTGGTCAGTTGTAGGGATCTCCCGCAGGAGTCCACAGGTGTGAGTTAGGGGAGAGGGGTTCATACAGTAGAGGTCAATGATACAGGGACCTCTTTATCCGTTCATTTGTTTGTGCCTTCCAATCCTATGAAGTCCTCTTCCTGAATATACCATTTCCACCATACAAGGGACTCTGCCTGCTTGACTTCATGACTCAGTGGACCCGGTAAGGAGTTGGCCCGTGGCGACAAGCGTGAGTCTCACAGTCACTTGGTGTCGGGTGGGCTCGGTCTCCACTAGGGCACAGAAGCACACTAAAAGGAGCTTCTGAAAGTGCAGCCATGTTCCAGAACCCCAGGGGGGTATGCACTATATCTCCTGTAACAGGGCTTTGCCAAAGACTCTTCACAGCATCTTTCCCTATCACACATACCTACAGTGCCCTCCGGCCTGCTGGGACATACAATCCCAGAGCTGGGACAGCTTGCACCAGGGGCAGAACCCCTTGCAGAGCCTTCTTTTGCTTGGGGCCCCCTCAAAACTGGTAGCTTTTCAAGTCACACAATAAGTGAGCCAGAGGGCTATCTCCAAATGTGCTGTAGACTGACTCAGAAATCCAGAGACCCACCAAGCACTGTGCCTCTCTCTTAGTGGCAGGAGGAATGCGATGTGACAATTTGTCTTTTGCCTTAGAGGGGAGGTTCTGGAATGTTCCATGCTCCTAGACCTCTAGCAACATCAGCGATGTGGCAGGCCCCCAGATTTTGGTCTGGTTATCTTCTACTGGTGGTTAACGAGTATCTTACCAGGGCATCTGGATACAATGTGCATGAAGTCATCATTGCAGTGAACCGGTGTGATGTTCTGCAGAATTCAAGATGATTGGGTTCCCTTTGGACCACATTGTGACAGAGAACAAGAGAGTTAGCATAGCCCTGCGGGAAGACAACAAATGTATCCCCAGCACATGAAAATGAACTGCTTTTGATCCTCCCTATAGATGGGGAAGTAGGTATTTGTTTGATCAATAGCCTCATACAAATGCCAGGGGCTATTTGACCCACTCTAGTAAAATTACCACATCTGGCATGGGAGCTGCAGTTGAAGCTGCCACCTGGTTAGGTTTATGCTCGTCCACAGCCATTCCCCGTGATCAATTTGGTTTTAGCAGGGCCAGAATGGTGAGCCGAATGAGGATGTGATGGGGAGCACCAATTCTACATCTTCTAAGTTTTTAATGGTGGCACTAATGTCTGCAATTTCTCCCACAATGTGGCAATAATTCTTCTGATTTACTATCTTGGCTGGAACTGAGCTGGAGGGTAGTTTCAGAGCCTCCCACTTGGCCCATCCTACCATAACGGCCCTTCATTCACATGTGTGGAACCTAATGTGAGGCTTCTGCCAGCTCCTTAGTCTATCTAGCCCAATTACACACTCGGGAACCAGGGAAATAACCACGGGGTTGGCCCATGGATCCACGGAAAGGCAGATTTGGATCAGAGTCCATTTTGCCACCTGAGCTCCAGAAGCCCCCACACTAACTGGAAGACCACGATGGCAAGTCAAGTCTCTTGTCAGGGTTGGCTCAGATCCGGTACCCAATAGCCCCTAGAATTGTGGGTGAACTTGCCCTTCCCTCCATGCAGTTACTCTGGCAAATGGCTGTAGGTCCTTTGGGAAGAGATTGGAGGAGTATGTATTGTATACATTTGTGGTGGCCTTGGATGGTCTTTCCTCAAAAGGACTCTCTTCTCTTTCTACCAGTGGACCCTGGGTCTGGCCTTAGATCTGGAAACCAAGGGAGAGTCTGATGGCATCCTTCCACTCACCATTTCTTGACATCTTTTAAAAAATTATGCAAGTTAACCATCACCCTTGCCTCCTGTCCCTTTTTCTTTCATCATGGCCGATCAGTCATCACCACGTATTCCTGACACCGTTCTAGCCTTGCCATCCATTTTGTCTCTGATGCTGCCATGCCCCTACCTGGCCTCTGCCCTTCCAGAATCCTACTGTGTCCATTAGGAACAGGGAGCCAAGTTTCACCATCAGCTCCAGCCTACGGGTGCTCCTCTTGTCTCCCCCAAGCCAAGCCCCACCAGGGCATCCCCTTATAAAGGGGGTGGCAGGGGTTCCTCTAGGCACTCCTGGACTTTCCTAGGGCTGCCAGAACCAAATACCAGAAGCAGGAGGTTTCAAACAACAGAAATTTATTCTCTTGCAGTTCTGGAGGCCAGAAGCCTGCTAGGGCTTCGCCGTATCTTTTTGGAGAACACGAGTCAACTATAACAATGGTTGATAGCGGTTTCCAGGTCCTACATAGAAAATACATTCTAGAAGCCTCTCTGAGCCTCATGACTCCTTCAATGCTCTACCAAGAAAGTTCTGGCATTTCTACTCAATTTCTATAGCCCTTTGTCATAGCCACATTCATACTATCAGGACCAGCTCTGAGCTGACACTGGATCCTGAGTCCAGGGTGAGTGCTCCCATGTACTAAATGCTTCCCTAAATTTAGCCCCATGTCCCCCCCCTCCCCCACCTTTCTCTACCCAACACTGTCACATCCATGTCCACCTGTGCTCATCTAGCCCCGGTGGTTCCCACCAGTCAGGACCCGCCATTCATTCAGCATATAAGCTCTTTCCTCCTGGAGCAGGACTATACTTTCCAGCTCAGGCTCTTTTGAGACTTAACCCTGGTCATTTGCCTGGATGCAACAAATGATGAGGGGGCAGATTTTGAGGAAAACAAGAATCATCTTGAAAGGCACCTCTCTCAGGTGATGTCACCACATGCTCTCCAGGCCAGGGGACGCTTCTCCCTCTGTCAAGAGAAGGGTATATCCATTTGCCAGCCTGAAGTGGCCAGGACCCTGGAGATTTCAGATTCTCAGGCTCACCCATCCATACATTCCCATCCCGGATTTCAGGGTTCTGTGCTTGAGTTAGCAAGAGCCTATGTTTTCTTTTTTTCCCCTAAGGCTTTCAAAACACAGTTGACAAGAGCATTTGTGCTGCACAATCATTCCTATTCCTATTGCTCCAATAGTGTCCAGGTACCATGGCCCCAGCATATCCCAGTGCCTTACATCTGCATGTCTGTCTAGGATTCCACAGGTGAAAGTTCTAATAAGTGATGCCTCTGCACACCAGGGTTTTTCCATCCAGCTGATCACCAAGCGATGGGGTCCTTAATGCCAGACCCCGATGAGCAACCCAACTCCAAAATTCCACCTTGAGGGGCAGGTGTCTAGAACCATTCTGGATACCAATGTCTTGGCCTCAATATCCAAAGAGCAGAGCCTGAAGCAATGGCCCATGCACTAGCTACTTTTTTATTAGGGAGTGCAATCCCAAGGAGGAGGAGGAAGCAGGGAGAGGACAGCCACTATGAGGACACATTACTGAGCTGGCTACTGCCAAGTACGACTGATTGCTCAATCTTGCAAGACCACTTCAAGAAGCTGTACATCTCAGGAGCATCCGTGGTGAGGGAGAAAAGGAAGAATTTTCCACTAGCTCCCATTTCCCATGGATCAAAGTTTTGCCTCACTGCATATTAACTCCCTGGCACTTTTAGGTTGTATGAGTGTGGGTGCTGAGAGGGGTCCCGCAGTGTCCACAGCTCAACATGGAGAGGGGAGCCCCGGGATAGGAGGCGAGGGGCCCGTGGGGCACGATGCAGACACCAAGCAAGGCTGTGGCCGGTTTTACTTGTGTGAAGTCAGGCGGGGCCCACCCAGGGCTGGAAGCAGCAAAGGCTTTGAGACCTCGGACAGGTGCCGCGGAGAGTAGGGAAGGGGGTGCAAGCTCGGGGCTGAGGGAGGGATCAGGCACCCATGGGGCTGACAGCAAAGTGGACAATGTGTGCCTCAGCACGGGAGCAGCTGTATTTAGCCCAGCTGATTGCAAGATCTTCTGATTGTTTCTCCAGGAAGCCAGCTCTCTGAGTTTTCTTTTAAAGCTGACAGTGAAGTCAGATCTAAAATATGATGTGCACCCACACGGTGCACAAGAAAACATGTCTGACTATTGCCCGGGGGTGGAGGGGGGGCAGGTCTGCTGGTTTGCAATTTCCTGTTCACTCGTCTTATGAAACCGTGGCCATGAGGGGCGAGGGGCAGAGCTGGGCCTGCCTGGTGCCAGGCCTCCTGCAAGGCCCAGCTTTGCTTTACTTTTGCAAGGTGCTGCCTTAGGGCTCACGGCCCCAAGTCTCTAGATCCCTCCTCTGCCCTGAGCTGCCTCGAGGGCATTTTCCCTGCTAGGACCTGAATGCAGGGGGATAAAGCATCTTCTGGGAGCAAAGTGAATCCACCCCCTGCCCCGCCCCTCGCTGTGACTGGCCCTTGGTATCACATTGTTGCCAGGTCCTCACGCCCCGCCCCGTGGCTCTCAGCTTTGTTGGCCTGGCTAATGAGGTAGAGCGGGGGGCTTCCCACCACACCGCCAACCTGAGACTGGGGACCCATCAATCCTACTTCCCCATTGCTGCGGAAGCCCGGAGTGACGGATGAAGGGCCCTGGGCATAAATCATCTCCCTTACCTTTCCCCACCTCCCAGCCAGTCTCACAGGGCTGGGAAGATGAATGTCTGCAGAATCTCACCTGCTCTCTTGAATAATTTCCTTTTAAAAGAGGCCACTTATCAGTAATTCATTACTCGCCTTTGTTAGCATAAACAAGGCCCCAGAGGTGGGGAGGAGGGAGGCGGAGGGGTCCCTGCCTGCTCCTCTTCTCAGCCGCTGCCACTTCTGCCTCCATCAGTCCCTGTCACATGGGTTGGCCTCCAACCTCAGCTCTACCTTC
This sequence comes from Hyaena hyaena, assembly GCF_003009895.1. Taxonomy (NCBI): domain Eukaryota; kingdom Metazoa; phylum Chordata; class Mammalia; order Carnivora; family Hyaenidae; genus Hyaena; species Hyaena hyaena. Next base: position 1,004,726 of record NW_024080669.1, on the reverse strand, counting down.
CCGCTGTGGAGAAAAGCAGAGCCAGGTTCTTAAGGAGAACGGCTCCAGCTGGTGGTACCCACTCCGGCAGATGGCTTACAGCTGTTTCTGGTGACATCTGGATGAGCACAATCAGCTCCAACTGACGAATTCTTTTAATCTTGAATTAAATGTCACATGTTGCCTCTTGCTTTTATGGCCCATATTCACCCCTGTCTGTGTTGTCTATAACCGCAGTCTAAGATATTACTGGCCGGGGACCACTTCTTTGAAAGGCAACCTTGTCCCTCTGCGGCCTTTGTCAGTAGGTGCCTGAGGAAGTATCTGGGACAGCAGGGGTGACCCTGGGAAGGATGAACATCCAAATCACAGAACAAGGAGGTCATAGCAATGGAGGTCGATCGGGGCTGCTCTCGCTCCCCTGGGGCCCTTCTTGGTATGAGAGGGGGGATGTGTGGCACTGGAGCCTGGAGGGGGTGGTGTTTTCTGCTGTAGGTGCATGTCACAGATGCAATTCCAGAGGTCCCCGTGGGGGGACAACAGTCAAGGATCAGGGCAGGAGTACAGACCGGCAGGGACGTCCCCCACCCCTCTCACTCCACGAAGAAGCAAAGAGGAAGAGGACCTCAGATTTAGGCTTGGTTTGTCCTGCAGTTAGGGACCGTGGCTAACTTTTTATGCTGCTACCAGGGGACCAGGAAGCAGAGATTTTACTCGGGACTTCATCCCTTATTCAAGTTCTTTTCCCAATTCTCCTCTCCAGCAATGGCGCACTCATGATGACCACGGCGACATCACATGGGCCATTCAAGGCCACCATTTTTACAGCCCTGCCTTACTCCATTCATTCTCCAGCAGCTATGGTTACATAATGAAGTCATAAATCTGATCATGTCACCCCCTTGATTGACACCCTCAAATGGCTTCTAGTCACTGTCTTCAGGATCAAGCCCAAAGTCCTGAACATGGCTTGTTGTGTTCCCCAGCCTCTGCCTGCCCTTGACCACATGTGTATGAGATGAGAGACTGTGCCTTAATCCTGCTCCTTCCCCAGTGGTGAGCCCAGAGACAGCCACAGAAGGGCCCTTTGTGGAATGAATGAATGAATGAATGAATGAATGAGGGAGTGCAGGTCTGACCATTTATTGTCATGGTGATTTCCCTGTAGACTCATCTCTCCCAGGCTCCGCCACCTCCAGCCTCTGGCCCTTCACCACCATCAGAGAGATGTCTCCTCTCTGTTCAACTCCCCCTCGGCCGTAGCCATGTCTCCTTATCTTTCCTGGTTCTTGAAAGTGCAGGGTCCTGGCTCTGACTTCAAGCCCACCTCTTCTCTGGCTTCAGGGTGAAATGGCTTTTTAAAGGCTCCAGGAACACAACCCCACTGGCCTCTTCCCTGGGGAGGATGTCAGACTGCAGCCCTCTTCCCCCCAACTCTGTCTCTTCCTCCCTCGGAGCTCTGAGACCTCCCCCTTCCAAGGCTGACTTCCCCTCACCCTTAGGGAATGGTCCAGAGCTCACACCGTATGTCATCTGCCTTTTCAGACTCCATTCTGGGGTCATAGTTCATCTCGGACAACACTGGCACCTATGAAACAATACAGCACATCTGCAATGCAACTGTCCCTCCATCCTTTGTCTCCCATGGCCTGAACCGAGACCTAAATTCTGCATGATTTTAGGGAGGTTTGAGGATGTTTGCCACAGGATGGTGGAGCAATGACTGGCGTCCTTGCTGCCAGAGGCCAGCTGTCCAGTGGTGGGTGCTAATATCCTTTCTCTGGGAACCCAGAGAGCTGTGTGAGGGGCTTCATTTGCATAGATTTGCAAAGCCCAGGCTGCCTTCTATCCCAGGGTCTACAACTCCAGGCTGGGGAGCCAAGCTGGCCAGCAGGCTGGTTTTATTTGGCAAGCAGCCTGGCAGCCCTACGTTGGCCATTCTAGCCATGGACTCCACGACTACACTCTCTGTGACCTTTGCAGGCCACTCACGTGGCGGCTCTGCCCCTCACTCACCAACAGTCCACCAGACAATGGCAGCTCAACTGCTTCTCAGAATCTCCCTCCCACTCCAGGCAGGGTGCCTCATCGGTCCTGATGACCCCCCTCGCTGCTCCCCCCTGCCCCACCCCTCGTGGAAAGGGCTTGGTAATCTGGCATTTGCTCGTTCACACGTTCAATAGATTTAGCCAGCAATTCCTTTGTGCCGGGGGCCGTGCTAGTGACTGGGGATATAAAGAAAGTAGAGGGGCATCCTGAGAGGCGAGCTCCCTTCTTCACCATGCCTGGGGGTCCCACAGCCTGGAGCTGGGTTCTTCCCACCGTCCTCACGCTGCTGTTACTCACACTGGACATGAAGTCTCAGCACTTGGCCTTTCAATGGCTCCACCTTTAGCCTCACCATCACCCCTGACTCGCAGGGCTCCCCAGTGCACCCACTGGCAGTGGTACCCTGGCCCCCTCCCAGAAGGACAGGACCCCTTCCTCTCGGGGGGTGGGGGGCACAGGCAAGTCAGCCCCCTGAAACAGGCCCCTGTACTTCCTCGGGGCAGAGACAGGCTTCTCACACCCGTGGGAAGGTTGGAGCTTCGATGACAGTTTTCCTCTCTTGGCTCCTGATCCCCAAGTGTGGAAGGCAGACAGGACAGCAAGGAGACAAGCTGGGTTACGCAGGGTCAGCAACGGGAAAGCCAAGTTCCAAAACGGGCCCTGTCCTGGGAGACTCTCGGGGGACTTTGGTCATGGCCTAGCCTCTCTGAGCCAGGTTGCCTTTTGGCCAGTTCCCAAGAGGTCAAGACTCCAGACAACGGTCCAAAGGCTTTGGTGGGCAAGGTCAGCGTCCCTTCCCTGGCGGACAGAGGTGAGGCTTTGTGAGTATCTTTCCTCCAGGTGGGCTCTCCTCCTCCATTCCCTGTTTCCGCTGGAGGCCCCTTCAGCCTTCCTTTCCCTTTCAGCAAGCCTTACTCCTTCCAGAACACCGCCCTTCCCTACAGGGCAGCCCACGTCCAGAACATCACCACGTCCTATCCTGTCCTGCGTCTATGCTGCCACACTAGCTGCGGCTGGAATGACCTGTCACTGTTACCACTAATGTAGCCACTTTTTTTTTTTAATGTTTTTTTTTTATTTATTTTTAGGAGAGAGAGAGAGAGACAGCGTGAGCAGGGGGGGGTCCGAGAGAGAGGGAGTCACAGACTGAAACAGGCTCCAGGCTCTGAACTGGCAGTCAGCACACAGCCCGACGCGGGGCTCGAACCCACGATCCGTGAGATCATGACCCAAGCGAAAGTCGGACGCTTAACCGACTAAGCCACCCAGGCGCCCCATGTAGCCCCTTTTTTTTTTGAGAGAGTGGGCAGGGAAGGAACACAGAGAGAGAGAGGGGGAGAGTGAGAAAGGGAGAGAAAAAGAGGATCCCAAGCAAGCTCTGTGCTGACAACAGAGAGCCCGACGCAGGTCTCCAACTCACAAACTGTGAGATCATGACCTGGCCAACGCCGGCTGCTTAACCAACTGAGCCACCCGGGCGCCCCCAATGTAGCCTCTTAGCCAGTCTCCTTGCCCTTTGACCCCACGGGCAGGTTAAAGTGCCTAAAACAAATCAGATCAGCACCTTTCCATTCAAATACTTTCAGTGCCTCCCTAAAGCTCACAAAATAAAGTTGCCTTTCACTGTCGGGCCATAGGAGTTTTTGCAGCACCCAGCACAGGGTCTGTGACAGGAAATAGTAATGATGTCTATAATTACTATGTGTCAAACACTATCTTATGTGTCTTACATATATCATCTCTTTTAAATCTATTCAACAGCCTGAGAGGTAGCTACTAATTATTACATCTTCACAAAGAGGTAAACTAAGGCACAAAATGATTAAGGAACTTGCACAAAGTCCCACAGCCAGTTAAGTGTTAGAGCTGGGATTTGAAGCCCGTGGTCTGACCCCAGAGCCCCTGCTTTCAGCCACCATGCAGAATCTACCTTTAGACGTATAGTTAATATATGTCTTGTGAATCAACACCTGCATTCATGAATCGATAAGTAGAAACAGTGAGTGAAGGAATGAATGAAGTTACTCCACACCCTAGGTCACCAGGCACATGTACTGATGTCTTCTGAAACAGTTGTATTCTGCCCTCTTCTGAGGAGAGGCAGCATAGCATAATGGTTAGGGACATGAGCTATGGGGTCGGATGGACCTGGGTTTGAATCCTGGCACCACCACGCGTTGGCTGTGTCAGCTGGGGCAAAGTATTTAAGCTCTGCAAGAGTCCATTCCACATCTGAAAATGGGAACGGCGATAGCACTTATTGGAGACGAAGTGGAATTTCACATTGCTCAGTACATGGCAGGACCTCAATACCTGGCCGCCATCATGCCTGGGAGCTGTCCCCTGTTCCCACTGTCCCTGTGGAATCTGAGCAGGAAGTTAAAAACACATAAGAAGTGATTGTTCTCTGTTGGCTAGGTATGATGGGTGATAATGAGGAAACCCAAGGGCAGATGGGGGCCATCGGAAGAGGGTGACCCCAGCAAGGCTCAGGACAGGGCACTGGCTTGGAAGGAGAGTGGGTAAACAGTAGAGAGGAGGTACCCGCCATTCAGCATACTCCTTGCCCAAACAGGGCTCTGCAAAGACTCCCCTTCCCTCCTGCTGGTTAATAGGAAACAACGAGAAATGACGAAGTCCTTTTTTAAACCATAAAGGCCTGCCGACACATGTGCAATATTTTTCTTCTGTGCCATGGGTAGGCCTTGAGTTTTTCTACTTCTCTCTCTCTCTCTTTCAGATTCTCTGCTGTTTCACAAACACAAACGGTCTTCCCCCAAATGTAATTGTGGGCCTGGACACATTTAAGAATGTTCTGCTCTGGTCAAATCTGTAATGGCTATTTTTTTTCCATTCTATTGAGGACACCTCGGTTCAGTGAGCCCCTGCCAAGAAAACTCATCTGGAGGCCAGAATTGTCTCTAACGGCAAGTGTGCAACTAACCCCCCAGCTTGAGTCCTCTCCCTCCCAGCTGGTAAGCTGCCTGGGAACCAGGACTGGGTTCTTCCCGGCAACTGGAGATGCCAGCGCGGTGCCTGGCCCAGGTCAGACACTCAGCGACAGCATGGGGGACTGTGGTGCTGGAGCGCTACCACTCGCCCGTGTGGACGCGGGAAGTAATTTCACGCCTTGGTGGCTCAATTTCCTCATCTGTAAAATGGGAATAACCTTAGTAACCTATTTTACAGGGTTATGGTGGTGCTGTCTCCCTCCCTCCTTCCCTTCCCTCTCTGTCTCTGTCTCTCGTCCAGATGGACCCAGGTGTTCTGGCCGCCTGGATCCCATGTGTTCTGAGAGCTCTCTGCAGTCCGCAGGGGACCTCAAATACATTGCCTCGCTGATTGTGAAATAAGGGAACAGTAGCACCTCCATCTTTCAGATGAGCATGTTGAGTTCCAATATGTGGCCAGGGCCAGATGGCTTGTAATGAACAGACAGACGTAGGACTCAAACCGGGTTTTCGGACAACAAGCGTGGATTCCTTTGGGTTAAAAAGCCAGGCAGTAGTTCCAACATAAAGGACATTTACTGGATCTGATTCTAATACCGCTCTCAGATAACCTGTCACTTCACCCGGGGAGAAGCCAGGAAAACAGAGGGACGCAAACGACCAGTGAAAGTCTGAATTTTCCTTTTTTTCCCCAGGTGGCTTTCTGGGGTGGGGCTTGGGGGGCAGAGACAGGGGTGTCGGGAAGGGGCTGTGGGTATGTCTGCAAGTGACCTCTGTGAACGGGCTGCCTCCAGGTGCTGGGGTCCCCTAGATGAATGAAAGGGACACTTCCCAAGGGACACCTCTGGGCAGGAGTATACCCATGTGGGAGCATCTCTCACTGTCCCAACCACTTTCCTAACAAGATAAGATGGTGATGGCTATGGGTTCCCATTTTGAAGATGGACAAACTGAGGTTCGGGCTGTTTGTAGTGAACACACCACCAGCTCGGTGTCCCCTTTCTTGTTCTGCAGGAGAGAGGACCCCACCCCGGCTGTCTCTGGGCTGTAGAATGGGCTACATGGATACCAGATGTCTCCAGTCACCAAGCGAGTCTGTGAAGACCAGGCAGGCAAGCTGGGTACGTGGCCTCCCAGCCCCGTGCCACCTCCTCAGCCTCCCCTGAAGGGTTTCAACCCCGAAGTGGGAGCGCCGGCTCAAGACCCTGAGGTCCTGGGATCCCAGCCCAAGAAGCGAAAGTTCCCTCCTGTCAAGGAAGAGCGGGTCTCCGAGAGGAGCAGCTTCTGGAGCGGCTGCGAAACGTCTGGTGACAATATTTGTGTCTAAAAATATAGCAGCCGAGAACCAGCTAATTACAGCCTCTGGAGTCATTCATAACTTGGCATTTCCCAGTGAAACCTGGCCCCTCTCACTGCTTGCCTGCAGTAGCAGCCACAAAGAAGGCCACCTGTAAGTGGAATTCCAGTCAAGAGGGCCCAGGGGTGGCCCTAGCCCAACTGTCCCCTGCCCCAGGAGCCCAGCCTACTACCTGGGCAGGCACCTGCCAGTGAAGTGAGAGAGAGCAGGAGTTTCTCGAGTCAGCTGACAACCCCCAACCCCCCCGCACATGTACACACAGATGCCCTTGGCCGCTTGCCTGCCAGGAGTCTATTCGGACCTGCTGGGACCCTCCAAAGGTCAACAGTCTGGATGTAACCTTATGATGAATGACCTCAGGAGAGACAACCTTATGATGAATGACCTCGGGAGAGAAGCTCAGGGTCCAGGCAGTATAGTGCTGAAGGGCCTCTCTCCTGGGGTTGGGTTTCTATAGGACTGACAGGAGGCCCCCCACTCCTCCCTGCTCTGGACCCCCTCTTTCCAGGGCCTGTCAGATGATTTAAGCCTCTTGTATGGGGAAGAAGACCATGAATGAATGAAAGTTGCAGAAAGGGCTGAACGATCTGAGGGACCTCCAGGCATAGTCCCTACTGTGCCCCATTCCTTCCTGAACACTCACAGTGGACAAAGTTCAGAGAACAAATCCCATGTGAGTGAATGTCCTCACCCCCTTCAGGAGAAGGGATTTTTTTTTTTTAGTCAGGGAGGCATTTGAAAGTACAAGGCCTGACACTTGGATAGTATATTTCACCCGACTTGCTGTCACATACATCATGCTCTCTAGTTCCCATAGTAAGTGGTATCTATTATTATGTCCACTGACAAACTGATAATTAATTAATTTAATTATCAGTCCACTGATAATTAACTGAGATTTTGAGATGCTAAGTCATTTTCCCAGGGTTACCCAAGTAACAAGTAGCCTTGAACTCAAGGCTCAGCCTGACCTCCAGGAATCTCTCTGCTGGGCCGGCAGGAATGCTGTCCACCTTTGAAGCTTGGATGGCCAGCCTGTGGGGGTTCCAAATTGTAGAAAATGTCACACTTGCCTCTCCCTGTGTGGCACCAAATTCAACCTAAACCCAGCCCCGTCTCACCCTGTTTTGGCTTCTGAAATATGTTTTAATCTCACTGGGAATCTGGGGGCGCTTGGGTGGCTCAGTGGGTTAAGTGTTCAACTTTGGCTCAGGTCATGATGCCTCAGTTCATGAGGTCAAGCCCCACATCAGGCCCTGTGCTGACAGCTCAGAGCCTGGAGCCTGCTTCAGATTCTGTGTCTTCCTCTCTCTCTGCCCCTCCCCTACTCACACACTCTCTCTCTCTCTCTTTCAAAAATTAATAAAGCTTTTTTTAAAAAAGCTGCTGCTTCCTGGGGAATCTGATTCCATTAGCCTTTGACCTAAAAGAATAAGCCAGAGTCTACGAGAAAACAGGCACCGAGAGAATCAGCAGGGAGTGAAAAATGGCAGTTTTCCAGGGTGAGGCCATCTGCTTGCTGGTCAGCACTTCTTAAGAGCCCGAGCCAGGTCAGCTAGGGCTCCCACGGGTCAGGAGAGCACCAGGCCTGGCTCCTGGCCATGAAAGGCTGGGCTGTGGATGAGACTTGACTCTGCATCTGTTGGCTGCTCGGCACCCGGGAGAGCAGCGACCCAGAAACAGGCTGTGGCGCACCTTCTTGCTAATCACCACTGCACGTGATTGAACACCTTGACATTCTTTAGCCCAAGTTCAGCTGGACCACCACTCAGGGAGCCACATGACGAATGAGGCTTAGGTGGAATCCCAGAATCGCAGAAATTACAGGAAGGACACCGAGGTCAGAAGCCATCAGTCCCCGGGAGCTGCTTACAGGTTCTTTTTTTTTTTTTTTTTAATATTTTTATTTATTTCTAGGAGAGAGAGAGAGAGAGAGAGACAGCGTGAGCAGGGGAGGGTCAGAGAGAGAGGGAGACGCAGACTCTGAAACAGGCTCCAGGCTCTGAGCTGGCAGTCAGCACAGAGCCCGACGCGGGGCTCGAACCCACGAACCGCGAGATCATGACCTAAGCGGAAGTCGGTCGCTTAACCGACTAAGCCACCCAGGTGCCCCATGCTTACAGGTTCTTGATGGGAATAGACTTCCCCCTTCTTCCTCCAGTCTGGACCACTGCCTCCCCAAAGACCACTCTCCGCTGTTTCCCAGAGAAGACATTGTTTCTAGAGACGAGAGGGTCTGTGCCCATCCATCCGTACATGATTTGCTATGAGATTTATTTATCACTCAGCAGCCACTGAAGAGTGTAAAGTCATCTCATAGCCAGGATGCCTGAGCAGGAAGAGGACAAGAGCTGGAACATTCTGGAGCTGGCTGGAGCCCTTGGGCAGTGTGGCACCGTGCAGAGCACTTACTGGCTGTGCAAACTTTGGCAAAATTTAAACCTCTCTGAGCCTCAGTTTCTGCATCTGCAACATAGGCTGATGAGGCTTATGCACGGGGCTGCGGGAAGATGAGGGGAGTTAATATAGGAGCACCTCACTTGTGCCTGGCCAGTCTGAACTACTCCACAAATTATTATTTAAAAAAAATTTCATTGTTTATTTATTTTTAAGAGAGAGAGACAGAGACAGAATGTGAGTGCAGGAGGGGCAGAGAGAAAGAGAGACACAGAATCTGAAGCAGGCTCCAGGCTCTGAGCTGTCAGCACAGAGCCCAACAAGGGGATCGAACTCAAGAACTATGAGATCATGACCTGAGCCGAAGTCAGACGCTTAACCCACCGAGTCACCTCAGCAAATTATTATCATCCATCACCTTCCTTGTCCAGATCCGCCTCTGTGTCTGTATAAGAGGGCTAAGCAGGCTCTTTGTTTTGCTCACTCTACAGCCCCCAACGTGTGCAAGGACACCCCCACCTGTCACACTCCCAGGGTAATGATGACTGGGAAGGACAGGCACTCTGACCTCACTGAGCTTCCTGTCTTTACGAGTTTTCTGGAAGAAGGTTGCTAAGGGGCTAAGAGAGATGCTTGCTGTCTGGTCTGATGGTTGTCCAACACAGGTTGTGACCCTGTGACTCCCTGGGGACAAGACAGAGGTTCCGGAAGCAGGATGACATTCCAAAGACAGGGTGGAAGAAGGGGAGAGGCAGAGAGAGAGGGAGAAAGAGACTCCCAAGCAGGCTCCTCACTGTCAGTGCAGAGCCCGATGCGGGGCTTGACCTTCCATGCACCGTGAGCTCATGACCTGAGCCAAAATCAAGAGTCAGATGCTTAACCGACTGAGCCACCCAGGCGTCCCCGAATCAGTCACTCTTAACCTTGCTGTACATTAGAGTTTCTTACCCATGGCTGATGCCCAGATGGACCCAAAGCAATTAAGTCAGAGTGTTGGGGGGTGGGATTCAGGCACCCCAGTTGAGACCAGTGCTCTAAGCTGATGTCCCTATGAGAAGAGAGACACCAAAGGGCACTGGACCTCTGCTTTCCACCACTTTTTTAATAGTGTTGAGTGGCCTCAGTTTCCCTGTCTGGGCATAGATGGAACTAATACTCCCGGGCCGCAGTGAAGGGGAAGCCAGACTTTGGGTGCCTGGGAAGGCCTGCCCAGGTGAGTGACTCTTTCCTCTGACTGCCCCCAGCGGACGCTAGCTGGGGGTAGGCGGTGGCTACAAACCTTTCCTTGGGGGCTAAGCACTGCACACTGCTGCTCAAGAGGCTGCTAGGAGGGGTGCCTTCGTGAGAGCTTTCTTGTCTCACCCAGACAGTCCAGTGCTGTAACTGAACTGCAGCCCGGCACCTCCTCTCCCCTCCCCCCTTCCCCCTCCCCCTTGTCCTCTTCCCTCCCCCATCCTGCCCCCTCCACTCCTTCTATCTCTAGATGCTGCATTTCCAGTACCTTCTGCCCGAGAAATACTTTTGTTTGGTTCTGGAAGTGTCAGGGTTTGAAAGAGACCTGTATTAACCACAGAGAGATACACCCTAGTCAAGTGCACAGCCAAGGTCCTCTGAAGGACCCTGCGGGGGGCGGGCCGGACCCAGCTGATGCCAGCGCGGGCCAGGCGCACCAGGCCAGCGCGTGGAGCCCTTTCTGTGGGCTCAGGCCTGGACTGGAGCTGTAGGAGCTGAGGAAACAGTATAGAACAGTCTCTGACCTCATCTGGTTTATAACCTATATCGGGAGTGTCATACACGGGGCTTTAAAATGCTTGCACAGCAACATACGGACAAGTGCAAAGTAGTGAATCAGGGTTGAGGAAGTGGTGAAGAGAAAAAATATCAAGTGAGAAGCAGACCTGGGTGGGGGGGTGGATGGGGGTAGGAAAGGCCTTACATGTGGAACATAAGAGGAGGTTATGCCCTGCTAGTGGGGACTGCTGGGGTGGGGGTGGGGGATGAGGGGACAGAATTTGCAGGTAGTTAAGGAGGCATTATTTTACCAAACATTTGTTTCAGTTTTGTGGGGTGTGTGTGTGTGTGTGTGTGTACACACGCACGTGTGTGCTGGGCCCTGATATAAAATGTTTTTCTTGGGGGTGCCTGGGTGGTTCTCTTGCTCGCTCGCTCTCTCTCAGAAATAAATATAAAACATTAAAATTTTTTTTTAATTTTATTTTAATTTTTTAATGTTTTATATTTATTTCTGAGAGAGAGAGAGAGACAGTGTGAGCAGGGGAGGGTCGGAGAGAGAGGGAGACACAGAATCTGAAGCAGGCTCCAGGCTCTGAGCTGTCAGCACAGAGCCTAACACACGGCTCGAACCCACGAACCATGAGATCATGACCTGAGCCGAAGTCAGATGCTTAACCGACTGAACCACCCAGGCGCCCGTAAAAATTTTTTTAAATAAAAAAATAAAATGTATTTCTTACTGTAAATCGTGGTCTAAAATGTATGCATCATGGCAGTCACAGCCCTGGGTTTGCGACCAGCACACACCCATGGACTTTGGCCCCTGTGTCTTGGCCAAAAAGCATTTCACCTTCCAAGCAACTCCCTTCCCTGCCAGAAGAAGGCGAATGCCACACCTTGCCCCGCTCTTTCCCTTCTCAGATTTGCTGGGCGGCTGAAACAACAATCTATATGTGGAAGTGCATTGTAGACTGAAAATTCCAGGTATGAAGAATCCTGTCTCATTAGGCAAAGTCACTCAGAAACCTACTCACAAGAGGTGGCTATGGAGCTGGATTGTGAATAAGATGGTGATGCTGGTGGTGAGGACTGCTCACCCTCGGCAGGAGCTTGTGGGGTGCCTGACGCCATCCTAGGAAGGGGCAGAAAGTGGACCGTGGACAAGGAGGTGCCCAGGGCATTGGGGCCAAGCTAGGTAACCAGAAAGCTTGGGTGCTGGGCCAGCAGAGCGGGGTGAGTCACAGCAAACAGAAATGCTAAAGTTGCCCCTTGGCGCAAGGACAGCTAATCTGGACTGTGAATCAGCTACAGCTGGGTGTCCCCAAAGTCCCCAGCAGAGGTGTGTTGACATGTGTCCATGTGGTTCCCTTCCTGCAGGAGAGAGAACAGCCTTGCCTTGAAGCATGGCGTCCTCCCTTAGCAAGCGGGGAAGGAAGGGTTAGCTGTGAGTCTACCTTGACCTCTGGGTCTGTGTGGTGTTCCCGCCTCTCCTGTACTTAGAAAACCCAGAGGCTCGGCTCTGGGCAGATAGGCCCACCTCCATCTGGGGAGACACTTTTCTTCCCCACCAGAGGCCCGCGCTTGCCTCCTATGAGCCTGTAAAGGAGAAACTCCAGACCCTAGTCAGAAGGGTGTGATCAAGGAGCAATTGAAGACTTGCGGCAAGAAATTGGGGCTGCCAATCTCCTAACAATTGGGATTTTTTTTTTTTACACTATGCATTTCACGAATGTATGGTAAGTGCTTGGGAATCACAAAGGTCCTATAAGTGCTCCGTATTACAAGTCAAATCCTGTTACCGCAAGTACCATTGCAATGAAACTTTCTGTATGACAAAAGCAATTTCCATGTCCTAGTCGATGGCCCACTTATTTCAGACAATATTCAATATGCCAACAGGGATAGTTCCCTTCTCTGAGCACTCGGCTTTCCTGATTGTCCATTCCGCTCACTCAGTGATGCCCGCATGTACCATCTTGAACCATTCACCGTTGGTAGATGCTTATTATTCTCGCCTTCCTATCTGGAGGAAGAACCATCTAGGGTTCTGTTCTGGGGCCCAGCCTGCATGCGCATGGAGCCTGCAAGGCCTTTGTTGGGTCCCACACCATATGTTTCCTGCTCACCCGCTACAAGTGTTACCCTGGGTGTGAGATGGCCAGGAAGATGTGAGTCCTGATCTTTAGGGGCTCAAAGACTAGCAGGGAGGAGCACATAGCTCATTCAGAATGAGAGGTCCCTTCAGTAACAGGGCTCAGAGCAGGAATATATAGAAGTGGCACCTAACACAGATCAAAGGGATCCAGGAAGACTTCTTGGAAGAAGTGACATCTGAAATAAAAAACCTGAAAGATGAGCAGAGGGTATCCAGTAAGGTGGTGGAGGGGGAGGGCCAAGGCAGTGCAGGGAATCCAGGTGGTCGCATCAGCATGATAACAGTAATTCATTTTTATTAAATACTTACTGTTTCCAGACTCAAAATAGAAGCTCTAACAACTTTCATTTAAGCCTCACAACCCTACTATCCCCACTCAACAGATGAGGAAACTGAGGTTTTGAGAGGTTAAATATTTTGCTTAGTTAATTTGCATGATCTGAGTATCATCTGTCTTTATGATTATCATGATAATCACTGCTATTGTTATTGCCACGCTTGAATTCACCTTTTCTGGTAAATTCGGTTTCTGTTTAACCTCAGCTACTGACAAGGTCGCATAGCTAGTTACAGGCAGTGGTAGACTTTGAACCCAGCGGTGAGATCAGGATGGGGAATGGTTGGGACCCTTGGGTGCTTGAAGGGGAGACAGAGGTGGGCAGGGCTGGTGGTGAGGTGGGCGGGGCTGGCCGTGAGTGGCAGCCATCCAAATGATCCAGGTGGGGAAGGACCTGCCATCCTGGGGCTTTACGAAGAGTCCTCGGGCTTCACTACAACAAATGTATCTCTGGGCACAACTGGAAGCAAGGAGACGTGTTAGGAGCTGTTTTCTATGAGCAGGAGGTGTGGGCAGCCCGAATTCAGGTCTCGTATGTATCAAGAAGTGAAAGACGAGGGAGCATTTCAGGAGGTTGCGTCGGCGGGGCATCAGCCACACCAGCTGATGAGGAGAAGGCAGCATGGGCCAGGGAAGAGACCCAATGACAGAGGCTGGCCCTGGGGTGGGGGGAAGGCGCCTGGAGGTCCCACTGTCCATGCCCAAGGGCGCTGGAGAAGCAGGAGGGGCTCTGGTGGCATGGTGGATATTTGGGGTGGCAGGTGACGCTTGCATCCAAGCAGCAATGGCCTCTGGCTCTGCAGAAATAGCCCCTTCACTGCAGTGAAACCCCCAGCCCCCGGGGGGAGGGTAAGGGTAGATATCGGGTATAGCCAGGCAGGCTAGTTTCCAAATAGTCAGGAGTCAGAAGGTTAGGTCCAGACCGGATAACAAAGACTGGCGATCACCACGGGCAGGTTGGGGTAGAAAGTGACAGGGCTGCCGCTCTGGGGTTTCAGGAGTGCCCACAAGTGAAGACAGCACTGACGTCATGGAGCACCCAAGCCAGCTGACACCCTTCCTGAGGACCAGGGCACCAGTGACTCCATCTGGGTGCGCCGACAGGGGCAGGGCCTTTGTCCTGTTTCGCTTCCTTCCCCCAGGCTCAGCCCAGAGGTGGGGACGTGGTGGGCACTCAACAGAGGTCAGTTAGTACCCGAGTTCGACATCGTGTTCCAATTTGCATCCACCCTCAGCTTTTGAGGCGTGTGGTATTGACACTGTGTAGAGTTTGGAAACCCTAGAAGGAGACAAAGTGCTCAAGGGGATGATCCTAAAATAGGTAGCGATGCTCCCCAGCCAATATTTTGTGTGTTGTGGGAAGAGAAATAGATCCAGAGATAGTGACATCAGAATGCTACGGGAAGGCTCTAGAGAATTGAGTGCCGCCGTGTCTCTTCTCCCTCTCATTAGGAGAGAGCTGCGGTGTTTTAAATTCTTTAAAGTGGCTCTTCAGTCAAGGAGGAGTTTATAAAAATAATGTCTGCAGCAGGGAGGACAGCGGGTGACAGGCAGCAGCTGGGCGAGAGGTTGAGAGGCCGGGAAGGGAAGGGGGGAGGCTGGAGGCAGTTGCTGGTGGGTAAACAGGGCAGAGCCCTTAACCCTGGGGTTAAGCAGAGCCGGCTCCAGCACAGGCAGCCGTGGGTGGCCACGAAGCCCGAAGCAGGGAGGGGCTCGGCAGGCTGACGGTCGGGTGACAGCCAGCAGGGCAGCCGGTGGGTCCTCACTGCTGGCCTCTCAAGTCCCATCAGGGCTGGCCTCTGGTTGCCCACTCCGAGTCCAAACAGAGCCTCTCCGAGTGGTAGGGCGAGGGGAGGCCCCCCTGCCCCCCAGCAGATGCAGTTCTGCCCCAGGATGCAGGCAGAGCGCAGCTGACTTCTAGCCCCTTGGCCAGGTGCCCTGGAGCAGCAATCCAGGGGATAGAAGGGACTACGTCCTGGGGTGGCATTGGAAAACAGAGCCTGCAAGCCAAACCAGAAATCCTAGCCTCCCAAGAGGAATGAAGGCCTTGTAAATGGGGGTGAAAACCCCCAAAACTAAAAAGGTCCATTTTAAGATCCAGGAGCAGAGAAGGCGGCTCCTGATTAGTCAAGGCACCCATGGGGCTGGGGACGGGAAGGGCGGGCGCAATCCCCTCCCCAGCTAGAGTGGGCCATCTGTGGCCAGGCGCTTTGCTCTGCAGTCTCCTAAATCGGCACCCATGAACGCCCGCTAGGGGGAAGGTGGCAGATGTCTCACGACTTCCCAAGGCAGGGGAGAAATGAGATTCAAACTCAGGCCGTCCGACTTCGAACCCAGCCGCTGTCTTAGGCAGACTCAGTGGTGTGGTAGATTGCAAAGGTGGCCACCAAATGTTTATCCCATCCCTGTACATGTCTGGCCCGTCCCCATTTAGAGGTCGGATTTATTTTCCCTTCTCTTGACCTGGGCTGACCCAGTAACTTGGCTTTGGCCAATGGAATGCTGCAGAAGGGCCACGGTGCGGGGGCCTAGACCTAAAACCCCACCACCAGGCCGAGGGGCCCAGGCTAGACTTCCGGCTTCTGGCAGATCACCAAGATAGCTCGGTGGGGCCCAGGGAGAAGAAGAAGCTGGGCAGCCCTTCAGCCACCCCATGTGCCAGACATGGCACAGAAGCCGTTTGGGATGCTCCAGCCTCGGCTAAATGCAGCCTCCTGAGCAAGCCAACCTGACCCACCGCGTGGAGTGGAAGACCTGCCCGGTGGAGCCCAGCTGCCCCTGGAATCGGGGGAAAGAATAAGTCACTGCTGTTTCTCACACTGCACCGCATGACGGAGACACCCAATTAGTGCCAGACTCTCCCCCTGGGGTGCTGATATTGGAAGGGTGCCCAGGCTGCCTTCCTGGCTCTGATAACTGAACGACACCAACCAGGAATGATCTATAGCGTCTCGGCTGCCGTTCGTCTTGTCCTTGTTTATCCAGAGAGACCCTGCACTGCATCTAGGGCTGCGCCTGCTCTGCCTTTGTGTCCTGTCGCTCCCCTTGGGTGGGAATGCCACGTGGACAGTACAATGCTTTGCTCTGCGTCCTCTTCGGATGTTGGGACAATTCTCTACACACAAAGCGTGCTTGGTGGTGATGTTGGTCCATCAGTCAGCCCAGCAAACTGGCTGCCTATTGAGGGAAATGTCCAAATCAGACTCCGTGGACCCTCCGCTGGAAGGGGCTCTCCGGTGGGTGACTTATTTTCAGTGGGATAATTCAACTTCGGTTTGTATTTTGCTGCTGAGCCAGGAGAGGCTGGTCCGTCTGAAGGGGGCAGGCTTTTCAGCTTTCGGTCTTTGTTCCCTGGAAGCCATCTTAGGCAACTCTAAGAATATGGCCCCACTGCTACTCCACTGTCCCCTAACTGGCAGGACCTTGTCACGCACGCTGTGCCCCAGCTAATAATGTACTGCCACATAAATTAATTATAAAATGACTAATGTCAGATTTCCTTTCATCGGGGAAGGCAGAAGGCCTGGGGACCTGGGGAGGGGATGGGACAACCGTTAAGTGGCACCGCGCCTTTTCCATGGAGAGAAGACTCCACAGGATCTGGGTACTCCTAACATTTCTCCACCCCCAGCCGCCTCCGCGAGCCTCTGCAGGGAGATTTTTCTGAATAATGGAACATTTTCCTGTTTTAATCAGATGCAATTTTGCAAGCAGTTTTTATGATTTAGCAAGTCCATTAAAACTGGCATTTGTTCTGCTCTGACACTCGAAAGGGGCTCCACAGAGCATAAACATTGGAAATTACTTGTAGGGAAAGACAATATTAAAATTCCCCAGCCTGGGCCTGCTGTCTGAGAAATTCTGTTATCAAGCATCATGCCAGCTACCATCAGAGGCGCTTGAGATATATGCCGCGTCCTCTTTACGCACTAGCTGGGGGCGCTGGAACTCAGGCAGCAATAAAGACTGGATGCTGTTATCTTTCGGCACTTTGGGGCATCAGGAGGCGAGTAGGTTTTAAAGGGAACTCACAGGAAGGGCAGGTCACAAAGTGCAAAAGCTCAAGGAAGAGGGTGTGTGAGCACATGCTTAAGGGCAAGCTGGGAAATTGCTTTCCTGCCCACAGTGAATGATGGGGTATATCGGCTCGTAATTAAGAAGGTCAGTTTATCAGTTTCACTTGTAGTCAGTTCTCAATTATCCGTGTACCGACAGATGACCGGGGTCAAACGAACTCTAATGAAACTCTCATATCGGTCCCTCTGCTTCCCATCCACCCTTGTCTCCCGTGGTCTTTGGGGAACATTTCCAGTCTCCCAGTCAATGCAAAAGCAATTGCAGAAAGGTATAAACTGGCAGATCAAACTACATAAATGTAAGAATTTATGCAAAAAACAAACTAATGCTTCTATAAAAAAACAAAGAGTGGCAGGTCAGCACAATGATAATCGAGATCATTGACCCACTACAGTACACTAGAAAAAAATTTTTTTAAATTTAGAAACAAGACTAAAGAGGGGAGCCTGGGTGGTGCAGCCTGTTAAGCATCAGACACCTGATCTCAGCTCAGGTGATGATCCAACGATTTGTGAGTTCAAGCCCACACCAGGCTCTGTGCTGATCACGCGGAGCCTGCTTAAGATCTGTCTCTCCTTCTCTCTGCTCCTCCCCTGCTTGTGCGCTCTCACTCTCTCTCAAAAAAAAAAAAAAAAAAAAAAAGAAATAAACTTAAAAAAACAAGACTAAAGAAACATATTTGCTTCCAATCTTCAGGCCAAGTGTTAATGTTGTAATATAAAGAATTGATATGTAAACTGAAAGGAACATTCTAAGAGTCCAGATGGGGTAGGGGTGGGGTGAAGAGAACAAACACAAAACAGGTAAAGTGTACAAATGGCAACCGAAAGATTTTGAAAAATGAACATATGTTAGAAAGTACCAGCTCACTTGTGACTAAAGAAATGTGAAGATAAGACACAATTTGGGCTTCCAGCTAACAGTGGAGGATTGAGCACATGTTTCCTCTCCCTTCCAAATCCCCACTACAATGAGAATAAAGAATAAAAGAAAGGTGTAAACTCACAAGAACCCCAAAAAAAGAGAGGAGAAGGGGGAGGAAGGCAAACATTAAAAGTCTGTAGGAGGGGGCACCTGGGACGCTCAGTCGATTAAGTATTCAGTCAATTTGGGCTCAGTTCGTGATCTCACAGTTTGTGAGTTCGAGTCCCACATCAGGACTGGTGCTGACAATGCAGAGCCTGCTTGAGATCCTCTCTCTTGCTCTCTCTCTGCCCCTCCCCTGCTCACTTATACTCTTTATCAAAATAAATAAATAAACTTAAAGAAAAAGGACTTGAAATTCTTAAAAAAAAAAAAAAACAACAGAGTCTGCGGAGGATGGACTTAGAAGTCTGGGGATTCCCCGCAGAGCCCCAAGACACCAGAACTAGAAGGCACTGGGGCTCAGGGACAGGCCAGGAAAGACTCAGGGGCAGACTAGAGATTCCACCGGCTGGAGAAAAAGATGTAGGGGTGGGTCGTGGTGGGGTTCAGGGGCAGGACTTTCAGTTCAACGGTGGGGTGAACTTGATAACTGAATGTATTCCCAGGACAAAGGCCTAGAAAGACAAGTAATCTTTAAATGCCCAACTGACCTTTAAGAAAGTGAGAACATTCACTCCAGAGCCAGACACAATGAACCGGGAATAAGAGACGCTTGAACTGACACAGCAATAGTTACATGATTTTGGCAGCTTTGGTGACCCAGGGATGTGGGGTTAGTGCTCACGTGGGGCCCAAGGACAAGGCTCTGGGCCTTCTCAGGGGTGTTGGACCTGAGTTCTGTGCATAGAGCCTTGACCCTCAAGCGGTTACTCTCCCACCAAAGAATGCATTGAAAAAGCCCACTGCTAGTCCAGAAGGATGACAAGGACGTTTGTCCCAGTAAGAGTGGGGTAGAAGTCTCAGCTGGTAATTTATAACCAGGGACTGAATTGGTCTTTGACTTTATGTTAGCATCATATGCTGAAATAAAGAAGCTGATAATTTTATATTAAAAAGTGGCCCTGGTTTGGTAGATAGATTTGAGACTCCTAACATAAGCAAACACAAGACATTCTTAAGAGAACATTTTCTCATCTGGGGTTGTCTAGGATCCTAGAGAAGAAATGCTGGGGAAATGAGTTTACGACTCAAGTTAAAAACACACAGAGAGGAATGCCTGGGTGGCTCAGTCGGTGAAGCATCCGACTTTGGCTCAGGTCATGAACTTGTGGTTCATGAGTTCAACCCCCGCACTGGGCTCTGTGCTGACAGCTCAGAGCCTGGAGCCTGCCTCAGATTCTGTGTCTTCCTCTCTCTCTCTGTCCCTCCCCTGATCACACTCTGCACTCTCAAAAATAAATAAACATAAAAAAAAAAAAAAAAAGACACACGAAGAACTTGGTAACTTGGTGGTAGAAGGAAGAAGAAAAGAGAGGGTGATTACCACACTGGAGACCAGAATGAGAATGTCCAACGTGTCTAATAGTAGTTAAAAGAGGGAAGAGAAGGGACGTGAGGGGGACACAATATTCCAAGAGAGGGTGACTGAGAATTTGCCAGAATTGGAAATCCTTGTATTTGTGAAGAATCCCAAGTAAAATAGATGAAACTAAGTGTACACCAGGAACCATTACTGTGAAATTTCAGAGCACTAAAGGCAAAGAAGATCTTTGAAATAAGCAGAGATAAAAGACACAGATTATCTAAAAGAACATTTGTACTGAAAATAGTGGAACATTTGTCCAGAAAATACTGGAAAACTGTATCTAAAGTTTGAAGAGAAAATAATTGTCAACCTTGAATTTTACACAGGCTAAGTCATTTTTTCAAGAACGAGGGTGAAGTAAAGACATTTTCAGATATGAAATGATTGAGCAACTTTAACTACAGAGCTTTGTTGAAAATACTATTACAGAGTAAATGCACAGAAGCATAGCAAAACCATCGTAAAAAAAAATGGTACATGTCAGTAAATTGAAATAAGCCTATGCTGTCATTTAAAAACAAAACAAAACAGGCACGCCTGGGTGGCTCAGTCGGTTAAGCATCCAACTTCGGCTCAGGTCATGATCTTACAGCTCATGGGTTCAAGCCCCACGTCAGACTCTGTGCTGAAAACCCAGAGCCTGGAGTCTGTTTTGGATTCAGTCTCTCTCTCTCTCTCTCTCTCTTTCTCTCTCTCTCAAAAATAAATAAACATAAAAAACTTTTTAAAAATACAGACCCAAAATAATAATGACATATTGAAGCTATGAATCAAAGAAGAGTTAAAATATAAACAACAGAATATAGAAATTGGGAAAGGGTGAAAGGAGTTAAAATGAGGAGTTCTGAGATCTTTGTTTTATTTGAGAGGAAAACAGAGACACTGATTAACTTTGGATTTTATGTTACATCTAGATACCAAAAATTCAAGGGTACATACTTTTTTAAAAGATTTTTTAAGTTTTAAGTAACGTCTACAATGAACGTGGAGGAGGTGAACTCAAAAGAGTCACAGGCTCCACTGACTGAGCCAGCCAGGCGCCCCAAGGCTACACACTTTTAAAAGTCGAAATACAATGTGTAACTTCCAAAACCATAGACTTTTTTTTACAAGCATCAGTGGTTCCAAGAGGAGGAAAGAAAGAAAATAAAGCAAATAAAAAGCAGGATGTGGTGGGTTGTATTTTCTGAAAGTGCCTAAACATTTCCAATCCTATTTGCTCTTCCAAACATCGCCACTCCCCACCAAGAGGTAAAGTCTACTATTTCCTCCCCCTTGAATCTGGGCAGGACCTTGTTATTAACGTGACAAACAGAATGTGGTGGAAATATAACTCTGTGGTTTCTGAGACTGGTGCATAAAAGGCAACATGTCCTCCACCTGGCGCTCTCTTTCAAGATTAGCCACCATATTGTGAGGAATCCCCAGCCACACGAGCTGTGTGTAGATTGTTTGGACTGACAGTCCTAGCCAATGTCTCAGCAGACAGCCAGCATCAGCTCCCGGCGGGGGGGGGGGCAAGTCCTAGTCAAGTGCCACCTTCAAGAGTTCTAGAGGAGGTCCCCCGGGGCGCCTGGGTGGCTCAGTCGGTTAAGCATCCGACTTCGGCTCAGGTCATGATCTCACGGTTTATGGGTTCGAGCCCTGTGTTGGGCCCTGTGCTGCCAGCTCAGAGC
Source organism: Hyaena hyaena (assembly GCF_003009895.1). NCBI lineage: Eukaryota > Metazoa > Chordata > Mammalia > Carnivora > Hyaenidae > Hyaena > Hyaena hyaena. Next base: position 983,562 of record NW_024080669.1, on the reverse strand, counting down.
CTGGAACCTGTTTCGGATTCTGTGTCTCCCTCCCTCTCTGACCCTCCCCTGTTCACGCTGTCTCTCTCTCTCAGAAATAAATAAAACATTAAACAATAAAAATAAAAAAGAGTTCTAGAGGAGGGACTTGATGTGGTGGAGTTGTGCCCTGCCCAGTGTCTGACCCACAGAACCTGGGAGCATAGTAAATGTCTGCTTTGCACCACTAAGTTTTGGAAAATTTTGTTACACAGACAGAGCAACTGAAATACAGTATAAGTAAAAAAAAGATCACAAAATAAAATGGTAGCATTAAACCTAATACATAAATAATCATAAGTATGTAAACTGATGAAACTCACTTGCTAAAACAAGAATTGTCAGATTGGGTTTTTTAGAAAATGTTTGTGTTGTTTATAAGTGTTAGATATTAAAGAAAACACACAGAAAAGTTTTTAAAAATTGAAAAAAGATGTACCTGTCACATACCAATCCAAAGAACACTGGTGTAGAAGTATTTTATTGTATACTAATACAGCTTTTGTTATTAAAAATAAAGTTGGGGCGCCTGGGTGGCTCAGTCAGTTAAGCATCTGATTCTTGGTTTTTGGCTCAAGTCATGACCTCATGGCTTATGGGTTCGAGACCCGCACTGGGATCTACACTGACAGTGCAGAGCCTGCTTCGGATTCTCTCTCTCTCCCTCTTTCTCTGTCCTCACCCTGCTTGCTCTCTCATTGTCTCTCTCTCTCTCTCAAAAAAAATAAAAGAATAAAGATGGACACACACACAAAAGAATAGAAATGGACACCACATAATATTAAAAGGATCCATTTGCCATGAATATATAGAAATTCTAAATTTACATGAAGCTATTAACATGGCTTTAAAACATATAAGGTCAAGGTATGCCTGAGTGGCTCAGTCAGTTAAGCATCCGACTTCGGCCCAGGTCATGATCTCGTGGTTTGTGGATTCGAGCCCCAAGTTGGGCTCTGGGTTGACAGCTTGGAGCCTGGAGCCTGCTTCGGATTCTGTGTCTCCCTCTCTCTCTCTGCCCCTCCCTTGCTCATGCTCTATTTCTCTCTGTCTCTTTCACTCAAAAATAAATAAACATTAAAAAATTTTTAAATAAATAAAAACATATAAAGTCAAGATTGACAGAATTTCAAAAAAAATGTACAGATCTTGAATCATAATGACAATTGTAATATAGCTCTCAGTAATGGATAGATTAAGCTGATAAAAATGAGTAAGGACAAAAGGTTTGAAAAAAATATAACCAAGATTGAGCTGCACCTAACAACTGAAGGGACTGCATCCTTTTCAGGTGCATATGTCACATCGGCAACAACAAACTGTGTGTGGCATCTTAAAACAAGTCACAACAAACACCAAGGAACCAATATCATAAAGGCCATGTACTCGATCCAGAGTGTAACTAAGCTAGCAATACATTTTAAAATCTTTTTAGAATATTCCAGAGAGCCATACATTTTAAAACACACTTTTAAATAACTTGTGGGCCAAAGACAAGATAAAAAGGGAATTAGAAAACATTTAGACCTGAAAGAGAGTAAAAATGTGATGCATCAAAATATGTAAGATGCAGCTATAGCACTAATGTGTGGAGCATACATAACCTCAAATGCTTAGATCATAAAAAGGAAAAATTCAACAATTAATGAGCTAAGAGCTCAACTCAAAGAGTTGAGAAAGGAAGACGGGGTAAGCCCAAGGAAGGTGGAGAAAAGATAAAGGCAGAAAATAAAGAAACAGAAAATGTTATAAGAGAAGTTCAATAAAATGAGAATCTGGTTCTTTGAAAAGACTAATGAAAACAGACAAACCTCTGGCAGGATTGAAGGGGAAAGGGTATGCACACAAACAAACAGATTTAAGGTGAGAAAAGGAGATATAACTCCAGCTACAGTAGAGAATTTAAAAATTATAAGACTCAGGGGTGCCTGCATGGCTCAATGGGATGAATGTCTGACTCTTGATTTTTGGTTCAGGTCACGATCCCAGGGTCCTGGGATGGAGCCTCACGCTGGGCATGGAGCCTGTTTGAGATTCCCTCTCTCCCTCCCTCTGCCCTTCTCCCTTCTTACACTCTCTTTAGAATAAAAAAAAATAAAAAGGAAAAATCATAAGATTCATATGAATATCTTTTTTTAAATAAGTAAGTACCCTAAGAACCATAGATAAAATATGCAGTTTTCTTGAAAAAAAGAATAACTTACTAAAACTTAGAAGCAAATTAAAGGCAGAATAAGACCATAATCATTGAAGAAATTGTGTACGTAACTAACCATTTACCTACATCAACAACAATATCGAGGATTCCCAAAACATCACTGTCAGATTGCTTTACAGGGAACATCTACCACATATACAAGAGATGGAGAATCTCTGTCTTATACGAAATGTTCTAAATCAGTGTTTCTCAAACCTAAATGTGCAGTCAAATCACCTGAGTCTTGTTCAAATGAAGAGTCCTATCCAATGAGTTGAGGGCAGGGCTTAAAACTCTGCATTCTAAGAAGCTCCCAGGTTATGCAGCCATAAAGCCTCTGTAAATCACTAATGTAAAGAAAAGCCAATAGAAACTTGGCAAAAGTTATACACAGACTTACCTCAGAGATATTGCAGGTTCCGTTCCAGACCATCACAATAAAGCAAATATCACGATAAAGTGGGTAAAATAAATTTTTTGGTTTCCAAGTGCCTATAAAAGTTATGTTTGCACTATATTGTATTAAGTGTGCAATAGCATTATGTCTAAAAAAGAAACATACAGGGCATCTGGGTGGCTCAGTCTGCTGAGCGTTCAATTCTTGATTTCGGCTCAGTTCATGATCCCAGGATTGTGGGATTGAGCCTCAGTGACAGACTCTGCACTGAATGTGGAGCCTGCGTAAGATTCTTTCTCTCTCACCCTCTGCCTGTTTCCCACTGGTGGTCTCTCTTTCTCTCAAAAAAAAGAAAACCCGAAAAACAAAAAACAAAAACAAACAAAAAGCCCCAAAATCCCCCCAAACAAACAAATAAAAAGCAATATACATACCTTAATTTGAAAATACTTTATTACTAAAGCATGCAAACCATCATCTGAGCTTTCAGTGAGTCATAATCTTTCTGCTGGTGGAGGGTCTTGCCTTCACGTCATTGGCTGCAGCATGGTGGGTGCTGAAGGTTGGGTGGCTGTGGCAATTTCTCAAAACAGGACAGTAGTGAAGTGTGCCGCCTCAATCAGGAAGATTGGCTCTTCCTTTCACAATTTCTCTGCAGCAGGCAGTGCTGTTTGGTAGCATTTTACCTGCAATAGAACTTCTTTCAGAATTGGAGTCCATCCTCTGAACCCCCCCCCTCCAACAGCTCTATCAGCTAAGTCAATGCTAAATCCTTTGTGGTCACTTCAACAGTCTTCACAGCATCTTCCCCAGGAGTAGATTCCCTCTCAAGAAGCCACTTTCTTTGCTCCCCCAAAAGAAGCAACTCCTCATCCATTCAAGTTTTATCCAAGATGGCGGCCGTGCAGTTCCATCTTCAGGCTCTGCTTCTGATTCTATTTCTCATGTTATTCTTACCGCACCTGCAGGCACTTCCTCTCCTGAGGTCTCGAACCCCTCAAAGTCTACATGAGGGTTGCAATCAACTTCTTCCAGACTCCTGTTAATGGTGATATTTTGACATCTTCCCATGAATCATGAATGTTCATTATGGCTTCTAGAATGGTGAATCCTTTCCAGAGGTTTTAAATGGACTTTGCTCAGATCCATAGAGGAATCATTACCTATGGCCGCTATAGCCTCATGAAATGTATTTCTTGAGTCCTAAGACTTATAGTCAAAGTTACTCCTTGATCCACAGGCAGCAGAACAGATGCTGATGGCAGGCATGAAAACATCATTAATCTCATATTTCTTCATCAGAGCTCTTGGCAGATCAGGTGCAACATCAGTGTGCCATAATATTTTGAAATAAATTCTTTTTCTGAGCAGGTATCAACAGTGGGCTTGAAATATTCAGTAAACCATGTTGTAAAGAGTTGTGCTATCATCCAGGCTTTGTTGTTCCATTTACAGAGCACAAGCAGAGTAGATTTAGCATCATTCTTAAGGATTTCCATAATGGTAAATGAGCATTGGCTTTGAAAGTCACCAACTACATTAGCCCCTAATAAAAGAGTCAGCCTGTCCTTTGAAGCTTTGAAAGCAGGCATTGACTTCTCTCTAGCTATGAAAGTCTTAGATGGCATCTTCGTCCAATAGATGGCTGTTTAGTCTACACTGAAAAATCTGTTGTGTAGTGTAGCCACCTTCATTGACTATCTTAGCTCGATCTTCTGGGTAACTCACTGCAGCTTCTACACCAGCACTTGCTGCTTCAACTTGCATATGTTGTTTTATGTTATGGAGATGGAGATGGCTTCCTTCCTTAAACCTCATGAACCAGCCTCTACACATTTAAAATTTTTCTTCTGCAGCTTCCTTGCTTCTCTCAGCCTTCACAGAATTCAGGAGAGTTGCTCTGGATTAGGCTTTGGCTTAAGGGCATGTTGGGGCTGGCTCGATCTTCATTGCAGACCACTCAAACTTTCTTCACATCAGCAATAAAGCTGTTTGTGCATTTTTACCATTTGTGTGTTCACTGGAGTAGCACTTTCAATTTCCGTCAAGACCTTCTTCTTTGCACTCTACTTGGCTAACTGGTGCAAGAGGAGTAGCTTTCAGCCTATCTCAGCTTTAGATGTGACTTCCTCGCTAAGCTTAATCATTTCTAGCTTTTGATTTAAAGTGAGAGACGTGCCACTCTTCCTTTCCCTTGAACATTTAGAGGCCATTGCAGGGCTATTACTTGGCCTAATTTCAATATTACTGTATCTCAGAATCGGGAGGCTGGAGGAAAGGGAGAGAGATAGGGGAATGGTCAGTTGGCAGAGCAGTCAGAACACACACAACATTCATCAATTACATTTGCTGTCTTACATTGGTGTGGTTTGTGGTATCCCCAAACAATTACAATAGCAATATCAAAGATCATTGATCACAGATCATCATAACAAATATAATAATGATGAAAAATTTTGAAGTCCTGTGAGCATCACCAACATATGGCAACGGGATACCGAGTGAGCTAAACCCATTGGGAAAATGGTGCCAATGGTCTTGCTCAATTGTGGTCAATTGCCACAAATCTTCAATTTGTGAAGAATGCAATATCTGCAAAGCATAAGAAATGAAGCATGCCCGTGCATTGAGTCCACAAAAGAGGAAGCTTGAATGCCAATATGAAGATGTCAATAGCAAATGCAAACTAAGAGTAAGCCACTGTTTCACACTAACCACATTAGCAAATCTGGCTTGCTGAACATATGGACTACTGGCAAATATGTGGAACAAAAAAACCCATCTATTGCTGCTGATGGGTTGGAGGATTAATTGGTATTTACTTTGGAGGACAATTTGCCAACAGGTAGTCAAGTTGGAGAACCGTATATGCTCCGACACAGCATATATGTCTAGAGAAGTTGTTGCACATGTACTCTGGGAGAAAAGTACAAGGATATTCAGACTAGCGCTGTATGTAAGAGTGAGAAATTGGAAACAATTTAAATTTCCACCAACAGGAAAATAATTGAACAACCACTATACAGCAGTAAAGCTATATGTTAGACCTCAAAAAAGGTTGAAAGAAGTAATTTGAAGATTCCTAGGTATACTTTGATACTTTTATATAATTACAAAACAGTTGATGCAATAGCATATTGCATGTCACACATGCACAAATGTCACATATATGTAACAAATTACAAAAACATGCATGGGAGTGGGGCACCTGGACGGCTCAATCAGTTGAGTGTCCAGCTTTGGCTCAGGGCATGATCTCATGGTTTGTGGGTTCGAGCCCTGCATCAGGTTCTCTGCTGTCAGTGTGGAACTAGCTTCGGATCACCTGACTTCCTCTTTCTCTGCCTTTCCCCACTGGTTCTCTGTCTGTCTGTCTGTCTCTGTCTTTCAAAATAAATGGATAAACTTTAATAAATAAATAAAAATTTAAAAACATGCATGGGAGTGAAAAACACAAAATCAGCAGTGGTTGCAACTAGGGAGGTAGGGAATAGGATGGGGTAAGGGCATATGCCAGCTGAATATATAACATTTTACTTATTTATTTTTTAAAGCTGAGAAGAAAATATAGCCAAATGCTATGAACAAATGATATAACAAAACCAAAGGGGTAGGTATATGAATATTTTGACATTATCCCCCATACTTGCCTGTACATTTGTAATAGTTTATCATCATAATAGGAATAATCTATATAACAAAGAGAATGAGAGAGGGTATACCAGCAAACAAGAGGTATCTTTACATGTCTTAAAGGCAACAGGTGGTAAAATGGTCATTGATAAAGCTAGAAAAAGAGGGTCTGCTACCAAGAAAACAGCCAACCTGCCCAGGGAAGCAGATTTTGATCTCAGATGTAAGGGACATCAGAGAATGGAAGTAATATTTGGAGCTAAATCAGGGAGGCTGATTGAAAAATCTATGTACCAGATAGTAGCTGCCCATTCTCACACTATATAGGATTCCTGGCAACCACATTTCTACCTCCAGACCAAAAAAAAGGTTTCTTCTAAAAATAAGTTGAATAACCCTAAAGCACAGATCCTGCTTCATTGTGACACTTAAGTGTCTCCCAGTAAAATGACTGGCTCATAGCCCAAACATCCCAGGATAAAGTCCATCAGTCAGCCAGTCCTGCCCATAAACACACAGGTCCTAAGTGGCTTTTAATTTTCTTGTTCTTATATATGAAAAGATAGCCAAGAATCCCAAATCCTTGAGAGTAAAAATAAAATAACAAAGGAAAAACTAACCTTGGAAGAAGACAATTCAGGCAACAGAAGAGAATTTTAAAACAAACACTGAAAAGACTAATTAGGTCCTCAGGGAAATTAGGAAGGTATTGTTTACATGTAACAAGAACAGGATGCTATGAAAAAGGAATAATAGAACACAAAAGACCTCTTGAAAATTTATTTGTCTATATATTTAAGATTTCCTAAATTTTAAACATTTAATAGAAAGTTAAGAAGATAAGGTCAAAAAATCTTGAAGGAGAACCAAAAGAAATAGAAAATATAAAAGAAAAAAAAGACATAAAGGAGCAATTGAGGCAGTCCAGCATTTGGTTAAGAGGATCCCAGGAAGAAAACAGAAAAAAACACAGGAAAGGAAAATTTCAAAACAATGCTATGAAAGAATTTCCCAAAATTGGAGGGAATTATTTTGATTCGATGGTTCTATGGAGAACTCAAGAAAATGAATGAAAATTGAGAACACTAAGGTTAAAGAAGGATGAGTGGCAGGAATGGTTATACTTGGGGGGAGGAAATGGGGACAGATCATGTACAGAGAACTAGAATCAGACTGGCATCACCGTTTTCATCTGTAACACTGAATTTGAGAAGACATTTGAGCAAGTCTTCCACAATCTGAAGGGGAATAACTTTCAACCCTAGACGCCTACCCAATTGAGTAGAACAGCAGAACAAATATATGTTCAGGCACATGGGACTCAGATCATTTCTCTTTCATGCTCTCTTTCTTAGGGATTTCGTTGAGCGTGTGCCCATGAAAAATGGAGTAAATGAAGAGAGAGGAAAATATGGGCCGAGGAAAACATTGAATCTAACCCATGAAAACAGTAAGGAGCAATTCCCAGACTGGTCGCTGTCCTGGTCATCCAAAGAGCAACGTGTCCAGACTGGAAATGGAGGACTGAGGTCTCGGTGAAAAGGTTTTCAGGAAACACAAAAGAGAGACTTACAGAATACCTAAGAAAACACACACACACACACACACACACACACACAGAATTCTATAAAGACACATAATACAAGACAAAAAGAAAGGAATTACAAACTCTAGGAAGACTAAAAAGTTATACAAAAAGGATGTGCAACTAACTGATGAGTTATTTCCATAATCAAAATAATAATTATTTATTGATTTTTACCAAAAATATGAAGAGTGGAAGGATGGGGGAAGGAGAGTGTAAGATAATTAAACACTCAACCATCAACAGAGGGAATCAGTAAATAATGTGTAAAGTACATAAATCAAGATATATTTGTAAAAACATATTATTTAGAGATTCAAAAGTAATTACCAGAATAAATCAATCAAAAAGATAAAAATGGTAGCCCCTGGGGAACACAACTGAAATTGTTGACAAGGTAGAAGCAGAGACTGTTGTATTTCATGATAAGCCTTTTGGTACTTTTGGCTTTTAAATCGTTTGTCCTGTTTTGATTTTTAAAAGCACCTTCTTCTTTCAGGCCCTGGCCAGCTTTGAGTGCTTCCAGACAAAGAGACTGCATTCAATTCTGTACACACAGGGGAGCCATGGGAAGTTTGGGAAGATAGGAGGGGAAAAATCGGATCTAGATGCTGGTTCAGCAAAGCCCCTCCCAAAATGAGACTTCCAGAGCTGAACACATCATGCCCAGTGTTGGCATAGCCAGCGTGAAAAGTAACCGGATCCTTAGGGCTACAGCAGAGCAGGCACTAGCTTTTTAACATCTGGTGTTTTACATGTCAAACGTAATCAACATTGTTTTCAGGAGAAAACGTAGAATTTTCTGGACTTTACCTGCTCTTATGTTATAGTCTGCTCTTGATTTATTTGGAGTGACCTGAGAGAGTTGGTAGTGGGTGTACTGTTATACTTTTTGGTGCTTCGAGTCCCTGAAATTTTAGTTCATTCAAGTCTGGCTCTGGATGAGTTTAGATCATCTTCACCTTCTGTATCCTACACCCTGCATTCCGTCAACAAAGATTGTACTGACCTCATCAACACCACACATCTTCTATGGCTCAAGATGAGTTTAGAATCATCTAAAACCTCATGTTTGTCCTCTCCTTTCCCCTATTTCATGAACTGCTATCAAGTCATAGTATCACTGTTCCATTTTTTCCTTAATTTTTAATGTTTATTTATTTTTGAGAGAGAGAGAGAGACAGAGCATGAACGGGGGAGGGGCAGAGAGAGGGAGACACAGAATCTGAAGCAGGCTCCAGGCTCTGAGCTGTCAGCACAGAGCCTGACGCGGGGCTTGAACTCACCAGCCTTGAGGCCATGACCTGAGCCGAAGTAGGAGGCTCAACAGACTGAGCCACCCAGACACGTTTATTTTGCAATTCCTTTTTAAACCTGCTGCTGTAAAATTTCTCCTTGCTTTCTATCCCATATTATAATCTGCTCAGATGGTTTAAAACTGGACTCTATCATCTTTCCCTCTCGACTTTAGGTCACCTCTAACTCGGATACACCTGTTCTCTAGGTTTTCATTCCAAATGATTTATAAACACGTTGAACGGATAGAGTACAAAATAGCCCTGTCTCTAGGCATGTCTCTAAGCTTGCCCTGAAGGTCAAGGATAGCTAATAGGCGGCATGTCAGTCGGCATGTCTGACTGATGGCTGATGGCTGCCTGGAGCCCTGTGCCAAGAAGGACCCAGAAGCTCTGGATTCAGAGGAAAAGAGTGATGTGGGTGCTTAGCCACGCCAGCCGTGGGGAGGGCGTGGTGGTTTAGGTGTCACAGATTGCCATTCTTGCTCCAGAAGAGCCTCCCACCCATTTAACTGTGATTTGTGTTTGTTGCTTGATCTCCCTTATCCACCTTTAAAGAGTGCCGTCATCCAGCCCACATTTCTCCGCCTGGTTCGTAAGGACGTGAGAGGCTTTGTCAATAATACTGCGGAATCGATACCCATTATGTCTGTAACATTCTCTTTATCTACCAGTCGAGTAACTTCTTCCGAGAGGAAAATGAGGTGAGTCTGGGAGGCTTCATTCTTGGTGAACCCGAGGCAGAGCTCCTAATGGCCACCTCTTTATTTTCTAAGATTGGGTGCAACAGCCTTAGATTGCCTGTCTCCCAGCTGTTTTCCCAGCCTCCAGGAGTTCTTCAGGTTTTTAGACAATGGCTCTGACATCCTATTAGTACGTTTCCAGCACCAGAGAAGTAAGTCACTTGCACCTGGAGATCTGAAGGGTGAAAGCAATGAATCCCCTTACTATCTTTATACCTATCGATAACCATCTATGCCACCGTTGTATTCATTATAAAAATAATGCGTGCCTATCTTAGGAAACCTGGACACGGTGGACAGATGGAAGGAAGCAAAGTCACCTGTGATCTCAACTTCTTTTCTCTTGTATGATTTTTGAGAATATCCTTTTGTGTCACTGTGTATAGTTATGACTATAACTTATGTGCAACCTTGTATGCTGAGTTTTCACATAACATTACATCTTAAGAGTTTTTCAAGTTGATATTAGTTTTAATCAGCATAATTTTTAGTCACTGCATAGTATTCCATCAGGGGATGTGTCCTGGTTTATTTAACCATTCCACTACTGCTGTTGGCCACCTAGGCTATTTCCATCGTGTACCTACTTGAAGTGCCCGTTCTTTTATGTATTCATTATTAATAAATGTGGATTATGGGCCAGGCACTATGCTAGATGCTGAAGATGCAGAGGTGAGTAGCCCTCAAGGAGCAAACAAGTAATGACAATGGAAGCAGGGGACGTGGAGAGAATGGGAAGGAGGAGGGAGTGCTTCTTATGCCCTGGTAAGGAGTTGAGATTCCAACCCAAGGGAGCTGCTGAAGGACTTCAAGCAGGATCAGAAGCCCTAAATGGGAGTTCTTGCTCTGCTCTTTCAAACTGAGCGCCCTTTGGCAAATCACACCATCCCTGAGTCTCCTTTTCTTCTCCTGGAAATTAAGGATACTAATTTCTCCTCTACCTGCCTTCCGATGTTATGGGGAGAATCAAAGGGAGGTAATCAATATGAGTTTTGTCAACCAGAGAGCACCAAAGAAAGTGTGAAGTACTGTGGGAGAGGCTGGATAAATCCTTGTAGGATTGAATTCAATTCTCTCACAGAAACCTGGCTGCGAGTGGGGGTGGGGGAGGGGGTAGAGTGGACAGGGCACACTCAGTGGCACCTTTAGAACAGCGATAGGAAGTTAGAGGAAGGCTGGTCAAGGTGAGGCTCCTTTCCCCATGAAACTTCTGGACATAGTCCTGCCCCTCACATCCTCCCTCGCCCTCCCCCAGCCTCCCTCCCTGAGGTGTCAGAGCCTGGCTGCACTTCTGGTCTCTTGCTTTCCTTCTGACACCAGGGAAGTGAGAGCACAGTTACTTCAACTTTTTTTTTAATGTTTTATTTATTTCTGAGAGAGACAGCATGAGCAGGGGAGGGTCAGAGAGAGAGAGAGAGAGAGAATCTGAAACAGGCTCCAGGCTCTGAGCTGTCAGCACAGAACCCAATGTGGGACTCAAACCCACGAACTATGAGATCATGATCTGAGCTAAAGTCAGACGCTCAACCGACTGAGCCACCCAGGTGCCCCACAGCACAGTTACTTCCAAGTCTGGCCTTCCTCCTGAACCCTTCCTATCCCAATTAATTTTTGGTATTTGACCAAATACACTGGAGTAATTTACATGGGAGCTTTGGAAGCACACCCTGGGGAGGGAGACTTCCCCCACTGCCCCAGTGGATCATATAGAATACATACACTCGTGCACACACGTGCACACCCATTGTGAAAACTTTGTGAAACGTATTTATCACTTCGTAGGGCTGTCTCATTTGATCCTTACCACGACCATGAGAAGAGAATAACGGGGTACTCTTTTCCCATTCCACACAGGAGGAAGCAGTTGAAATTTGCAAGGAGGCTGCAAGGCAAATAAACATTTATTTGGAGGTCTTAGGAATTGCAATCTGGGAGACCCAGGTTCGGGAGAAAACACTCATCATGCTCTGCTGAGGGGGGACAGCAGAGGGTCTCGAAAGGCAAAAGGGGAATTCCAGAAAGGCTTTATGAATCATTTCACAAAATTATGATTAGCTGAAAGAGTCTAACATCTGTTGAATGCACACCTTGCTGTCTAGGGCTATAAGAAGGAAGATGCTGCGGTTTGGCAACGAGCTATATTCGAAGTTCATGTTCTGTGCAGCCCGTGGACCCACATAAGATCCACTTCCCTAATGGTTTCCCAGCTCCATTTGAGATGTGCTCTCCTGAAGGGAGTGACCGCATTTCAGGGTTTTTCCTTTACAAAACAGAGGCTCAGAGAATGGAGGTACCCTGCCTGAGGGCAGACAGTAAAAATAAACAGAAGCCAGTCTTCTGACAGGATGCCCTGGACTTTTCTTCACACCCCTCCAGGCCACGTCTGAACAGGCAGGACTCAGAACAGGCAGCCTCAACCTGGAATAAAAAGATGATGGGAGATGAACCACAACCTCAGGTCAGCAACCTTCCCCCAGCACCTTCCCTTTCCTTTCCTTGTAGAGACTCCAGAAACCCAGAAAGGGCCAGCTCCTCGCTTTCCTTCAGACTTGGACTTTGCACAGCTCTAGAAGCCCGCAGATGAAAGGGGGACCTTGGGGGTATTTGGTGTGTTGCAACAGCGTGACAGACTCCAAACTGTCTTGGCAAGATCAAACCCCAAGGCTAGGAACTACGTAGCTAATTCCATCCGGAGGAATGTCTCTTGCTTCTTTGTTCTGGTTTTCACTTCTAATTTGAGGCCACGGGATAAATAAGCAAACAAAAGCGTTCATGTAAATCTCAGAGTCCTAGGGAGAAAAGCCTTGGGCTCTGACATTCTCTGCATTTTTTTTTGGCCCTAAAGCTTCCAAAAGCTATAATTGTCATTGAGGAGACTTAGACTAAAAGTAACAGAGGGTCAGATTGTCACTGTGCAGAATTAAGCCATCCCTGTGGGGTGGGATTCTGGACGGGGGTTCTGGGGGTGATGGTGGGGTGCTCAACCCTACTTCCGCTCAAACTCCCTCCCTGATTGTCTCAGGGGACAGATAAGAGCTCTGGGGCCTGCGAGCTTTCTCTCCCCTCCCCACAGGTGCCTTGGGAAGGGCACCTAAAATAGACCAAAAGCCTTGGTGTCCTGGCCAGTGTCCCACATCTGAATCCGCTCTTTGCCCTTATCAAGTTGTGGGGGTATTAAAAAATTACTCCAATCACCTGGACTTCAGCATTCATCAAGAAAATCTCTGGTTAACGACTGGATACATCTTTTTTGGGGGGATATTTGTGTGGTTGTCATAACGTTAAGCTGTAGGGAATGCCTCTAAAGATGGTGGAATCTTGCCAGAAAAAAAAAGTGCTATGGAAGGAAAAGAAGGTTTTCCTCTGAGAAACCGGCAATTGTGACAGAGGCATGTATGCACGTGGGCCTGGCTATTGAGGATTATAAGTATTTTAGCTGAGCGCTGCTAGGTGAGGGTCACTAAAATGGTGTCTGCCCCCTGGAGGAAAGCCCAGAGATAGGGGATTCTTGAAACCGACGGGGACCGGATGGGGCCTTCCAGCCTGGAGGACCAGTCATGGCGGAAACGAAATGGCCCAGCTGCATCTCATTCTTTTTGCTACTCCCTCGCTTCTTGTAAAGTATTATTTGAATCAAGTTCCAACTTTGTCTTCTCTCTGCCATGGGGAAGAAAGGGAAGGATTCCATCCCTCCCTTGAGGCTAGTGTTCAGAGAAAGCAGGATAGGGTTATCTAGAGCCATACAGGAAGATCTCTGAGGAAAGACGACTTTTAGCCACAGAGACAAGACGCATAGACCAGCCACCCCCACTGTATCAAGAAAATCCCTCCAAGAGCCACTTTGGAAATTCTTGGCCTTATTTTTATTAAAGAAAGATGGCGTTTATTTATAATTATACATTGATTAAAAGTTCAATTAGAACGATTTTCCCTTGAACAAAAGGACAATGGGAGGTAGGGGGTCTAGGAGAGAGAGATCGTTCCCAATGGATACACTGGCTTTCAAGCTTTTTATGTGAGCAGTGGGAACTCGCTTTGTACCAGAATCTTCTGCGGGATATCAATATCGGAAACGGATATGTTTTCGGAGGTGTTCTGGTTGAAGAGGGACATGAGGAAAAGTCTTTTCCACTTGGACCCTTTCTGTTCCCACCTCTTTGTGAATTATCCCCGAGGCATTTCCCAGTTTCCTAGGGTCCATGACAAGCCTTCGAGAAGCATTCATTCTATCCAAACTCCCCATCTATATAGATGAGGAAACCTAAGTTTGGAGAAGTGAGGCGACCTGGCCGGGGCTGGTAAGCGCACAAGTGAGACTCCAGCCCCAGGTTCCCAAGTAGAGCTTCCCAAACAGGGGTGGGGGGGAAGGGGGGGCGCGTCACACTGATGAGCTGCTACTGGGCCTCAAAGATCTGCAGAGCAGCAGGTGGGGGCGGGGCTATTGGAGCGCCTTTCCCAAGGTTCCTTGGAAAGTAACAGGAGCGGAGCAGGGTATCACGGTGCGTCCCATGGCCCTCCTCAGCAGTGACCCTGAACTACTCCCTCACGCTCTGCCGCACCATGATGTGCTAAACGTGGCCCAGGAGATGTTCCTGTGCCTGGGAGTGAACTTGAATTGCCAGCTCAGAACAGGCCGCTGCCATTTATTGTTGGGGGGCTGGGGGACTTTTGGTTTGGAGCACCAAGGGCAAGACACAGATTTGAGGGGGGTGGCGCTGCTCGCAGAGGCTCTTCCAAGGAGTGGTCCAACTCTGAATCTTCACGAATATCAAGTGCTTCTAAACATTTCCAGCTTCTGGGCCCTTCGAGGGGCACCCAAGCAAGCTGCAGGACGGCTGCTTCAAAAATGCACACACCTGCTACAAATTAGAGCCTCAGCATTATCTTGAAATACGTGCTATGAAAAAGTTCCAGAGCATTCAAAGCCATTAGTGTCATCACAAGATATTTGCACATTACATTTGTCAATGAAAGAAAAGGGAGAGCTCTCCGAGGGGCTTGAACTACAATTTCAACTGCTGTAAAAGTTGGAATGTGCTGCTGACTTTGGCGCATAAAGTTTCTTGTCAATGAAGATTATCAAGAATTTGAAGAGATCTGTATTGAAAACCTGGAACAAGAATGGCATCGAGACATTTCAAACGTAAAACCCGATACAGAGGGTTATGTTCATGGAAACATTACATTACCATCTAAAAATCAGGAAATGTTTTCTAATTTTCGAAATCGAAATTCTATGCAAATTTAAAATTTTAATGTCATCCCTGAGAGTTTGTGTTTTGATTCGCTCCTTCAACAAATATGATTTGAAAGCTGGGCAAATCTATCCATAAATAAACAAAGACCTCTGTCCTTTGGAGTTTACATTTTAGCGGAGAGAGGCAAAGAACAACTAACAGTATAATACAGCACGTGAGGTGATGAGTAATGAAAAGGAAAAAAAATCGAGCTGAGTAAAAGAGATTGAGAAAACAAGATGGTCGGGGTAGGCCTTACTGAGAAGGTGACATTTGAACAAAGATTTGCAGGAGGTGAGGAAATCAGCCAGGCAGACATCTGTGGAAGAAAATTCGAGCAAAGGAAAGGCCAAGTGCAAGGGCCCTGGGGCAGCGCAAGTTTGGTGTATTCATAGAACAGCAAAGAGAGGAGGGGAGTGGCTGGAGAGGAGTGAGTGGAAGTGAGTGGAAGAGAGAAGTAGTAGAAGACGAAGTTAGAGAGGTAATGGAGAACAGATTATAAGGGGGCTTGTGGGATATTTTAAGACCGCTGCTCCTAACTCCGGGAACTAAGGAGCCATCCGGGGCTTTTAGCAGAAAAGTGACCTTATCTGACACTTCTAAGGATCATTATGGCCATTGTACTGAGAAAAGCCAGCAGGCATGGGGATCAGAGTAGGCAGACTAGTTAGGCGGCTATTGTAAGAATTCAGGGGAGAAGAGGGGCGCCTGGGTGGCTCACTTGGTTAAGCCTCAGACTCTTGATTTCTGCTCATGTCATGATCTCACGGTTCATGAGATCGAGCCCCTGTGTTGGAATCTGCGCTGACAATGTGGGGCCTCCTTGGGATTCTCTCTCTTCCCTCTCTCTCTCCCCGCTCCTCTCTCGCTCACTTTCTCTCTCTTTCTCTCAAAATAAATCAATAAATGTTAAACAAAAAAGAATTCAGGGGAGAAGTGATAATGGTTTGGAACAAATAAATTGCGATGAACGTGGTTGGTTTATGAACATACTCTAAAGTTAAGAGGCCAGAGGAGTTTCAGATGTATCGTGTGTACCTACATACTACATACTACACACAAACACAGACTACGAAGAGGCTGTAGAACACAAAAGAAGGAGTCAGAGGTGACTCCACAGGCTTTAGTCTGATCAACAAGACCAATAACTGAGTTGGGAGAGATAGCAGATATAGCAAGTTGGCAGTGACGGCGGGGAGGTCAGGTGTCTGATGTACATACGCCATTTTTGAGACACCTATCATACTTCTAGATGGATGTGTCAAGCAGGTGGTTGGCTATCAAACCCTGGAGTTCAGAGAGATTTTATTTTATTTATACCATAATAATATAATATAAGGAAAATATAATGAGCTCTCCCCTACCAAGCCATACATCCCCCCCACCCCCCGCCACCTCTCCCTCCTTCCCTCCTCACCACCTTTCTCAGTTGTCTCACGCTTACCCCAGTGTGCCATCAGGTATTATCATTGTCTATGGAAAAGTTTGGGAAGCATGGGCTCCTAGGCATGCGAGGAGCCTTGAGTTCTAATTTCGCTTTGCATCTAGAATGGGCAATCGGTTTTGGGCATTGCCATGACAGACTCCTTATTTCTGGTGGCCTCTACCTCTGATTGGCCAGCGTTGGTACCTTACCAGTTGTGAAACAATCTGGCACTCTGCCCCTGGTGGTGGTAGAGAGGGCGCATGGTTTGGAACCAGGAAGACGTGGCTCTGAGCTTGCTCAGCCTCTGCCCTGCTGTCTGGTGGCTGGGAGCACCGGTCTGGTTTGTTGCCTCATTAGATGTTGGCAGCTCAGTTCTGGAAGCCCCTTTCTGTATTTGGGAGCCCTTCACGTGATTCTTGGTAGGAGTCAGGATCCAAGACAGGTGCCCTGACCCTGGCATCATGACCTACTCGCCCTCAGCTGATACCACTTGGGACTCTGGGTTTTAAGATAGGGATATAAAGGCACAGAAAGAATTTGAAATGCATTTTGGCAGTGGCTGAAGTGACATCCAGCATCTAGCGTCTCCTAACAGACTCTTCTTGGTGTGGTCTTGACCTTCACTCGCCATCTTGGTTCACACACGTGCCCCAAGCTTCCCATACATTCTGTGAACTATCAGTATCTCCCCCACATTTCCTTTTCTGTTGAAGTGAGCTGGAGCCCGTTTCTGTTGCCTGAGATCATGACGTAGGGCGGACTACTCAGCTCCTCTGAGTCTCTTTTCTCCCGTTCTCACTTCCCCACCTCACGGAATGCACCGAAACAACAGCTTCAAGCACCTAGTGCAGCACTTGGCAAACTGTAGCTACTTCCGCACCATTATTTCCCGATAACAGAACTCTCTTTCCCCTGGCTTCCCTTGGCTCCTTCGTCTTGGAAGTGGAGATGACGAAGAATGCAAATTCATCTCATCCTCTCAAATCTCTTAAGAGGACAGCCGACTTGTTCACAGGGTCACAGGACGTGGGTCTGCTTAAAAGGCTAGAGAATAGGGAACAGGGCAAAATTAGGACAGTACCGGGCTTGCTGGTGTCAGGAAGAGGCTCATTAGCGAGTCCATAACTCAGCAGATCAGAGCGTATGTGCCCCTGGATCCTGAGTGTTCTGCAATGCGGAGGACCCGGCCTCATCCATCAGCCTGGCGTGCAGACACACAGACAGTGGCAACTACAGGGACACCCGAGTCAGCCGGGGAGCAGTTAGCAGTGGGACGGAGGCTGAGGCAGAGGGAAGTGTCAGTTCCACCAGCACCTGGTATTTCTAAGGCTGGGTTAGCAGGAGGCTGTCAATCTCCGGGCAGGAAAACAAGAGACAGAAAGAACAATCGAGAATCAGACAGCATCGAGAGAGGGAGCAAGAAGCTGGAGGACTATTTTAAGTAATGTTTGATAAATTCCCTGCCTGTCCTGGCTTCCCCGTAAAGGAGACGCTGTGGAGTTGATGGTTGCGTGTGACAACTCACCACAGGGACAAGCCGGGCCAGGGCTGGAGGAGATAGCTGTGTGCTCTCTGAGGAGGGACTCAGCTGGGGGGCGATGCCCATTGGTCACAGGTTCACATGTGACCACACAGGTGTGCATGTGCGTGCATACACACACACACACACACACAATGTCTGCATGCACAGGGAACATGGTAGCCATGCTCATTCTTTAAATTTTTTTAATATGGTTTAATTATTTTTGAGACAGAGAGAGACAGAGCACAAGTGGGGGATGAGCAGAGAGAGAGGGAGACACAGAATCTGAAACAAGCTCCAGGCTCTGAGCTGTCAGCACAGAACCTGACACGGGGCTCGAACCGTGAACTGTGAGATCATGACCTGAGCCGAAGTCCAAAGATTAACCGAATGAGCCACCCAGGTGCCCCTAGCCATGCCTATTCTTATGCACATGCACACACACAAGACACAGGCATGCCCTACCTCGCTCCACAAGGGGTCCCACACCTCTGGGTCAAGGACAATGGTAAAAGGCATTCATTGGCTAGGGTGCTGTCTCCATGGAGGCAGGAGAAGATGTCCAGCCATGAGCAGGCACCTTCACCGCTGGGGAGGCGACCCAGAGGCACTGCAGTTTTCCAGAAGTTAGCCACTCCCTCCTGCCCCTTGTCTAGATCTTTGTCCCTAGGGAACCCCTCAAAGCCTATTAACAAGGACAATTAATTTAATTAACAGCCTTTTGTGAAAGCAGCAAGAATGCTCTCGCAAGGTTCTAAATGGGGCACCTAGCTGGAATGCTTCTATAGCTCCTGCACTCCCCTGCCTTTCTTGACATCTAACCCGCCCTCCCCGCTTGTCCCAACAGAACCATTGGGCACAAGTGGAGCCCCTCAGAATCTCCATCCGAAAACGAGGATGATGTTACCTACTTTGGTCTGCCTCTCAGGGTTGTTGCGGAATTAAAATAAGACGGCATCCATAAACGTGTTTTGCGTTTCATCGGGTATCCTGGGGAATATGCGGGTTGGCTACTAAGGGAAGCTACAGGTTGTCATGCAAATGTGAAGACCTTGGTTGGAGTCCCCACTTTTTTGTGACCTGAGCAGAATGCCTTGAGCTCTTTTCCTGGGTGTTTGCGATGCCCACCCTACTGTACCTCAGTGTCAAGAGGACCTAATGACACCATGCATGTAGAAGCGCTTGATGACTGTGTCTGCAAGCCAGGCTGAATGATTAAGCTGGCGATGAGGCCTGTGATGCCTGGCCTTGGCCCAGGTGAGGTTGGAACTAACTTGGTCCTGGGCTAACAGCTGGGGTGCTGGTGACCTAACATAGCAGGGGTGCCCGCTGCCCAACTAAAGCCATGCCCTTCTGGTGGGATATTCCAGAAGCGTCCTGAACTGCCGGAAGGAGTTCAGCGTTTCTTCTGGAAGTCCCACTGACGTCACGGACTTTGCGACATGTCCAGTCCTCATTGCTTCTTCCTTTCCTGTTAGCCTTGAGGATTCCCTACAAATAAGGTACAGGGGACTCTGGACACTAGAGGAATCTATACCTTAAGGACTCTATGTCCCCAAATGTCTGATTGCACACACTGTGTAGTGCTTCCATTCTCTCATCTGTAACATGAAGACCGGTGACCTCCCAGGGAAGCTGTGACAATTCATCAAGATAGGCCTCACCAGACAGACAGACACAAGGCAGGGTCTCCGATTAGCTCCCCAGTAACTGAGAGTTCACCACTGCTACTCATCAGCCTCACAGCACATGGGACTCTCTTTCCTGTCTCAGCAAAATGACAAAGGGGTCCACAATGGAAGGCCTTTGGGGATAATCACACGTGGCCGAACTGGAAATGTCAAATCTGGGAATGCTCTCTGGAATTCCTTTATGCCAAGCAGTCCAATGGGAATCAGAAGACCTGGCTTCAACAGGGCTCAACCCAAATGTCACACAGTCCAGAAGATCATGTCCCTGGTCTAGAATCGGAAGTGCCCTTTGCTTTCTTGGAGCCTGCGCTGGCTTTTCTGACCACAAGACCAAGAACTGTGTGGTGGGGCTGCCCCGGGAAGGTGAATGAACAGTGTGTAAGAGGCGCTGGGAGCCCTGGCCAGTTCTCCTGAGCCTTGTCCAGAGCAGGGCAGCGGCAAGACAGTTGATACACCGTCGCCAACGTGCGGTGGGGCGGGCTGGGAGGACAGGAGGAATGTTCTGGACTGTTCCAGCCTTCCCAGAGCTGCGGAGCCTAGCCACGGCCGCCTCTTGCTCTCTTCTCTGAGCCCTGCCTCTGCCAATGCCTCTGATAGCTGTGGCCAAGGGGAGAAGAAGACTCTCCAGTCAACAGGAGATGTCTCTCCGTCACTTGCTTCCTTGCCTGTGGGGGAAGATGGTCCAAGCATTTGTTCCTTCCCGAAATGCTTGCTGGGATCAATGCGCAGGCAGGCCCAGAGGGGAGCCATGTAATGGGAACATCGTCTTCCAAGTTCCAAGCTCTCCCCCGAGGATTCCAGAAGGCCAGCCATGGCTGCCTGCCCAGTGAGAGCCTTGCACAGATCTCTACCATATTGTCAGGATTTTCACCATAGGTACCAACTGGCCCCATATCTGGCAGACACATGGATCTCCATTATGACTGGGAAGGAATGTGCCGTAGTGGGAAGAATGTGGAACTTGGGGCAGGAATCCCAGGGTCTAGTGCCCTTCGGCCACTAATTGATGGTGTGAGTGATTCTTCATCTGCAAAGCGGGGTGAATAGCATCTGCTACACTTGCTCCATGGGCTCAAGTGAAGCAGAATGCAAAAGCACGTTGAATGAGGGAAGAAGATTTAGGCGTTGAACACCTGCTCTGTGCCCCTTACTTTAGCTGCATCTCCCCTACTGACTGATCACCTGACACATCCTCCGAGGCCCGGTAGGTAGCTCTTCTTATCCCTATTTTATGGATGAGAGACTGAGCCTTGGAAGGATTAAATAATGTGCTCCAGGTCTCATAGTTGGGAAACGGTGACAGCCCACTGTCCTTGACTTACAGCTTTCACACCCCCTGGGAGCCTGTAAGAAATGCAGAGTCTTAGGCACCGGGGCAGATCTGTGAACCAGAGTCTGCATTTTATTAAAAAATTTTTTAGTGTTTATTTATTTTTGAGAGACAGAGACAGAGTGGTAGAGAAAGAGAGGGAGACACAGAATCCGAAGCAGGCTCCAGGCTCCGAGCTGTCAGCACAGAGCCCGACACAGGGCTTGAACCCACAAACCATGAGATCATAACCTGAGCTGAAGTTGGACACTTAACTGACTGAGCCACCCACGCACCCCCAGAGTCTGCATTTTAACAGGATCCCCAGCTACCTGCTCCACACCATATTGGGGTTTTTCCCCCAGGATTCAAATGCAAGCCCAAAATAAGATGCTATAGGGAGTAGAATAATAGCATAAACACCTCTGGGGCAAACCCTCCCTCCAGGAGGGGTTGTTGAAAAACTTTGGTTCCTGTTTCTTGGGATCAAATCTTACTGCTCATGGCAGTTTCTCAGTGTGTCAGGAGCCCCAGCCGGAGCTGGGCCCTTAAGGACTTGCTCTGCAACCCAGAAGGTCATTTCCAGCCCCACCCTGAGCCCGGGGCCACTTCTTCCTGGAAGTGAGGCAGAAGAAAGGCTGCTTCGGTCATTGGTTCTAGAACTTGCTTCCCCAGAGGAATTTCTAGCTGGAAAGGCAGGCTTTGAAGCATTTTTCCTCCCCATTGAAGGCAGCCACCCCCCCACCAGGCTGTGATTGGCTGCACAGCTGGTCTCGCAGGAGCCCTGCTAAGTGACTTGATCTCAGCGAGGGGGGTGAGGGTGCTCTGGAAGGGTTGCACCAGCTGCAGCTGGCCCGGCCCCCTGCTCTCCCATCACGGCCGCTGTCCAGTCATCTAGCCCTGCCACAGACTCCCAGCCAAGGTTAAGGGAGTCTCGGGGGGGGGGGGGGGGGGGGGGGGGGGGGGGGCTGGCTCAAAGCTCTGCACCCACCCAAACATTCTGGTCCACCAGCACTCAATAGCCACCCAGTGGGGAGCAGACCCCCCATCCGGGCTGTCCTCCAGGCCATGACTGAGCTGCTCCCAAAAAGAAACCAGCCTAAGACTGGGGTGACAAGCCTCCCCTCTGCTGCTTGGTGCAGGAGGGGAGACACAGAGCCTCACCTAGGAGGCTGGGACATCTGAGCCTCCTCTGCAGGGGGCTAGCCCAGGTAGGTGAATCCAGGAGGTGGGTGGTGGGCCGTGTAGCCCAGTGGTCAAGTGGCCAAGCACTGGCATTGGACACAGGGGTTCATTGACCTCTCCGAGCCTCCATTTCCCTATCTGTAAAATGGAAATAATAAGGTTTAATAGTACCTACCTCACAGAATGAGGATTTAATGAGACAATGAATGTTAAAAATTTATCAGATGCTTGACAAATAGGAAGCAGTTAATAAATTGTAGCTGTCATAATTATTCAGCAGGCTTGCCCCTGCTGCAGAATGTACATTAAAAGGAAACTCAAAAATAAAGAGAAAGCTTATAAACAGGAGCCATTGAGTATAGCCATTCATTCAGAATGCCTATCTGAGACCCTACTGTGCTGGTCACATCGGAAAGAGGATCTGCATGTGATGTGGCTGCGCCTCGAAAGGTCATGGGGAGCGTGGGGGTGCCTGGTAGTTTCCATGAGCCCTGGATGGCATATAACCTAGCCTGGTGACTGGGGAAGGGTTCCTGAGGGAAGAGATACCAGAACTGTCTTAGAAGATAAGGGAATGAGGGGCGCCTGGGTGGCTCAGTCAGTTGAGCATCTGACTTGGGCTCAGGTCATGATCTCATGATTCATGGGTTTGAGCCCCACGTCGGGCTCTGTGCTGACAGCTCAGAGCCTGGAGCCTCAGATTCTGTGTCTCTCTCTGCCCCTCCCCTTCTTGTGTTCTCTCTCTCTCAAAAATAAACAAATAAACATTAAAAAAAAGAAGATGAGGCGATAAAGCCAAGAGGGACTGACAGAACAAGGCGAGAAGGGAGAGTGTCACAGGTGGGAAACAGAGAGCAAACACTCAGGTGCGGGAGTGTTGGAGCGCCTGGAACATTCGACCTAGGGTGGGGTGGGGACACGGGGCAGGGCCAGCCCTGTGTGTGTGCCCAGGGGTTAGGACTTTATCCAGAGTGACCTGGTGCACAGTAGGTACTTAATAAACATTTATGGCTGCTGAAGAAAAGATAACTCGAAGCCCCCGGAGGATTTTAAATTCGGGAGTCACATGGTAAATGATCAATTCAGAAAGTTCTGTTCTGGGTGGCAGGGAGAGAGGCGGGCTGGGAAGGGACACACGCCTACGTCCAGGACAGGGTGCTGCCGTTCCTGTGGTGATGATGGGCACGCGGGGCGGGAGGAGTCAGCACAGAGGGACAGGGTGCTGGGGTGCGTGGGGTCGGACAAGACAGCTCTAGAACGTGCCTGTGGAGACGGAGAAGATCAACACCTTGGTAGACAAGAGAAAGCAGGTGCCCGCAGGTCTGGGGGGAGAGAAGGGAGCAGGAAGAGGGGCGTTGTGTGGAGTTGGGGACGCGGAAGGCAAGTGAGAAAGACACACTTGCTCACCCCGAACATCCGAGACGAAACCTAGGACAGGAATGATCCCCTCGCGTCTGTCCCTGAGGCATCAGCTTCTCTGCCCCTGCTGACAATCCTTCATCCACTGGGGCCGGCCTCCGTGCAGGGACCAGGGGGGCAAAGAGGAAATGCCTTGGTTCCCCACCCCCCGGGCCACAGGGCTCTCCCAGGCCGGGAGTGTTGATAGAGCAGTAACACAGTTACCATCTGGGCCACAGAAGAGTCTCGGAGCTTCTGACTTGTGCAGACAGCGCTTGGGGCAAAGCTGCAGCTGGAAAGTGGGTGTTTTGTTGATAAATATGGCGAGGCTCTCTCTACATCATCCCCTCACCCTGGAGAGCCCCCGAAGAGCAAACTGTGTTGGCAAAACTCTCCCTGGGGTTGCCACATGGTTAGACATCCAGGGACAAAGCACCAAGGTGAGGATGGGGAAGGTTATGGTGGGGGAGGGGCACAGGCTGGGAAGGGTATGCACAGAGCAGCACGCTGCAGATCTAGCCCGGGTCAGTCCCAAAGTCAGAAGTCCCAAACACTACGCAGTCACCGGCTCTCGCCATGGCTCTTTACAGAATTTTTTATTTTATTTTATTTTTCATATTTTTATTTATTTCTAGGAGAGAGAGAGAGAGACAGCGTGAGCAGGGAAGGGTCAGAGAGAGAGGGAGACACAGACTCCGAAACAGGCTCCAGGCTCCGAGCTGGCAGTCAGCACAGAGCCCGACGCGGGGCTCGAACCCACGAACCGCGAGATCATGACCTAAGCGGAAGTCGGACGCTCAACCGACTAAGCCACCCAGGCGCCCCTTTACAGAATTTTTTAAAGGGGGTCTGCAGGTGCACGTGATGTTGCCCCTCCTCGGCACCCACACGCCCTCGCAGAAGCACTTCCGGTACCCAGAGTTCATGCTCTTCCTCCCTCGCCTGCTCTGGTGGGCAGCCCCTCTCCCTCCCCTCTGCCTGCTCTGCCACGGTGGGGGGCGGGGGGGGGGAGGGATGGACACCCAGGACAGCCAAGCTGTTGTTTTGAGATTCATTTATTTAATCAAAGTTAACTCTCCTTGACCACCAGCCATCAATATTTCAAGACTATTGCTCATCCCAGGGCGGCAGAGATGGCCCCCTCCGTGTCTGAGCGTGGCTTCCAGTTAAAAGTTCACCGCAGAAAATTTGATGCTTAATAAATTGGAGCCTTCCCTGCTTTACATCATTTTTAAACCACGATTGCGGCACAAAATATAATTATTACAAACTGGTCATTTGCAACAGAGGAATCTCATTAAAACGACTCCATGCTGGAAAGGCAGGTGGGAGGAGGAGAGGGGGTGGCGGTGGCCGAGACAGGCAGGGGGGCTGAAAGAGCGGGAGCCTAAGGAAGGCTTGCAAGGGGCTGGGGGTGCTCTTAATTACAGATTGATTATTTCTGGTGATTGAGCACGGGATATAATCAACTCAACATTTCCAGACCCGAAGGCGTGGGGACAGGCAAGATGACAAGGACTGAGCCGTCTTTCTGATCTTTATTCTGAGCCAAGCAGCTGGCTGAGGGGTGGGCTGTGGGTGGGTCAGAGGGGCACGGACTGGCACCGGGCCTCCCCCATCAGACTCGGGGCTAGCTCCTGGCCCAGGGGGAGGGGCGGGGGGGAGGGTAGCTACAGGGTTTGCTGGAGTCCCAGAGCCTCAGTTTCCCCATGACTGGGACGGGCACAGTCCTGCTCTCCCAGCCCTGCAGGCCTGTGGTAAGGATCACCTGAGACGAGGTGAATTACTTTACCTGGCATTGAACACGCCCTGGAAAAATCTGTCCAATCTCAATTTCCTGACAAAGATTGAGATGTGGAAAGAAGCTGCCAGAATGAAATTTCTTTCCTGGGAGAATGTTAAGAACAAGACGGGCACTTCTCTCCCAGGAAAGGCACAGAGAGTCCTGGGTGGTCCCTCTCAGAGGCTGGGGGTGGGGGGTGGGGGGAGGTCTGGCCCCACCTGGGGAAACCGCCCTCCCTCTGTGGCTGCGGTGTCCTCGCCCTGGGGCGAGTGTTGGGCTCTGGTGTGTTTACGGGGTTGGGGGCTTCTCTGCTTGCTGCCCGCTGGGATCTTCACCCCTCTTCCATGGCCTCTCTAAGAACCTCCACTAGGTGCGTGGGGGGACAGCCCAGGCCCATCTCTCTCTGCTTATCTGGGAGGCAGCCCAGGAAACCTGCCTGGGAGAGGAGAGAAAAGCCAGCCCAGCTTCCCTCACCCGTGGAAGCAAGTGCCCTGAGCTCTTCCCCTTCCTTATCGCAGCGTCTCTGCCCTCCTGCCCACCCTCTGCAGTGGGCTTCATGCCACCCAGGGTACCCCCCTTTTCTTAGACGTCACCACCTCACCTCCAGGCCCCGCTCCGCTCCCACCTTGGAGAGCTGAGACGGGAGCCCCTCACCCCCTCCTGGCTCCGAGGAGCCCCACTGGGGAGGAGCTCCCTGCTCCTGCATCGTGGTGGGAGCTGGAGAGAATAGGGGTGTGGTCTTCGTCCACTCAGGCCACTACAACAATATGCCACAGATATTTCGTTCTCACAGTTCTGGAGGCTGAGAGAGCTAAGGTTAAGATGCCAGCGACCTTGGCTTTTGGCGAGGGCTCTCTCTCCGGCTTACAGAGAACCACCTTCCAGCTCTGTCCGCACATCGGCGACGCAGAGGCGAGGCTGGTCTCCTTCTTCTAATAAGGGCACTAAATCTCATTATGAGGACCCTACCCTCATGGTCTCGTTAAAGCGGAATCACCTCCCACAGATCTCACCTCCTAAGAGCATCACACTGGGGAGCAGGGATCCACATCTAAACTTGGAGGGGACACAAACATTCAGCCTGTAACAGGCGACCTCGGTCTTCAGCAGGTTCTTGGGGACAGGTGAAACCCGATCCCGGGGGGCTAGTTGCCTACCCATCTCCAGGCCTCCACACAATCAACCCCCTTCCAGGGCAGGCCTGCCCACTTCCAGTTCTCTGTGAGCCTGCAGCACACAGGCACACACCTGCACTGGTCCCAGAAGCTTCCCAAGGGCAGGAGGTCTCTAGCCCCCACCCTGCCTACACCTGGCAAGGCCGACACACCAAGGACAAAGATCTTCCTGGACACCCTCAGACCTCGTGTTCCCAGCCCACAGGGTTTGAGCCTGCCAATCAAAAGCTGTGTGGCCTTGAGTAGGTCGCTTAACCTCTCTGGTGCTCAGCTTCCACTTCTGCAAATTGGACATGATAATAGCAGCTGCTCTGCTTACTTAAGGAGGACAAAGGCATGCAGGGTGGTGTTATGACTGAGCTCACCATACTCCGTAGTGCTGACCGGCCCAGGGTCACGGGGGAACCAGAGGAGGAAGAGGCTGTGCTCCTGATTGGAGTTCTTCATTCCTCCCTGAGGGCTGAAGGAGGAGGGATCCAGGCTAGGCCTGCCCCAAGGGTCTCTGCCTTCTGTGAGCTCTCCGAGCGTGTCTTCATGATTGGCTGGTCAGCCCAGACCCCCACAGGCAGGACTGGCTCAGCCAAGAGCCTGCACTCGGAGGCAGGGGCGCAGAGAGGGGCACCTGCGTGCGGGTGTTGGTGGGGCTGTGGGTGGCTGTGTGGGAGGAGGCGTCATTGCTCCAAAATAGCTCCGCAGCCCAGCGGTGGCGAGGACGATGGGTCCGTGTGGTCCAGGGTGGGCTGGCGCCTGAGGTTGCCGAGGAAACCATGGATGCAGGATCCCCCAGCCACTCGCCTCCTCGCCATGGAGACGGCGAAAGGGAGACAGCAAGGGTAGCAGAACAGGTGGCCCCCGCCACAGGCTCCAGAAACCATGGCAGCCCACACACCTATCACCGGGGGAGGGGGCGGGCTTGGGATCAGTTCTCCGATTACTAAGCCATGTTCAAGTGTCGATTCCTTCCCTACTGCTCGCGGGCTCTCTCCCCTCCATTTCGTCAGCCTGTCCCTTTCTTCCCTCCTGCTCCTGGCTTGCAGTTCATGTTAGCACGACGCTGATCTTAGAAGAATGAAATGTGGCAGCCATCGTGTGCCTAATATGACCTCATCCTGTCTGGTGTTTTCGGGAAAGGACGCCTCCTGAAAGGCGGGGGAAGGGGGGCGTGGGATGCACAGGGTGACAAGCCAGAAACCAAGCTGGGGTGCCTGTGGGCTCTCTAGACTTAAATGGACCTCCTACCCACACAGGGACTTGGGGGTCTGGGGCTTTTCTCCTCAGTCAGACCCCTGTAACCTAGTTTATTTCCATCGCTAAGGAAAGACCATTAGCCTGGACCAACTCTGGCAGTTTCCAGAAAACTCTTCAAACTTCCCTGGTAGCAACAGCACATGGGCTCCATTCTAGGCTTCCTGTTGAGGTCATCCCATCCAGCCCGGGACTCCCCCATGGTGCCCGAGAACATTTGGCTGCTCCCTCTCTCCCTGCAATGCAAGCCCCCTTCTGAGGGGCTGGGCGCGCCAGAGAGGGAGAGAGGTGCTCAGCCTCTCCTTAGAATGAACACCCAAGCCCTCATAGAAGAAGGGAAACTTCCAGCTCCTCTCCATCCCAGACCCACTTCCCCATCAACTTCATTAATCTGGAGATGTTAGTTTTTGTTTGTTTACGTTGATCATGACTCATTGACGCTTTCTCCAGGTAGGCAGGCAACTGAGCTGACTCCTAGAAGTCAGCATCCTCCAGGGGGCAGCTCCCCTCATCAGCCCCTCAGGTCCTGACCTGTCTGCTGCCACCAGGTCCAGCCCCTCACCCTCTGCAGCACAGCCCTGGCCCCTCAGCTGAGTTCTTCCCCACGCTAGTGTCCACGCCCCTCCCCCCTCCTGCTCTGGGTACCAGGTTGTTGGCCAGCACACCCTGCCCACTGGCCCCACTCCACCCCACCCTGGCCATCCGTCCATCTGCTGGGCTTGCTGACTTGTCTCTGCCTGTTTGATGTGGAGGCCGTCAGCTGTGACAATCATATCTGATCATTAATAATGCAATAATGGAAGAGTGACTGGAGAGGCACTTGGATAATCAGCTAGCACAGGCTCATTAGTGGCACAGAACAATCACGGCGATGTAATAACAGATCCCAGGAAATTTCAATTAAACCTGGAACTTTGTTAGGGTTTCATTTTATTTTCGGCACGGCGAAGGACAGCGTAATTGCAATCAACTAAAGCCAATGCAAATCTCCAAAAGAGACCCCTTCCCCTGAGTATGCTAGGGAATTAAGTCTTGCTCTTCCTCAGCTCCTGCCCATCTTAATTCTGAGCCATTTAATGAACTCCTTCTCTGCTCTGAAGAATGTTCCAATGTTAAGTCCCTAGCTTCTCTTAACAACAGGATCTTTCTGGCTTCTGGCTGTAATGATAAAGATGGGGAGGCTAGGAATCAAGCATTCACCGAGAGATCAACACAGGCCCAGCATCAAGCTAAGCCCAGCCCTTTACGTGGATTATCTCATTTAAAACTCACTATAGTGTGTTGAGCTACTGATTAATATTGTCACCATTTCACCGACAAGGTCACTGAGTCTCAAAGTTAAGAAAGACTCTCCAAGTAGCACATCTTGTAAATATCAGTCAGATCTCTGAGCCAGACTTACCCAGGTCCAAAGCCCACAATTGCTTGTGTATTCCTCCAATCTCTCTCTCTCTCTCTCTCTCTCTCTCACTGCATTAGGTATTGGGGAGCCTAGACAATTCGGAGGAAGAAGGATGAGGTAACCCAACCATCTCATGTTGGGTCCTTTGTCTCCAGAATAGGGTGGGCAGCTGGGGACATTTCTAAAGAATGGCTTCTGTGAATGCTGCCCACATCAAACCACCTCATCAGAATCTCTGGGCATGGTGTCCCAGCATCTATATTTTTTTTCAAAACTCCTTAGGTAATTTTGAAACCCACTGTGCTTAAAACCTCACCCAGTGCTTCTCCATCTGGCTGGTGGGGACACGGATCTAGGATGTTGGCCCATCCCTGGACCCTCTGGGTCTAAGAGGGAAAGTGAGTCAGAACAAGGCTCCTTCTGAGAAGGTGTGTGATGAATCCCCGTCTATGACGTCAGCTCTGGCTTCGATGTCCTCCTCCCTGACAGGAAGGGTTGGACAGGGCGGATCTTAAGATCCTGCTAGCTCTGACAGCCTGCTACTTGAATAGAAGTTTCTAGAATGGGCAACGCCTTTTCTAAAGTTCATGAATTGCCACAGGCTTGTTGGAGAGATAATTCAGGGCCAGGAGTAGCTTTCCTGGAACCTCTTAAGTCCCTGTTTCTCCAAAGTCAAATCTCATTGTTTCATACTTGTCTTTAAATGGATTCACTTTTGGGGCACCTGGGTGGCTTAGTCCCTTAAGCAGCCAACTCTTGATTTCCGTTCAGGTCATGAGCTCATGGTTCGTGAGTTTGAGCCCCGCTTCAGGCTCAGCCCACTTTGGATCCTCTGTCTCCCTTTTTCTGGCCCTCTCCCACTCATGCCCTCTCTCTCTCAAAAATAAGTGAACATCAAAAAATTATTAAAACATAATAAATTAAATTGATTCACTGTTACTTAAATGTTTTTAAAAACTAAATTTTACATCATTAGTATATACGGAAAGCCATAATCTATGGCCACCAATCAAAGGTGATCATGAAAATTTAACCATCGAAATTAATTTCCCGTGTCTTCAGGTGTGTGCAGAACACACTGGCTCAAACCTCCTCACCCTCTCTAATAAGCTTTCTTGGAGCGTGATCCTGATGGCTAAACACTGCTGGTGCGGATCCACACCACTCACTCCTACGGGAGGAACCCTCCAGGAGGGTCTAAGTCTTAAAGGGCAGAATTGTCTGGTAATTGGTCCTTCCAGTAGGACTAAGTTCTAAGTCTGTGGCATTGCCCTTCCCTGAACCTCAGTTTTGACACCTGCAAACTGGGCGTCATGAGACATCAGGCACAACTCACGGGCTTCTCTGTGGCCTGAACTTGCCTTCTCCTCCTTTCTCAGCTCTTGCTGTCCCAGGGCAGGGGTGGAACCGACAAGTGGTGAGAAAGAGAAGTCAGGTGATGGTGTGGTGAGCGGAGGCAGTTTTGAAAGGTAACCTTGAGCTTCCAAGTAGCAACCTCTCCAAATTCCCATGAGACACCTTATCAGCCACAGTTGGCAACTTCGAATTCTGGGTGTAGAGACCACTTAGACCATAGGCTTGTGGGCCACGTCCCATCTGGGCCACATTTCCTCACCTGTAACACTTGTTGCACACTTCCCACTTATTAAACCTCAGCCAGGCACCCAGAGGATTTGACCCGGCCCTGGCCTTCCGGAGCCGCATTCCAGCCATGGGGCAGACACTGCAGTTGCGCGCCCCACGGTTCTAGGTGCTGACCCCAGTGGGGTGATCACAGGGAAGGAAAGGAGGAGGCACTCAGCACATGTTCCCTCCACAAGCTCTTGCCCCACACTCCTCCACCCCAACGGTGCCCACACCCATCTGGCACATGATGCGAGCCTTCCGTCTTGTCTATCTGGGGTGCGTCTGTGAGGGGTAGCTTGCCTACAGGTCACGAGCACAGGCTTTGGGGCTGGCTCAATTTAGGATTTGTGTCACTCATGGCAAGGTAGTAACCTTCCTCGGCTTCGGTTTCCTTGTTTGCAAGACTGGGACACTATGGAGACTATGTGATGTGATGTCTGCAAAGTGATCAGCAGAGAGCATGAAACAGCCCCCCAGAAGCATTACCTGTAGGTATTTTTATTCTTTCTCATAGAGATTCTGGTTTTGGAACAGGACAGAACAGATCTGGATTCAAATGCTGGATCTATACATTGCTCTGCATATGGCATTTGAGACTTGTGTTCTCATCCATAAAGAGGAATGGTAACAGTGGCTTCTCAGGCAAGGGTACAAATGCAAGGTCTCTGATGCCATCTACCACCATCAACTGCCTTGCTCTGAGCAGAGGCCACGTGCCCAGCCAGCACAGGGCAAGTCTAGATGAAAGGTTCCAAGTTTACCTGTATGGCCCCCATCCCCATTCCTCTGCTCCAACCCAGTCCAAGGGGCCCCCTTCTAAAGTGCTATTTCTTTTCCAATGTGCACTTTCATCACCACCCTGAGACCCATGTCACTGAAAGGACAGACTCATCCTTCACAGCCAGATCAGGGCTGGCCACCCAGCGTAGACAACATCGCCACTGACCCTGCATGACAAGGAGCAGTGTGCTGTCCAGAAACGAGGCGGCAGATGCCCCGGGTGAGATCAAGGCTCAGGGCTGCAGGAAAGAGAAGGAAAGAGAAGGAAAGAGAAAAATACCTCCCCCTTCTCCTCTCCATCTCCATTCCCTCATTTAAACCCTCCCCAGCTCCTCAAATCTCTTCCAGGGGAAGCTGTGGCAAAGGAGAGCCCCCAAACCCTTTGTAGAAGACACGTGTTTGAATTCTGTGTCTCTTTGCCAGGTGAACTTGAATGTCCCTCCTCAGAGTTGGGGAGGGTTGAGCTCTCCTCCAACCATTACTGCGAGCAGTAAATGAGAAATATTCAGAGATGCAGCTTCTGTTCTCTCCCCCCTTCTCCTCCTTTGAACCCACAGCTTTTCAGAAGCTGCAAGATCCTCACTTCCTCTCGCCTCCTACCTCTGAGCCCCTCTCTGCCTCCCAAGCCAGGACACCCTCACCACCCCTGACCTGGTGATACGGAAGCCATATTTTCAAGTGTCATGAGCTCCTGAAACATTAGGGAACTGATGGTGTACTTAATCATTCCTCCTCGAGGCTCAGGCATGGTAGACCTAAAGATCCCTTTCTCAACAACTGGAGAAGAGGGAGTCATCCCTGCCCCATGAATACCTACACCAGAGCCCAGGGACGAAGGCACAATTCCTCGGAAGGGCACACCACACTGCCCAGCACTCCTCTCCAGCTCCCACTGGAGCCCAGAGCTCTCTCGCCTCGCGTTTCTGGCCGGAAGCCACCGGCCACAGTCCACTCTGCGGCACCCCCACACTCCTGACAAACAAGCGCCTGTTTGCAGCACAGCTCTTCCAGCAATTACCTGTGGAAACAGAGTGGAGAGTGCTGGGGACAGAAAGAGGAATTTATTTACTTGTTCTCTAGGCTTTGAGATCGTTTTTAAATTGTCCTTCTGTAGATGAAGGCATCTCTCCAGCAGCTCAGCCCAGATCACGGCAGCTAATCTGCATCCGGCAGATCAAAATAGCCTCCAAACCAGATGGAGACCCAGAGCACACCAGGAAAGCAGAACCGGTTCTGAGCGCTGAAAATGGGGATTTAAATAGAGTCACGTGAAGCTTTTTTGGGATTTTTCTGGGACGAGAGGGGGTAAGGAGGGGAGTGCCAAGACCAAGAAGATGCAGAAGTTAAGTAAGGAAAGCGAGAATTCATGCTGGCATTTTCCCTATCATTTTCTTCAGGGCCTTACAGGGGGTGGGGGTGGGGGTGGGGGGAGGACAATCTTCCTGGAGGTCAAGGTGCTCATGGGTCCACAGTGCTCAGATGGGAGCAGGGAGGTGGAGGTTTTGTGTGTTTCCCAGAGACAACATGGTGCTGGAGAAGACATGCCTCTGGAGCCAGACCTGCTTCCCTTCTACCCGTGCAAACTCTGGATGAAATAATTTGCTCCCTTGAACCTCAGCTTCCTCATCTATAAATTGGGATTATTATATTTATCGCTTAGGGCTTTGACAAGGCTTAAGATAAGGATTGTGATGTGTTGTGCTATAGACTGAATATCTCTGTGTCCCCAAAATTCATATGTTGAAATCCTAGCTCCCAAGGTGATGACGTTAAGAGTGGGGGCCTTTGGCGGGTGATTAGCTCATGAGGATGGAGCCCCTAGGAATAGGATTAGTGTTTTTATAAAAGAAACCCCAGAGTGCTCCTTAGCCCCTTCCGTCATGTGAGGACATGTTGAGAAGGCTTCCTGGTGTCTCTGAACTAGAGTGGGCTCTTACCAGACACTGAGCCTGCTGACACCTTGATCTTGGACTCCCCAGCTTCCAGAACTGTGAGAAATAAATATTTATGGTTGAAGCCACCTGATCGAATCCAGATTCCAATCTCGGACTGCACCCTTGGAAAGCGTGTGTAGAAGAACACGAGAGAACTTTGACTGGGTCGTCACAGTCTGAACATGAACTTCGGGCACTTCTCTGAGCCAGCCTGCCACATCCCAGGAGCTCGAGTGTGCCTGCAGGCGCACAACTGGATGCTCGCTTCCAGAGTCAGAGTTCCCTAGAGGGAAGGGGCCATGTCTGTCTTGCTCTCCACTGTATCCCCAGGGCCAAGTCCAGGGCCCGGTACATAGCTGGCACTCAGTCAACACAGGGGGCCTGAAGCCTGGCTCCCGCTGCAGCCACAACGTGGCCTGTGTGGGGCTTTCCCCTGCCCGCCTGCTCTGTCCACATCCAGCATCCGGCCCGATGCCTTGCTCTGCCCCCCGCCCCCAGCAGCAGCCTGCCCTCGCGCCCTGGCCTGGCCCCGCACTCACATGTTCATCCATGGCCAGTCCCCGGGGGGCTGCCAGGACTCCATGAATTGCCAAGCTGCTGAGGCTGCCTTTGTTCTCAGCAGTTCAGTGGAGGAAATCGATACCACTAATGGAGAAAATCTGGGTTGTGATGTGGAGATTGGGGGTGGGCCCCGTGACCCCCGTGGGTGCGCACCTGCTGGGGATGGAGGGACTGAGCCCCGCGGGGAAGCTGAGAGAGCAGTCAGGCCCTCAGGCTCCCAGGCGAGGACCGGACTGGGTTAGGGGAGCAGAGTGACAGCCTGAGGAGGCATAGAAATGCTAGAAGGGAGAAGCTGAGTCAGGACAGTGAGGGTTCAGGTGTGCTGAAAGGGGGGAAGATGGGAGGGGTCGGTTGGCGGCAGGAAGTCAGGGAAGAGCTGCCAGGAGGACACACTGGCCTTCCGCAGCTCACAGACCTAAGTGCCAGGATGCTCTGGAAGATTCCCTGCTGAGGAGCAATGAAGCCGGTGTGGAATTTGAAACTGGAATCACAGTGGGCAGCTTGACGGGGTCACCCGGGGAAGCAGAACCTGAGCGCCACGCTGCTGCCGCCCGGAGAGAAGGGAGGACACCCAAAGCCACGGCGTGGTCCTGTCTCGCTCAGCCCCCTCCCCCAGGGCCCGCTCGCCACCCTCCACCCTCACTGACGCATGTTGTCACTGTCAAAGGCCCTCACCCACGTGAAAGTCCGGGGCACAGACCCAGTTAATGTTTGCATCAGCAGCCAGCTGGCTCTGCCTAGCCAGGCACTGCGTTCCCATGTCCTGCTCTCTCCGCCCTGGTGCTCGGCACAGTGGAGATGCTGACAAGGCCTGCGAATAGCTCGGTGTTTCCACTTTACACCTAGATGCAGCCTGTGGGCCCAGCCAGCCTCCCTCCCACGTGGCCCTGCCTGGCCGGGCACCAGGGGGTTCAAGGGCCTCCTGCAGCTCCAGACTCCTAGAAGGCCAGCTTCTCAACTCTGCGGGCTTAAGGCTGCTGTGCCCTCACTGATCCTCTGGTCCCCAGGTCAGACCCAGAGAGCACCCCGGGGGGGGAGCCTGTCATTGCTGCATAGCCACAGGGGGCGGGGGAGAGCTGCACAGGGAGCCACAGCCCGCCCCTGGACCTGCTCTGGGCCCTCACTTCAGACAAATCACTGCTCCTCTCGGATCCTGGGTTTGCTCACTTAAAAGGTACAGGTGGGTAACCTTTGCCATGCTCCCTCGTAGGACTCAGCAGAACCCTTAAGGTGTGCAACACTGCATACGGTGCTGGGTATGCGCGGTGATTAATGCCACATGCACACACTTTGCGTGGCTCCCTACTTCTTATCCAATTACACTACCCAGGAGCTCCTTCCTGGCGGCGAGCATGACCCTGAACGCTCTGTGAGAGGCACCGTCTGACCCTGAAAACATTGATGGGCCAGGGTAGGGGGCGGGACAGGGTCAGAGTGAAGTTATAGGAGGAAACATCACAAGCACACAGAAATGCATGAAATTGCTCTGTGCCATGCTCCCCACCAGTCCCTAAGGATAGAGTTTCATGGTCCCAGCTTGGAAAAACAGACACTCAGGCTCTTCCCCTTGAGTTCCCCAGGACGGCAGACACCCAAGACCTTGGCTGGAGGTTGGGGACCCAGCCAAGGGGGTGCGAGATGTGCTTGGTGTCCCCGGCTCTGTCAGTGCAGGGAGGCAGGGTCCCGCCGCCCCTCACCTGCCCTCAGACAACAGAGCCAACTTCCTTGAGGTCTGTGGGTACCCCCTACCCCTGCACAATCACAGTCAAGGGCATGTAGGTGGAGCCACACTGGTCACTTTGCAGACTGGCCAGCTCTCACACTTAGGAGAAGCACTCCCTGTGCTCTCTCTGCACCCTGACAGCAGCACCAGAAAACGAACAAGTCTGGGTGTGTGAATGATGTCCATTCTTCACCGTTCCCTCCCTGGTCCAGCAGCCTCTAGCCCCATTTCTGACAGCAAGAACTGCTGCCCACCTGTTGGGGCGGGGGGAGGGAGGGAGGAAGCAGGTGTTCCGAGGCCTGGAGCCAATGAGCCTTTCTCACAGGGGGCAGGGCAGGGGTCTGACGTCATCGTGTCGGGGAAGGATGCCAGCCGACGGGGTTCATGCCAATGGGAGTTACTGGAGGCAAGTCTCGGCAGGGATTTTTGCTCAACAGTGTGGAAAAGCAGCCCAGCCTCGTCCCCAGCTCTGACCCAGGAAAAACCTCCTTTGGGGTGCCTAACTAAGGCCTGCCACCCCTCTGGAGGGAGAGCTGTGTCCAGGGCCAAGCAATGGTCAGGGAGCGGCACCTCCATAAAGCACACTTGCATCAGATGAACCTCAGGGGCAAAGGTGGCCTCCATGGCCCACACACAGCCTCTAATGGTCTTCAGCCTCATCTCTGGACTTTGGAGCTCCATGACCATGGCCGCAGCCACAGAATCTGCTCTTCCAGCTGGCAGTGAGATGGCAGAAGGTTTTTGAAGATGCTGTTTTCCCTTTTTTTTTTTTTTTAAACTATAAGAATCAGGATGGTCCCAGGGCAGAAGTGAGGATGTTAACCCTGGAATCACAGCCACATCAGAGCTGAAAGTTTCCTTAGAGACATTCATGACACAGCCCCCATCTCATGGACCAGAGGGGCACACAGGCCCGATGAAGCCCAACCCGTCCCCAGCCTCCTCCCCTCTCCTGCCTGTCCCTCAGGGTGTCCTGGGAGGAGATCTCAAGGGCTAACTGGTCAGGGCCTCTGAAGGGCTCCATCCGATGCTTCCTAGAAACGTGCCTCTCAAAGGAGTAGGGGAGCCCCTTGGGGGCAGTGACAGTGACAAGGCCAGAAGAGGAGCTGGCTGGAAATACCACAGCTCTGACCAAGAGCTGTCCACAGTGACTCTCCCGTGAGCTGTGACATCACAGAGGAAGCATTGGCCGGGAGTCAGGAGACCGCATCTGCTACTTGGAGCTTTGGGACTTTGTAGCTGCAAGTAATGGAAGCTCTCCAAGCCTCCCTGCTCATCTGGAAGATGGGCATGCTCTGTCTCCTTCCCAGGTTCATCGAGAGGGTAAAAGAGCACTCACATTTAGAGTGTGTGGCAAGGTGTGCGGTTTATAATAGGCACCCAATCACTGGGCCTTTCCTCTTTACTCCCCCCTCTCCCTCTGTGGACCCTGTCTCCTGAACCGTGAAAGGTGAAGTGAATTGAGATGGCCTCCATCGCATCTACGACCACCATCTCCAGCCCCAATTCATTTAAAAAAATTTCTAGCAACTCACTGGAGCCGGCACACATTCTGCCAAGCAGCCGTTGGCCATATATACACCCAAAGGCACACCAGGCGCTCCAACTCCATCGCGAAATAGAATTTCAACCCTGGGTTACGCACGCCCTGTGAATACAGCATTCAGAGGTTTTCAGGAACAGTTCTGATGTATGCCTGTTTGTCAACCAAACTGTGACATTTTTAGAATGGAAGTGTTGCCAGGACAACAGGTATACACACAGGAATGCCCTGGGAATCCTATGAATACTCACAAGGGCCTCAATCCCCAGGGTAAGGAGGTCTACCCCACGCCCCTGCCCGGTATGGTCATGGCTCTGGGTCTCTGGGCTACAGAGTCTCCCGGTCCATGCTGGTCCCTCATGCTTTCTTCTCTCTTCTCAGTTACCTGCTGCCCCGTCATCACCCATTTGCTTCTCTGACTCTCACACTCACCGTGAGCAAGTTGGGCATGAGAACCCTGTCCCTGACATTGCCTGGCATATAGCAAGTGCTCAATACATATGTATGGCAAAGAAGAACAGATGAATGCCCCAGCTAGGAGAGGGAAACCAGGCAGAGAGTAGGGGGGTTAATGCAGCCTCCTGCTGGAAGCCAGGAGAAATCAGCTTAGCAATAAAGAAGGAAGCTATTGTCTCCTACCAGGCAAGCCAGAGCAGGCTTCTTCTGTCCTCTCCGCTCCATCCCTGATACACGCACCTCTGCAAATGGCACCTGGTGGTTAGCCAAGGAGCTGACATCTTTGTGCCCGCAGGTGACAGGCCTAGAGGACAGCCAGAGCTTTGTTGAAAGGCTTTCAGAGTTAGAGTCGCTGCACCCAGAAGAGGAAAGGCAATTCAGAGCTCTGATGGAAACACTCTCTCCTTGCCCAGACAGGGCCTAGCCCAGCCGCAGTGAGCGCGGTGGGCCCCCCGTGCACTCCAGCAGGCTGCCTGGATGCTGTCACTTGTCACCTGACAAAGGAGAAGGATGTTTCTCCATTTTCCAGCTCAGATGAGCTTTCGAAGACGCTATCTGGCTGTGATATAAATCCATTGAGAAAGCCCTGGAGGGAACCCTTGCAAAGCCCTAAATTGGACACTAAAAACAGATAAAAGCCAATGGTTTAAAAGCTTTGTGTGAGCTCCATGTGGGGGAAGGAATGAAAACAGGGACTTAGTTTGTCGTCTTTCACCAACACACTTCATTCAGGCAGGTGTGGCCTGAGATTTTTAAATCCTTTGTGTCTCTGTTTCATGGATCCGAATAACCAGTGAGCCAACACGGGGGTGGAGTCAGGGGGCTGAGACAGCCTCTAGGGCCCGCTCCCCTGACCTCTCCGCCACCTCAGCCCACAGCCCTGCTGGGATGGCCATGTGCAGGGCTCAGCCCCTGAACGGCTGAACGCATGAATCCCCGCCCTGCCCCAGCCCCACACCTGCCCGGTGTTTGCCGGGTCCAAGGACACAGCATTTCCGTAGGAGGAGCAGCAAGTCCACACCTGCCCCTTCTCCAGCCCCAGGCCCTCGCTTCCCTAGGCCCAGTCGGAGGACGGGCATGTCAAATAATAAGAGGTTGCTGCCTGTCTGGACATCACCTCCTTACACACGTCCGTCCGTCTTTCTCAGCGGCTACCCTGCAGCGCGCAAACCTGGAATGTCGGAAGATGGAAAGGCCAAAATGAACATTCTGAGAGAGTCTTGGCCCTACTGCCCAGCACACAGGGCAAGCTGGAGCGACCGGGGCACGTGTAATCCTGCAGCCCCTCTTTGGGGTAAATGATGACAGTGTAGCTCTTCCAATCAAAAGTATAGGCCATTATTTTTGCAAAATATCACCATGGAGGGAAGAGGGCTAGTGTTCCTCTTACTCTCAGTGGCTCTCAACCATGATGCATTTGAAAACCCCAGACCATCTGGGCCGCACCCCAGACCAATGAAGTCAGAGCCTCAAGGGTAAAACTCAGGCATTGACAGTTTCCAAGCTCCCAGATGATTTCAATGCACAGCCGAAGTGGAAAACCACCGTTCTAATTGGCTACACCTATCAATGACTGCGTGGAGGCTGGGATCTGGGGCTTCCGTATTTCTCAGGACTCATACCACTCCTGTCCTCATCCCCACCCTTTAATTCAGACCTGAAGTAGAGGGAGGCTGGAGGGGTGCCCGATGATGAAGATTAAGTTAAGAATGCCACTGTTTCTGGGGAGCCTGGGTGGCTCAGTCGGTTAAGCGTCCAACTCTTGATTTCAGCTCAGGTCATGATCTCACGGTTCATGAGTTCAAGCCCCACATTGGGCACTGCACTGGCAGCTCGGAGCCTGCTTGGCATTCTTTCTCTTTCTCCCTCTCTCTCTGCCCCTCGCCTGCTGGTGCTCTCTCTCTCTCTCTCTCTCAAAATAAATAAACAAACATTAAAAAAAAAAAAAGAATGCCATAGTTTCTTTCCCTCAGACACGGTGAACCTGACCTTGGTATGGTCCTGCCTCAGGATCTGCAGAATATGGAAACAGCCCACTGGGTCTGGGATCGTGTTAGATGCAGGTGGGATGTTGGAAGATCAAGCAACCTTCCAGTTTTACAGGTGAGGACACCAAGGAGAGTGGGGTGTGGCCTACTAGAGTCACTGGGCCCTCGCCTGAGTCCTGGGCTCTATCTTTTACTTGATTACGCCTATCTCGGGGCTTCTGTCTCTGCCACTGAAGGGTGGGGGCCTGAGACAAGCAAAACCTTCTGGTTTATGGTGTCTTCTCCGTGAATACATTTCCCAAGACAGAGAGGGAGAGAGGAGTCATAGTAGCACCAAGTTGAACAGATGTGTTCTTGAAACTTGGCCCTCCCATTTAGAGGCCCTGTGACCTTGAAGCCATTCTTAGCCTCTCAGAGCTTCTGTTCTACTCATGTCTAAGATGGGGAAGCTATGATGATCACATAGAGCTGTCCGTTAGGTAAAAGTCAAGTGAGATCATGTGTCTAAAGTATGTGAGCCACACGAAGAATTTAGCAAAAGTACTTTCCACCCTTCCCTTCCCTCCTCCTGGTCCTTTTCTGGAACCAAGGTGTTGCTTCCTGCAGGCAGGGTTGCTGCTCTCAGGCCCTAGGAGCTGTGCTGGCCCCGGGCCAGTGTAGGATGTGTGCCTCCAAACACCCACAGGATGGGAGGGTATGGACCTCACTCTTTCACCAAAAGAGCCTCTTGCATTATCTAGAAAAGGTACTTCCTTCAAGATTCATAGGAATGTTCCGGGGGTCAGGCCTCCGAGCGGAAGGTTGAGGGTTTGTGGCTGGTCCCTCCAGCCCCACATGTGGCATCCTTCACAGCTACTGACCTAACAGACTTGGAATTGAAGGCAACAATTAATTGATTTGTCAACAAGTACTACCTGAGTGGCTGCTCTGGGCCAGGGATAAAGGAGTGACAAGACAGATATAGTTACAGCTCTCGCACGGCTTCCGGTGAAGATAAATATTAGACAGGCAGCTTCAGCTTGGTAGGCGCGTGCTGTGATGGGGGAAAAGCAATGGAGCCTTGGGAGCCCTAATGAAGAAAATGTACCCTGGCTCAGAGGAGCCCAGGAAAACTTCCTGGAGGAGGCGACCACCATGCTGAGAACCGAAAGACAGTAGGAGTTATCCATGAGGACTTCCAGGGGGCTGAATCATGTTCTAGGGAAGGGGAAGAACAAACATAAGGGGTGACGATGGTAGGTTCTAGAGAGAACCCTGTGCTTTTGAAGAACTGATGGATTGTTGAGAGATGAGCAGACAGGAGCCAG
The DNA here is from genome assembly GCF_003009895.1 of Hyaena hyaena. NCBI lineage: Eukaryota > Metazoa > Chordata > Mammalia > Carnivora > Hyaenidae > Hyaena > Hyaena hyaena. The sequence continues at coordinate 942,403 of NW_024080669.1, read as the reverse complement.
CTAGCAACAGACCTTTTAATGCCATGATCCTCACATCTGAGCATGTGTTAGTCGCCAAGAAGGCTCATTAAGCACGGATTGCTGGGCCCTCTCCCAGTGTTTCTGATTCAGTAGGTCTGGGGAGGGGGCTGAGAATTTTGCATTTCTCCCAAGCTCCCAGGTGACACTGATGTGCCGGTCCCAGCACTGCACTGGGCTGCGCCATGTGAAATCGTGAAACACTTGGAGAGAAAGGAGAAGCGTGAAGCATCTTCAGCTGAAGAAGTAGTCAGATGTGCCTTCCAGAGATCCCACGTGGCTGCATTGCAAAGATCGGCTGCTGGGGAGCGAGTGGGCGCCTCCTGGGAGGGGACCCCAGCACCCCCTGTCGCTCCCCACTGCACTCAGGAGTTGACTCTCAGCTCAGAAAACTTTTCTGTCTAGGCTGGAGAGAGAGCACTCTGTGCGAAGACAACTGCCCCCGGGCCCCTTGTTTTCGGCACATCTTAGGGTGAACTGACTTTGCTCTTTTTCAAGAATGTTTGTCCAGTGAACAGCTTTGGGAGATGGAGACAGTGCGTCTCTGGAGCAAAGGAAAAGTCAGCTCAGTGTCCAGTATAATAAAGAATATGTCTCCTTCTGGGGCAAAGGTCAGGACCACCGACGTCCTCATAGAAGACTCGGGTTCCATGAGCTCAGGACTCCTTCTGATAGAGCAGCTGGCTGCATGCGCACATGTCACCTGGCCCTCCTCTGGTCACCCTGAAGGAATTGGGGAGCCACGCCTGCTGCCACTCTGGCTACCACTATTGCTGTGAGTAATGACCTTTGTTCCTCACCCGGAAGTCTCGTGTCTTCTGCCGGAAGCTGTGGATGGATGCTGTGGAAGCAGGTTAAGTTGTCAGCTTGTAAGTATAGTAAACCCCTGACTCTGCACAGCTGTCACCAACCCTGGTCCCATGCCACCCCTCTGGCTCCCCTGGTGGGCTCTCCTGGCAGCCTTCCCCACCCCCACATCCCCACAGAAAACTGCACTAACCCAGCCTCCGATTCAGCTTCTGGAATATCCAGACGTCCCAGACTCCTCTCCAGGACTTTGGAGCACTGTATTTTCTGCATCGCCCCTCCGTGTTCATCTGCGCGTGGGTTTTCCCTTGAAGACTTCTACCCCCGGGACCCAGCGTGTAAAAACAGCCGTGGCATTGTCACGGTCCCACTTGTGCTTGGGCTTTGACAGACCCTTATGCACTTGTGCGTCCATCACTGCATTTGACCTTCCCAACAACATTTTGGAGCGGAGAGGGCTGATTCAGCCCCCATTCTATAGAGAGGAGAGCCGATGCCCAGACATTGAGACTCATCATTAGCAGGGCAAGGCCAGCTCCAAATCCCCTGTTCTTCACAATGCCACAGCTGTTGCTTTCATGTTTTAATGTCAACCTGAGCCAAGCGTGATGAGATAGGTAAGGTCTGATGGAAGTTAAAAAAAAAAAATAAATTCTACAAAGCCGAAGAGAAATGGTTCAGGAATTACATTAGCATTAATAATGGAGAGCCAACTGCCTGTACATTTAAACATTTCCAGACCGAGCTTTTTCCAAGGCTGGGAACAAGAGCATGGGCCTCATGACATGCCTTTACACAAGGACGTGGTTGTAGGTGATGGAGGGGGGTGCTTCCTTTTTAACAGTCCAGGAGAGGGGCTGTGCTTCCCAGGTGGTGGTGGGGTTGGGGGAGGAAGGCTCCTGGCTCACTCCAGGCAGCTCCGTTTGTTTTTGAATTGTAGATTGCCCGGTGTGATTGGAAAGTCAGAAGTCTAGCCAGGCCCCCTGCAGACCTATTTATGTCGAACTGGTCTCCTCTCAGAGGCTGAATAAACATCAGAGACTACCCGGCCTATTGTCAAAGCAGGTGCCAACTTCAAACTAAAGCTGAACACTTTGGGGAGGGCCGGAACCCTGGACGGCACCCCCTCCCTCTGCCGCCCCAGCCCCGTGCACTCAGAATTTCCTTCTCCGGCTTCCGCTCTGCATCTAGCCGCATGAAACTTTTAGCACCTGCTTCCTCCTCAGCTCCTGTTTAGTTCAGTCCCTTTTCTTTCTCCTCCACCACTTCCGTTTCGTCTCTAAATGATCTAATATTAATGTTCTCATCATTACAGTGTTCAGAGGAAAAGAACAGGTTTTGTCCACAGAGAGAGGGAGTTGAGAAATTAATATAATATTTGTTCAGGATTGATTTCAAGCTGTAATCCCTGCTGCCAGAGAGACCCATCTGTTTAAAACTATCAGACACTAATTACTCGGAGCTCAAACACAATAGCAGGATTGAGGAGCAATGTCCTGATACTCCCACACACGCTTGCAATTTAGCATTGTTATTTATTAAGGGGAAAAAAATCTCTTAGGGAAGACGGATCCCCCATCCACTTGACTGGCAGACGTTCCCAGAGGACTGAGCACAGGGAAGAAGCAGCCCCAGGAATTTCTTGATCAAAGACCGCAAGGAATTGCATTCATCTGGCCGTAAAGGCCAAATCCATTGCAAATTCTTTTCCTCTTGCTTCTTCATCCCAGTCGGACTCCCTACCAAACCAACTCTTCGGTGGGAGTTAATGAAGATACCGTCATCCTCTGGGTAAACCAGGGTTGAACCCACCGACTCATTTTTGAGTTCTCTCTTTCAACCTCTTGAGTGTTCAGGTACAAAGTCCCACGAGGGATGTTTCTACCACTTCCCTCACATCTGACCCAGCTCCTTCAGTTTCAGGGCTAACACCCAAGTTCTCGGACAGTATTCCAAGTCCTAGGTATCTAACTCCTGTCGGTATCTCCTTCCAATCTATGTTAGGCTCAGTTGCTAACTGAGTGGGGGGTGGGGAGGGAAGAAGAGGAGGAAGAGGAGGAGGAAGGATGCAGAAATTGGCAGTAACATAGCTAATTAAGCCATTCACCTGTTCAAAAACCCTCAGCAGCCCCCCTGGGCCACCAAATAATTGGATATTTAACATCCTCCAAACTCTGGCCTTCAAAGCATTTCCAGCTTTCCTTCTTCCTACTCTATTCATTCTGTGAATGTATAATATGGATGAAGTGGACTGTTCTAGTCCCCTTCACTAGATTCGCTGTGGATGCTCCTGTGTCTTCCTCTGTTATGTTCATTCTTACTACATGGAAGGCCTGACCCGGCCTCCTAAGGCCCGTCCTTCTCCAAGCCCATCTGCGCCCCATAGCCAGATCTCTCACCCTTCTCCTCTGCTCCACTCTCTTGTCTTATTTGGGCCGTGCTTTACAGCACCTATCGTTTACCTAATATATGTGTGTGTGTGTGTGTGTCCCCGTTACAGCGGTCCTCGTAGCCTAGACCCTTCTTGAATTGGGGACCAATATTTACGGAACTCCTCTTCTGGACCAGATGCTGAGCAAGGCACTGGGAGACAGCAATAAATAGAAGAGACTCGGTTCTTCTGTGAAGAGGACAGTGTGATGTTGAGACAGACAGTACACCACTCATTGATGATGTTGCATGCCACCCTTGAGCAGGAGCTCAGTACTAACCAGAGTACTAGGCTGGGGTTGGGGGGGGTTCATCTGTGTGGGCTCCACGAAGATGCAATGTTTAAGATAAGGATTATCCAGGCAGAGGGAGGGGAAGACCCTTTTGGTTTCTATTTTTTATCTGTAATGAACAACTTGTATCAAGGCTTTTCAGAGATCACACACAGGTTCTAGAAATCTCCCATTGGAAGCGGCTTAGAGGGCTGGTAACCCAGTTAGAAAGCTATCCTAATAGCTTAGATGTGAGGTAATAAGGACCCAAACCAGACTGGAGAGGGTGGGCTGAATCTAAGAGATACTAAGGAAGGAGAATCACCAGAATTTAATTTCTGATTGGCTGTTGGTAGAAGAGGAAAAAAATCCGGAATGGCTCTCAAATTTCTGGATTTTGGGTAAATGGCAGTGCCAGGAGAGAATATGTCAGGAGCCACATTGGTAGTAGATCGGAAAAGGAGTACCGTCTTGTATATAGAGCCTGAGGTTCTGTAGACATTAGGAAACTTTTAGTACTTTATAGGACCACCCATGGTGTTATTTGAAACCACTTTATAGGCGGCACCTGGGTGGCTCAGTTGCCTAAACGTCTGACTTCGGCTCAGGTCATGATCTCATGGTTCATGGGTTCAAGACCTGCGTCGGGCTCTGTGCTGACAGCTCAGAGCCTGGATCCTGCTTCGGATTCTGTGTCTCCCTCTCTCTCTGCCCCTCCCCTGCTAGTGCTCATGCTCTGTCTCTTAAAAATAAAAAAATAAAAAAAAACATTTAAAAACGTTTTTAAACCACTTTACTGAAGTATATTTGACATACAATAAGCTACACATATTCAGAATAGAGTTTGGTAAGCTTTGACATAAATCTACACCCGCAAAACCATCACCACAACCAAATAGTGAACATACCCACCACTCTGGAAGTTTCCTCTTGCCCATTGTAACCCCCTCCTTCCTCCCTCCCTCCCCCCGCCCCCACTGCTCCTCCTAGGCAACCACTGAACCGTCTTCTGCCTCTATAGGTTAGTTCATGTTTTCTGGAGTTTTACATAGATGAAAGCGTACAGGGCACACTCTTTGTGTGGTTTCTTTCATTCAGCATAATTCTTTTGAGACTCTCCATGTTATTCCATGTTTCACGAATTCATTCCTTTTTATCAGTGAGTAGCATTCCATCGATTGGATATACCACAATTTGTTGATCTACTCACATATTGATGGACATTTGGATTGCTTCCTGTTTGGAGCCATTACAAAATAGAGCAGCCAGAAACATTTGTATTCAAATCTTTCACCTGATGAAAAACTATGTATTTCCCTTTCTCTTGAGTAAATACTAAGAGTGGAAAGATCGGCTCGTATGTATGGCTGTAATACTCAGTGCAATTCTGGCACAAACCATCCGAGTCAATGCCACAGATTACGGGCCTAGCCTCCAGGAAGGCTGCCCTCACGTCAGAGGCCAGCCACAAGTGTGGGGAGCCCCAAGCCACCTGCACTTCCGACCAACTGGCAGCTAATTCAGACATCCTTACAGCTTCCTCAGACTTGATAACTCACTGGACCAACTCACAGAACTCCAGAAAGTGTAATGCTTACAATTACCATTTAGGATAAAGGATACAAATCAGGACCAGCCAAATGAACAGCCATGTAAAGGAAGCCTGGGAGGGTCCCGAATGCAGAGCTTGCCTGCCTTTTCTTCCTGAAATCTAGATATGTTGCCCGCAAACGCATGGATGTGTTCAACCACCAGAGGCTCCACTGAGCATTGGCGCCCATAATTTGTATTGTGGTTTCATATGTGTAGAAAGCTTGACTGAATCATTGGCCATGTGACTGAACTCACTCTCCAAACCTCCTCCTCTCACTGGAGGACATTCAGGCCAAGTCACACAGCTCAAAGCCCAACCCTCTAGCGACAAGGACCAGCCCCCATCTTGAGTCATCTTTTTAGCGTGCACTCAAGTGTGGTTCCCCGGCCCTGTCATGAATAACAAATATATTCCTTTCCAGGGTTTAAGAGCTCTCTCCCAGGAACCAAGAGTAAAGATCAGTCAAATTCTTTGTAAACAACAATGGTGTTTTATAGTCAATAAACCTTTGCTAAATATATTAATGACTAAATTAGTAAATGAAACCTGAAAAAATATGAATGACCAGGGATAACTCTTCTTAGCTGCATACAAAGGAAAACCATCTCAAACTAATTAAGCAAAATGTTGGCTTGCAAAGTGGAAAATAACCAAAGAACGTTCAAAGAACGAAGAGCTGCCGGTACCCAGCCAGCAGGAGCTAGAATCATGAACCAGGAGCATCAGAAATCTGCCTCTCCACCTCCATGTCTCATTCCTGTGTGTCTACTTCATCAGCAGAAGGGCTTTCTCTCCCTGTGGGACAGGGAAGATGGCCTCCAAATGCCCTGATTCATAGCCTTTTCTTTTTCTTTTTCAATCTCTTAGCACAAATGTGTAAGTTTTAGGGGAGAAATCTAATTGGCCCTTTTTGGGTCATGTGCTCAATTCTTGGTCTGATTGTGGTCCCAAGGGAGGAGGTGACTGTCCAGGCCTGGGTCACATGCCTATCCCTGTAGCCTGCTGTTGTGACTGGCACACCAATTAGAACCATGGGGGCTGGTGGGTCCCCAAAGGGACAGAACAGATAAACATCCGGGGTCTGTGACCCTTTACACCTATGTTTTAACATTTAGAAAAGGCGTTCCCATATATTATTTCATGTCATCCCCATAGTGACTCGGTGAGGTAGGATTGCATTTCACAGATAAGGGAACGAGGTTGGTGAGGTTTAGTTCAACTGAAAAAGGTTAGGAATGACTAGCGCTTGGTTTTTTAACTATGAGTCCGGGAAAATGTGCATCTAGTTTGTAGTTCAGAGTCTAAGCAAAACCTTTTCCTATTCTGGTATCAACTACTTGGTCACGTGTTAACTGAGCACCTATGCTATTCCAGGAGATACAGCAGGTGAGAAGGACAGAGCTGCGTCCTGTGAATCATACGTTCTGGGGGGGGGGGGGGGGGGGGGGGGGGGGGGGAGATGGGTGATAAGTAAGCTCCCGTAGCTGACAGTGCTACACAGAAAATAAAACAGGTCAGGAGGAGGGGGCACTCTGAGTCTAGCGGTCTGGGAAGGCCTCTCTGGGTAGAAGTCATGGGCACTGAGAGCTGAACGAACCTCCCTGACCCAGGCCAGTCCTCCTCCAGCTCCTCAGCAATGATGCCAAGGCTCGACCCCCAGCCCACCCAGAACACCCTCCATAACCTTGAGTGTCCCTCTCATACTCTTCAATGATGAGCTTGCTGGGTCAGAAATGTGAAGCAAACCGGAAGAACCAATGGGAAACACGCAAACTGCAGCTTGAATCATTTAAACATAACTAAGGCCACTCTTTCCGACTCCTCTGATGAGGAGATCAGGGACTCTCTTTGGCAGGAGGATCTATTTCCACCTGGCTAGCGCGACCAGGGGAGGACCTGTGTGGTCTTTCCTGGGGCAGAGGCGTTGACCTAATCAGGGACTGTTCCAGCTCTAACCTTTGAGGCTGGGATGAAAACCGAGCTCATTTCTGGCTCTCAGTCCGAGGAGAACATACAGAGAGCTGCAGCCCCATTCCTTTGGGAAGCTGGCCCTGCCTCCCTGGTAGCCAGGGAGCCATGTAGTATGTCCACGTCAGGCCCAACGAGTGCCCTGGGAGACTATCAAATGAAGACCCTTCAATCGGAATGCCTAATGCTATTGATTAAAGAACAGGCACCAAAGTCTGGACTCTCCTGGCCCTTGGCCGAACAGATTTATGTTCTCCCTGCCTCTAAATCTTGAGCCAGTATGCACTTGGCAGCCCCAGGAAATCAGGATTCAGACACTAAGCAGAGCCCTCTACCCTTTCCCTGGGACATTTCTGCATCAGCTTCAGTAAGGGGCTTGTCCTGATTCCAGAGCTCTCTGTGTGGCCTGGTGTCTCCGTTTTTCTGAAAAGCAGCAGACATCACATGTGAGGTGCCTTACCCAACTACAAGAATTCATAACACATCTCATAATTTCATAATCTTGGCACCTCAGGCGCTCTTTGCATCGAGGCAAACACCATGGACAGCAATTTAAATTGTTTGTCCAAAGAAGGTAACATCGAGTCTTCTCCTTCTTGACTGCCTAGACAGCTCCTGTGTTTTCTTTGTAGGCACGGCTCAAATGTCATCTCTTGTGTAATGCCTTCCCTGAGGTCCCAGCCACAGTCACTCCCCGTCTGGCCCTTTGCACATAGAGCGCATTTACCACACAGCACTGGAATATGTGTATGTGTGCATTTGTCTTCCCTAATACTGAGAGTGCCTTGGAAAGAAGGACCACGTTTGGGGCACTTGGGTGGCTCAGTAGGTTAAGCGTTTGGCTCCTGACTTCAGCTCAGGTCATGATCTCACGGTCTGTGAGTTTGAGCCCTACATGGGGCTATGCACTAGCAATGAAGAGCCTGCTTGGAATTCTCTCTCTCCCCTGTCTCTCTGCCCCTACTCCGTTTGCCCTCTCTCAAAAATAAACTTAAAAGAAAAAAGACTATGTTTTACTTCAATCTCCCCTGTGCTTTGCCTTATGACTGGTGGGGCTAGAAAGTCAGAAAGTATTGTTCGGTGAAGAACTCAATGAATAGAGGAATGGCTTACTTAAGCAGACCAGGGTCTTTCCTCGCTCTGAAACCTCTGTGGCCGTGGATCACAGGTTGGAGAACGTTGGTCAGAATCTCAGCCTAGTTCAGCTGGTATGAGAGACTCAGCATCCAATAAGCAGGTACCCCCACAAAGCTGTGTTTTCTCTGAGAAGCTGTCTCCATTCCCACCACCACTGGGGATTGTGCGCGATCCAATGGAGATCCTAACAGGAAAAGAGCCATTTTGGGAGCCCGAACCAAAGATGGAGATGAGACGGAGTGGGAGTGATGTGGATAAAACCCCCAAATAAGGCAGGGACACCTGCTCCCAACTCCTAACCTTCCAGACTCCTGACCCTGGAGACCAGGGGAGTGAGATGGAACACAGCCTGACTGGTCACTTCTAAAACTGCAGAGGGCAGGATTTGGGTTACACCAATTCATTCCCACCAGAGGCCCCCAGAAGTGGGGTGGTGTAGAAGATGGAAAATAGAATATTCTTTTCTGCAGTTCTTTAAAAAGGGCTGCTATTTGTCCCACACTGCCACCTTCCTCAGCCCAGGTAGAGAGACCAGGGGACAGTCCTGCCTGCAGGCAAGGGGAAGAGACTGGAATGGCCACCAGCAGAGAGAGGGTTGTGGGAATAGCCTGGCGTTCTGTTGCCGTCATGCTGGGCAGGCCACCCGGACTTCTCCAAGACCCCATTCCAAGCCCGGCAGTGTCAGTAGTGAAAGCAGAAGCGAGTGTAACCAGAGAGGCCCAATCTTACACAGAGGGAGGTAAGGAGGGGAGACCACTGCTGGCTAGGATCCTTCCTCCCCTCCCCGTCCCTGTGAGGCAAAGCCAGGTGCAGGAAGCAGCTGAATTAAACAATGTCATGGGGGCGGGAGCAGGGAGGGAGGGACAGTGGTGATACACAGGAAATGCTCATTCCGACAAAGGGAAATCAAAGCCCCAATGATCCCACAGGGAGGGAAGGTGAGCCTGGAGAGAAATGAAATGGAAAACAGTGACAAATTGGAAATCAGGCACAGGGGTGGAGGGAAGGAATTTGGAGGCTGTCAGGCGGGGAGACAGCGCCTCAAATGGCTGGTCTTTCTGGAGAGGACCTGAGACCCTGGCAGGTCTGACTGCATTTTCCTGGGGTAAAGGGGAGCCCACTGTCTGCTGCTGGAGCCAAGAGGTGGCTCAAGCTGAGGCACCTCCGGCCCGGCGTTCCTCTGGCTGTTCTACGGCAAAGTCAACTTAGCGGTCAGTCACCCCACAGGACCGGCTGAGTCTATTGCAAACGGGAATACCCTGGGAAGGTGAAGGGTCTCCTGGGTGCCCTTGAACCAGAGCTAGTGGGTATCAACAGTGAGGACAGACTCAGCTCAATGGTTGGAAAAACCACAGAACCATAGAACCCATTCCTTGAGCCTTAAGGCACACCGAGTTCCCCATTGGCAGAAGGATACAAGTTCAGTGATGACCAACTTGTAGAAAAGGTTTAAGCATAGAATGGGGGTTAGGGGGAGGCAGTTGGCCAGGAGGGAGAGGGAAAGGGACCAGATGACATTCAAAGCCTTTCCAGTCCTGGAGAACCTGACCATGACATAGGACAATGGCTTAGAACAGCAAGGGACTTCAAAGGGCTCCAGGAACGATTATCCTAATCGTGCATCATAAAGTCCGGATCGAACTCCAGAGATCATTTTCTACAACCTCCCTGTCCTAGGCGGCCCTGTCCAGCAGCGAATTTATCACCAGCACAGGCAGAATTTCTATGGAGCTGCAGCCGAGGGTAGTGGGGGGCTCAATGGTGGCAAGTGGGGGAGGAGGCCAGCTCTCCGGGCTGGGCAGCAAGCTCGGGAATCTCAGAATCTCGTTGAGGGCTCCTCTATCAGCCATGGATGGAGAACAGCATGCAGATGTCCTCTCGGGCTGTGGGGGACCCCGCTCAGCTGGTAGCAGGGAAACAAGTATCTCCTCATTGTGAAGCTGCCTCACCAGCTGCTGACAAGGGAAGGGTGTGCCGACAGACTGAACCTGCTGAGGGGATAAAAGTTGCTTCGAGACAAACACACACACACATACACACACACACACACACACACACACACACCTAGAATTTCCTGAGCGTAAGCTGTTTGGAAGCTCCTGTCACACACGCACCTCCAGCAAAGCGAAAAGAGGTGAGCGGGAAGTGACAGCTGCCGATAGAGGCTGAGAATGTTTCCCCGTGTAATTCTCCTCCTTCATTACAGAAGCTTCTTTGCAGAGCAACTGGGGATGGTGTGACTCATGATAGCAGCACCTTTACTCCATGAGGAGCAGGATGCTGATGGCTTTGCTGCGGAGTGGCTCTGGACAGGGAATTTCCCAGATGCCCCCGGGGCTACCTTGTGCTGGCTAATGGGGACCACGACCCCTGAGATGCCAACCCGCTGAGCCCTGGAAGCATCTGGTGAGCTTTTTGCTCTCTGTCCAGGTGGCTGGTGTCCCGTGGGCACGACCATAGCGCCTCAGAGCACGCACAGGCCACTCTGACCTCCCGATGAAAGTATACCTGGGCTGCAGCCGCGTTATGGGAGTCTGTGCTGCTGGTTTGCTCCTGCTGGCTGATCCTTCAGACTCTGCTCTGCGGTCACCTCCTTGGCCTTGCGCCTCACGCCTGGGTGAGATGCTGCCTCATCATCCAGGCTTCTCTCTACCTCTGCTTGCCACGGCGTACCGTCTGTCTACTGCTCCGCCTCACCCTGGAGAGGCTGGGATCCTTGAGGGGCCTCTGCAGGGTCTGTTAAACCGAGGGAGTCTGCACCTGAGATTATAAATTGCTCAATAGCAGGGCAGGATGGGGACGAGGGTGAACAAGAGAGGGGCCCACTCTCGGCCTCCAGCCCCAAGCCAAGTCCCGGCCCCTGAGATTTGATGCCTCCCTGAAATACCTTAAACTGCCAGGCGGGGCTCACTCAGCTCTTGGCCCTGGCATGCGGAAAAGGAACAAAGATTAATTGTTAAGCATCAACCACACAGAGACCACACGTTATTTTGTTGACTCAGAGCGGCTGTATGAAATAAGCGCTGACCCCTCCTATGAAAGGGCAGCACTGGAGGCTTGGCACAGCTTTGTGCCCTGCGGCTGGTCCCAGAACTGGTACAGAGGCAGGGCTTGACTGCGAATGTTCCAAATGCCGAGGTCCTTGCTCTTGGCTCTGAACAACAGACTGCGTCCAGCAACCGTGTGCAAACGCTGCCCCAGGTCAGGTAGGTGCAACTCTGACGGACAGCTCCCCCGGGATTTAGAGGTACCCGTTAACCCTGAGACGATGGAGGCCAATCACCCCGGACTTAACCAGAATGAGTGTTGCTCTGACCAGCGCCCCCTCCTCCTGGCTCAGCAGCTCCGGGTGGGGGAGGCCTGGGTTCTCCATGGGTACCGGGCTCCCCGGGTGCCTGCCTGCAGGAGAGACCCGCGTGGTTTGCAAAGCCCCCTTCACAGCACCTTGCGGCTCCTCACTGCCGCTGCGTGGAAAGCCCTCACTAGGGTCTGCCCTAATCCGCAGTCCTTGTGATGCACACGCCTCCTTCCTCACCCAGCCTCCCCTCCCCAGAGACTGGGTGCAGGCACTTCCTGCCCGGAATTGTCCTGGTTGCCGGTCCAGCTGCTGCTCACGTGTGGTCCCGGGGCCGGGGACATGTGGTGTGTTTGCCCGCTGCCGCCCGCAGGCTGAAGGAGCAGCCCTCGCAGGTGCCTGGCGCTACCCAGACTCAGACAGCTGGACCATAGGCAAGCGGCCCTCCTCTGGGGTCTGGATGGTTCTGCATCCTCGGCCCCACCCCTCTGGCTCCCGCCTTCACTGCCTTGCAGTCTTTCCAGCAGGTATGGCCACGGAGAAGCGGTGCAGACAGGGAGTCACAAGACGCACAAAGACCACAGGTGCCCGAGCCAACCTGGGGGGGCGCCCTCGTGAGCCCCCCACCAGCAGAGCCTCCCCAGCAGCAGCCCAGCCCCTGGGTGTCAGGGCACCAGCCGTGCTGCAGGTTTCCAGACAGCAGAAAGGATCCAGTGCGGTGAGATCAGCAGGTGGCCCATCTTGGAGCCAACTGTCTGCCCCGATGGAGAGACCAGAGGCCTGCCCGGGAAACAGGGCTCAGGAGAAGATTTTCCCACCCCTCCCCGCCATCACCACTCTCGTCACCTCTCAGCTGCCCCAAGTCCTCAGATAACGGTCCTCCATGGACTGCCCTGCCCCCCACAGGCTGTGTCCAGCCCAAACTCCGGAGCTTCGCATGTTTACCCTCCCAAGAAAAGTGTGAGAAGCCGCAAGGTGCACGAAGGGGACTTCAGGAAGTGAAGCTGGCCCCACCTGCAGGCGGGCATGGGAATTACCAGGGGAGCTTGGTACCCACAGAGACCCCAGCCCCCACCTCCACCCCGAACTACTGAGTTGAGATTGGAGGGCACTGGCCAGAGCAACACCTGCCCATACTCCTGCACCCATTGAATTGAGGAGCAGCCCCTAGGCCTGGCTTTCCCGGGAATTCCTGGAGGCGGAGACCCTACCATTTTCACTGTTGAGCTTTCATTTCTGCCCACCTGACTCCTTCCCCTCCCCAGGCTGCTTCAACAACTCTTCCTTTAGCTGACCTCTGTGGACAGGAAGTTCTGCCTTCCATCCAGCCTAATTCCACCCTGCTTGTGGTTTGCTTTCATTCCTCGGTAGAGATGGAAAGCGGTGGATTATCTTCTCGATAATAACCCTTCTTGGGCTTTAAGACTGTGATTAAATCACCTTTGAGCCACTTTCCTTCTCCAGGCTAAATAATTCCAGTTCTTTTCATGTTCCTTCAGAACGTTACCCCTGGCCTGTAATTAGCTTGGCAATACTTCTGAATCCGCTCCAGCTTCTCCACACCCGGAATGAAGAAGGCACACGAGAGGGTAATGGGAGGGACTGAACTGAGGACCTACTGTGTGCCACGAATGCGCACACACATGCTCACACACTCAATTTAGTCTTCCTAAACTGCCCTTCACCCCATTTTACAGATGAGGAAACAGGCCCATTATGGTTGATGGAGGTTCTCAATCCAGGCCAGATCGTTTCCTGTCATGGGCCCTGTCCTGTGCCCTCTAGGATGCTTTAAATAAGCAGCATCCCTGACCTCACTTGAAGTCAGTAGCAAAACCACACTCCTGGTTGTGACAATCAAAGATGCCTCTAGAGATGACCAGGTATCCTTTGGGGAACAAAAATCACCGGAGTTGAAAACCACTGGGTTAGGGGAATTTCCCAGCGATCACTCAACTCCTAAGTAAGAGAGACTAAACTCAGCTCTTGTCAACTTCAGAGAATTTTCTTTCCTTTTACTATCTCCATACAACCTCCTAAAAGATAGTCTCACTTGAGAAAATTAGGGGATTTTAATCCTACCCTCACAATTAATCCTCTCTCTGTGTCACTGGGATCAACTAATAGATTACTCTGCTCCGGGTTTAACCCTACACTCTCCAGGTTTACCCATACTCGATCTGAAAGCTTTAGCTTAAGTCTACTGTGACCACAGGAACTTTATTATTATTATTACTATTAATGTTCAATCCATTTCTGAGCATCATTAATTTCATTCCCACTGCAGGCACCTGAAAGAAAAGAAAATAGCAGGGGCGCCTGGGTGGCTCAGTCGGTTGAGTGGCCGACTTTGGCTCGGGTCACGATCTCACGGCAAATGAGTTGGAGCCTTGCGTCGGGCTCTGCGCTGACAGCTCGGAGCCTGGAGCCTGCTTTGGATTCTGGGTCTCTCTCTCTCTCTCTCTCTCTCTCTGCCGCTCCCCTGCTCATGCAGTCTCTCGAAATGGAATAAACGTTAAAAAAACAAAAGAAAGAAAAAGAAAATAGCAAACTCCTCCTCCTCCTCCAAGAGCTAAAGGTCCAACCCGGGAGCTAGACGTACAGAGGAGCCGTTCCAATGCTGTACTGGGAACTGCACAGACCACTCCTGCGCCACCCCGAAGCAGCATGTGCGACGTGGGAACACGGAGTCCCCTGAGCAGGTGCTCAGACTAGAGACGCGCAGTGTAAGGAACGCGCTGAGAGCAGCCTGCGGCACCGTGAGGGCGCTGCCATAAACCAAGGCAGACGAGCACTGCGGACTGCAGGCTGTGCGGGGACAGGCACACTGAGGAGATGCAGCGTCGTGGGAGTGGGTGTCTGCGCCCTCCGCTTCCTGTTTCCGTGCCCGAGACCAGCCCGGGCCCCCCGCTGTGCTCCAAGGCAGGTGCCCCGCCCACGGGTCTACCTCCTCTCCTCCGCGTGCCAGGGGTGGGAAAAAAATCCCAGGCTTGTCCACGGTGCTCTGTTTCCTGTTCTCCTGGCCGTTCACATGAAGCCACCCCCTTGCAGCCCGGGCCTGAACTGCAGCTCCTTCTTTCCACTCCATCTGTCAAAATCAGACTTCCTCAAGACCCATGCCAGCCCCTCTCCTTCGGCCCTGCCAAACCGGTCTGTCCGTCTCACCCAAACCTACGATTTCCCCTGAACGTTCCTTCTCTTATCCATTCTCTCAACATATAGATTCCGAGAATCTGCTCTGTCCTGGCACTATCCTAGGCACTGGGGATACAGCATCTTAACAAAAGCACAAAAATGCACTGGGTGGCTCAGTCGATTTAAGCATCCGACTTTGGCTCCGGTCATGACCTCGCAGTTCATGAGTTCGAGCCCTGCAGTGGGCTCTGTGCTGACTGCTCAGAGCCCGGAGCCTGCTTCGGATTCTGTGTCTCCCTCTCTCTCTGCCCCTCTCCTGCTCACACCCTGTCTCTCTCGCAGAAATAAAGAAAAAGTTAAAAAATTTTTTAAGCAGGCAAAAATCCCCATGTTCATTTCTGGGGGGGAAGAGCTGACATTCTGATGTTATTATTTCTACCTGGATTCTTTGACTCACCCACTCCCTCTTTAACCTTAAAAACCCAACCCTTCCTTCAGCCATAGGTGCCACCTCACCTCCTCCAAGAAGCCCCTCTCCCTTCATTCCGGACTTCTATTGCCTTTACTCTATGAGCCATGCTCATAGTGTACGTATGCGTGCATCATGCATTGCCTTTTATTCTCTGTGTGTGTCTGTCCTGTCTCCCAACTATAATGTAAGCTCCCCAGAGGGCAGGAAATAGGTCTGCTTTACCTCTGTAGGCCTGCAGCACCCAACAGAGTGGCATAGAGAGAGAAATAGCACATTAGAATAATAATAATAACTAGTATTGATGTGTGCTTACAAAGGACCAACTGTTGTTCTAAGTACTTAATAAGTATCAGCTCACTCGATCCTGATGACAAGCCTCTGGGGATTGGGGGTGGGGGGGTGGGGCCGCTCAGGGGTAGGAACCCAGGTGCAGGTGGTGGCGGTGGCAGCAGCAGAGCTGAAAACGCGGTACGCCCGGAGACGCAGAGCAGGTGGCTGCCGACGTGGGCTTTGGAGCGGGACCTGGATTGAAGTCCTGGCTCCATCCCTTCCCAGCTGGGTGACCTCGGCCAGGTGACTTATCTTGCCTTGGTTTCTGTGTCCTTTCCAACGACTGGGGATAATGACAGCACCCACGTCACAGAAGTGCATGATGATGACATGAACTAAGGCAGATGGCGCCTGACACACTGGAAGCACTCAACACAGGTGCCTGCTATTATTATTGCTGTCATCGTTGTTATTCTTCCCTCCCAAGAACTGCCCACACCAGTTCCTGTCCCATCCTGCCCCAGCTCCTTTCCCCCCCACTCCACCACCCCCCCAGGGCCACATACCTTCCCACATCGTCAATTGAGCAGAGGAAGCTTTGAGTGCAAGAGACCAAGGAGAGACTCCAGGCGCTACCTTATTCCTCCCTTTCCACCCAACCAGCCCTGAAACAAATGGATCTCAGACGTCACATCTCATCTATAATAACCCAGGCCCTTGAGACCAGAGAGGGGGTGGGAGCCCTGCCTGGGTGTTTCCAGAGCATCAAGGACTCAAAAATAGAAGAACCCAAGGAGAGAGCCCAGAAAACCAGCTGCAAGTGAAAGGCTACCTGTTTCTCGGCCGCTACGGACATCTGGACATGGGCGGGGGACTCTCACCAGAAGGCTCATGCTGCTGCAGGCAAATGCCAGCGGCCTCCAAATGTGGGCATGAAGCAACCGCCTGGGGGAAGCAGCTCTGCTTCTGGCTTGTTCACCCACTGCCTCTGAGTTGTTTGGCTTCCCAGCCTATGGCCTTTGGTGACTCTCTGTTCGGCAGGGTCCCAGGAGTGCTAACCCCTCTGCGTTGTCCATATGGTACGGCAACCCCTTCTCCCTGGTTTTCATCTATGCATCCCCCATCTCTGCCTGCAGCCGCGAAGCATCAATTATACACTCCAATTATGTGATTATACATATTTTCACTAATTAATAATAATTCTTGCTACTCATCTGCAAGTCCTATTGGAGGACCTCAGAGGCCAGTTGAGGGGAGAACTTGCAGCTTCGACACCAAGGAGGGAAGGAGCAAGGCTTGTGGAACTTCTGAGATGAAAGGGAAACTGACTCACCATGAGGCACCCTCTCCAAGTCTGTGACAGAGGTGACCATCGACTCTAAGACTTGCTTTTGTCTGAGCTAATTATGTACCCAAACACATGGGCCCACTGGTTGGTGCTGCTGCCTAGAGAGGTGGCTGGAAGGAGGAAGTAGTTTGGCCCAAGGGTAGTACTTTGTGGATGTCACACTGGCTGATGTCAAGGTCGGAAGTTTCTCAAATTTACAGAAACCTGGATTTTTTTGGTTATGTGTCATGCTGTGTCTTCCTCTCCTGAGACTTAGTAACATGCTGTGAAGAAAAGTTACTTGATGCTCTGGACAAGAGCATTGCTGTGTTTCCCAGAGTCATATTTCAGAGCAGGGTGGCCCTGAGAGATCACCTGGTCCAGTCTCATCGTTCTTCACAGCAGAAGCTTGAAGCCAGAGCCAGTAAAAACTACAAGGATACCTCAACATCATAGCCATTGTCAAATTTAATTATCGGAAAAAAATACTGTGAAGTAAATTTTACTCTCCCCATATTACAGAGAAAACTGGGGTCTTACAGACTTGCCCAAAGTCACACTGCTTCTAAGTGACAGAGCCGTGACAAAATACAGGTTCCGGTACATCCTGAAACCAGTGACTTTTTCACTGTGTCATGTTGATCACACAGCCAATTAGTGGCAGAAGATTCAAGCACTTTGATGCATATGACAAATCCATGAGCTCCTGGAATGGAAGATAAGCCAAACTGACAAAGAGAACAAGACATTCCATCCTTAAGCTGAGTCTTCCAGAAGCCAAATTTCATTTTGATTGGTGCCGTCAGACAGCAGTCCTAGTCACTGAAATGAAAATCAATCAAAGCAGTTTCGAGACTGAACAGACTGATCGGTATAAAGGACCTGATGGGTGCAGGTCCCACAGTTCATCCGGGCCGAGTTAAAGCCTTGAGTGATGTCAGGATTAGATCTGCGTGCCCCGCACTGACAGCCTCACAGGACTGAATCCCACCAGCAGCGTGCTACGGCCCAGCTCCCCAGCTGCCCAAGGGAGCGCTGGGCATGTCGGTCCTTCAGCCTTACCCTCAACTGCAATGGGAAAACCGAGGCTCAGGATTTTGCTCCTATCGACTCTGCGGCCAAGGGCAGAGCTGGCTTCGGTGGGCTTGGAGGGTCCAAGCAGGCTCAGAATTTATGCCCAGGAACAAGGAAACCTAACCAAAGGAGGTGAGGCTCAGAGTCAGCCAATCCACCTACCAACCATCCACCCCACAGGTATGTGCCCAGCAGAGGGGAGCCCAACAGAGAGGTGGCCAGTAGCCAAGCCCTGAAGCATCCCCATCACAGAAACGGGTCTGAGACCCTCTTGCCCCCCCATCCCAGTTGCTCAGTTCCGGGAAAACGACACAGATCAGATGTGAGCTCTCCTCGCTCTCATACCTACATCTTTTCATCGGTCTTTTTCATAGAACTGATTCGCTGTGCTGTGAATTAATTTTCTGTATCATCTTCTACTGCCTCTGTTAGAGGCTGAGAGAGTCGGTATCAGGGTGCTATTATGTACAAATAGATATATGAATGGCCAATAAGTACATGAAAAGATGTTTAACATCATTAGTCATCAGGGAAATGCAAATTAAAACCACAATTAGAAGCCACTACACACTCATTAAAATGGCTGGAATCTGAAAGAATGAAATGCTGAGTGGTGCAAGGATACGGAACACTACTCGTGCACCGTACAGCCTGTGAAGTGGCTTCTCGTCCCTTGCCGGTGGGCATGTAAAACAGTACAACACCTGTGTTGGGAAAATTAGGCAGTGTCTTAAAAACGGTAAAGATACATTTACCTACATACTAGACCCAACATACTCTAGACCCAACATACACTGAGCCCAGTGTACACCAGACTTCCAACAACCCCACTTCTAGATACTTGCCCAAGAGAAATGAAAACATACGTCTACACAAAGACCCACACCTAGACATTCGTGGCAGCTTGATCTGTAATTCCAAAAACTAGACACAGCCCAAATATCTATCAACAGAAGAAGAGAGAAACAAACCATAGTGTAGCTGTACAGTCAGTGGAATATTGCTCAGGAAGAAGGAAAGGAATGAACTGATCGTATATGCAACACAATGCATGCATTTCAAAAAAAAAACAAAAAACTGTGCTGAGTGAAATAAGGCCGATAAAAAGAGTACACAGTGTATGCTTCCATTTGTATGAAACTCCAGAAGACAGAAATCTAATTTATGGTGACAAGAAAGCAATTCCGTGATTGCCGGGGACTGGCAGCGGTGGGAGATATGACAAGTAGGAGCACAGGGGACCTTTGGGATGGCGGAAATGCTCAGATCATGACTATAATGGTGCTTCACAGGAGGGTATGCACTGGTCAAGACACGCTGAGCTCTACGCACTCAAAACAGGTCTATAAATTATACCTCAGTGAAGCTGGGGGAAGGCTATGTACAAGATTATTATGAACAACCTTAATTTGGGATTTCAATAACACCTTGAAGTTGATAACGTTTAAATCTAACCCAAACTTAGAATAAAAGAACAAATGTCAAACACATACACAGATGTTATTATTGGTAGACTCTGTCCTGGGGACCCAGGAATACCTTGAAGGTTGCCCCAGGGAGAGTCCTTAAAGAGATGAAATACGAACAAAGGAGGAATGCAAGGTAAAGAAATGTTTTATTATCAGCCACAGCTTTGCCCCCAAACTCCACTACAGAACCCTAGTAAGCTAACCTGGCCCACGTGCAAGTGTCCATTTGCAGGGCCAGGTGGCCTTGAATGGCATAAAACCACATAGGCCCCACCTTGCTCCCATTGTTCAAATCCAAGTCTCTGAATCTGCCCGGCCCATGTAAGCCACACCCACCAGCACCAGAGGGAAAGGAGCCAGAGATGCGCATTCACCCACTCAGGTTTATTTCATTCCCTAAAGCATCACCCACCAGCACATACAGTCCAATCCCTGGCCAGCACATCCTTAGTCAAAGCAGGGCTCACAAATTCAAATTCCTATAGGGGCCCACAGGTAAGGCACAGAAATGGGTAACTAACTGTGAGAAAAGAAGGGTGTGGGGGGGAACTGAGCATGAAGGCTCCTTAGGATTCTCTCTCTCCCTCTGCCTCTGCCCCTCCCCTGCTTGCTCTCACTTTCTCTCTCTCTGAACTAGAAAAAGAAAATTTAATAAAAGTAAATAAATATTGGCAACAAGTTTTTAAAATTTTAAGCATGGCATGAGCCACACAAAACACATGCTCAGTCCAAAGCAATGAAGAACCACGGGGTTGTGATACTGCCCTAGAGGCCACCATGGGGGCGTCAAGGGCTATATTCGCCCCTGAAAAGATTGCATGTAAACTGCCTGTCAAGACATAAACCCCCTATTCAACATTTCCAGCAAGTTGTTTTCCAGCACATTCTTAAAACCTCCAGTGACTGAGAGACTGACCATCCATCACAGGATGGGTCACTTTATCCTCTACCCCCTCAGCTGGCTCTGACCTTTCCTCCAGGACTCAGCCAAGATGCTACCTACTCCAGGGAGCTTCACCGGATCCCCATACCTAGACCGGATCCACTTTATGTTTGCTCCCGTGATCCTCTAGACTTCCCCATCTCAATACTTTCCATACTGCATTACCTGTCTGTCTGGCACTAGACTCTGACCTCCCGGGATGGGGGGAGCGGGGTAGCCGGGAAAGAGGGTGTGTATACAGTGATTAACACATACAGTAGGTGTTATCAGCTAGCCTTTTCTGATTGCAAGTGATAAAAACCTATCAGGTTCACGTAAGTGAAAAGGAAATGTATTCTCCATGTTAAGTGGCCAGGAAGGCATCAGGCTGGACTCAGACATAACTGAATCAGGGGTTCATACAATGACAGCCATACCTGATCTTGCTCCACCTCCAGCTCCACTTTTCTCTGCACACTGACCTCTGTCTCAGCATCCATGTGGGAGCAAGATGGTGGTCACAGGGGGATGACCCGAAGTGTCTATGTGTATCATTATTATCCACCTCATATGGATGAGAGAACAGTAGCATTTACGTTATTAAGTAACTTGCTCTTATCATTCAGCTATGAAGTGAAGGGGGGCGGGGACAAAGAAAGCAGTCTGTCCCCAGAACCCATGCTGTAGACACCATGTAATCCCACCCCACAAGATGTACCTTTTTCTTGGTCACTTCCAGATGTGGCCTCTTACGGGCAGGTAACCCTTGTCTGATACATTTAGAGAGACATCCCCTCTCTGCCCCCTACGATGTCAACAGTATATAATGGAGAGAACAGAGTAAGTGCACTAAGCAAGAGAATGGGAAACAACATATACAGAGGGTACTGACCCATAGTACACGCCACTCTCAGCACCGGATGGGCAGCAAAGTTCTTTCTCCTTCAGTGTGCTTTCTGAGCAATATCCCTCGGCCGCTGCCTTCCATGGCTGTGTTTGAGATGGACACCGGGGAAGAGGTAGCCTCTAGAAAGGAGCTCTCCACTTAACGAGGTAGTGGGGACCTGAGGACTGCCTTAGATGATGGCATCCTTGCATAGATTATTTGATAGATTGGGTGTTTCTCTTATAGAATAATTCTCTTGGGTCTTTAATAGGCTGTTGGTGTTTGCTTCGGGACTGGTCCAGGGGTTAGGACCTGAGGCCAGAGCTCTTGCTGCGGCATAGTCCTTCAATGTGCAACCTGGCCAGGGCTCTGCCGTCCCCCTAGCCAACAGCCTCCCAGGCCTCCATCCTGGACTCCACCTTCCTAAGGTCATTGCAAACAATGGCCTTGGAGTGGGAGGGGATTATTTTGCTCCTTATCCCCTTGCATGTCTTTCAAGGAGCAGGGGTTCATCACAGGAGGTGACTGGGAAGGGTCAAAGGGACCAACGTGTTCCCAGGTCTCAATCTGATTTCTGCGGTTTCCCACTTTCCTGCCCTGATTCCCACTAACTTGGGGTTTGGGAAAGATAACTGAGCTTTCCAACCCTGCAGGCCTCCATGTTTTCTGGATTCTCAGCTGTTTTGGACTTCAGGTCCCAGACAGAAAGCGGCTCTTTTCGTCAAGCCTCATGGAAAAGCCCTCTGCTCTTACGCAGGCCAGGTTCAACCTAAGCTGTGTCATTCCCCAAGCGTGACTTCCTGAAGGCCACTTCTGTACAAGGCTCCCTCCCTTCAGCCCGGGGTGCAGCGTCTTCACTGCCCCGCCACGCAGGCTGGTCTGCCACTTGGACATTCCCACTCCTGGAACTAACATCTGTACCAGTTTTGTTCAAAAGTAACCAAAGAAACAAAACTATCTTTAGTGAAAAGCGAGGTGCTGGCCCGTTGATCCGGACATCCGGGGTCTGGCTCCAGGCACAGTGGGCTTGAGGGCCGCACACAACGTCTCCAGGACACGGGCTCCCTGCTCCATACGTTTTGTCTCGGGTTCCCATGTTGCCCCTAGTTGCCCAGACCTTTGTCCTCACCAATTAATGTCCGGCGCGTTAAAGTTAGCATTTTTCTCCTCCAATAGCCAAACAAACCCACCCGGGGCCACTCTCACCGGACCAAGCTTCTCAGCATCGGTTGTGGAACTGATCACAATGCCCTGGAGCTGCAGTGCTCTGATTGGCCAGTTCCTGGTCACATGACTGCCTCTGGAGGTGGAGTCACCCTTCCCTGAAAGGAAAGGAATGAGGAAGAAGGGCGTTTCTTCACAGAGAAAATGGCGTGTAGCTGCCTCCTACAGGGCGAGTGGAGGCTTGGTGACCAAAACAGGAGTCCTACAACTGATGGCCAATAAAAACTTATCCTAAATAAATAAATAAATAAATAAATAAAAACTTAGAATGAACACACAGGGGCTCACCCTCTGAGGAGTGGGAAAGTATTCTGGAAGTACATGAAGGCTCTTTTTTCGTCCTTACTCAAGGAAGTCTGAGCCTGCAAAAACGGTGTGTTCTGAGAACATGTTGACGCCAATAGGGACGCCTGGGGGGCTCAGTCGGTTGGTTAGGCTTCTGCCTTTGGCTTCGGTCATGATCTTGCCGCTCAGAAGTTGGAGCCCCTCGTCTGGCTCTGTGCTGACAGCTTAGGGCCTGAAGCCTGCTTGGGATTCTGTGGTTCCCTCTCTTTCTCTCTTCTGCACCTCTCCCCCCACCTCAAAAATAAATACAAACATAAAAAAAAAATACATTAATTGTGAATTCCCGATGTTCTAGAGTGGCAGATTCTCTCTGGATTATCCAGATCATGTGTTTAAGCCTCAGCGAGGGCCCTCTGGCATTGCAGGGCTCCACACAGAACCCATGAAGCCAGATGAGATTACTCTGAAGTTTCCTTCATTCGACACGGCCTTGCCCCATTGCTCTGGACTGAACTGTATCTTCCCCAAATTCATAGGTTGGAGCCCTAGCCCCCAATGTGACTATATTTGGACATAAGACCTTTAGGGATATAACTGGGGTTAAATAAGTCATAAGATAGGGCCCTGGTACAACAGGATTCTTGTTCTTATCAGAAGAGGAAGAGGGACCACAGCCTTCACACACACACACCAAGGAAAGGCTGTGTCAGCCGACAGCAAGAAGGTGACCATCTGCAGGCCACAAAGTGGCTCTGACCAGGAATGGAACCCTCCCAGCACCTTAATCTCAGACTCCCCCCACCTCCAGAACCACGAGAAATAACATCCATTGTTGGAGCCACTCGGTCTATGGTATTTTGTTGTAGCCATATTCCAGCCCTCACACAGCATGAACTCAGGGAACGTAAGCTCATTTTAATGCCTGTCCAAGCCAAGCAGACATAGGAAAGCAAATGTGGCTTTGGTAGGAGGAGGCAGGGAGTGGGGCTGGAGTGGGAGGTCATTAAATACTCCAGAGCCAGACCTGGGTCTTCGGATGTGCACATGTGGCTGCGCTTACCAGCCTCGCTGTCTCCGGCCACTGGCGGGGATCCTCAGGACCGTCGCAGCGGGGCCACCACGCTATCCACCCCGATATAAGCTAGAAAGGGTGTGGGCTCACTGCCACTATCCACGAGCCTCTTCTGAACGCTAAGCTGGACTCCCTAGAAGCAGATCCTGAGAAAAGGAAACACGTGCAAGGTATTTGTTAGAGGAACGCTACCTGGGGAAGCCAATCAGGTATGGGCGCCATTAGTTAGCACAGGGAAGGGTGTGCTTTCAAGCCAAGTCCCTACCTCAGCTTGATCCCATGGAAAGCTCTGGAATGTAAATGACACTGTAGAGTTTTTTTCCCCAAGCTGAGGCAAAGGTACCGGGCTTCTGTGCCACCTGGAGGTGGCGGGTGAGGGTGAGGTTGCCTCGCACTCACATCCAGGTTGCGGGGTGAGGGGAGCCCCAGGAGCCCCCAGCCGAAGGCTGCCTGTGCAAGTTGTGAGCCGCAGGGCACTCAGGCAGGGGCCTGGATACACAGAAGCATGAGAGGGACACGAGGGGCCCTAGGCAGGGCACCAGCCGTGTCCACGACAAATGCAAAAGCACAAAGATGTTGTTAGTGCACCTGCCCAACTCCCACGGGAGCAGGCACCTCTAGTCCTCCGGGGTCCTAACTCTGAGGTGCCCTTCCACCCGCTCCGCCTGGCTCCCAGCCGGCTGTGTGGTCTCCCCTTCCTTCCATCTCTGCAGACTGCTCCAGACGGGCCATGAGGTGGCTTGCTGGAAACTGCCCGTCCGCCGCCAGCCCAGGGCCCCCAGCGGCGAGCAGGACACAGAGCCCTGACTTCCCCCACATGTGCTGCTCTGCCGGGGCTTTCCTCTCAACAGATGGATGATGGCAAGTTCACTTTCTGTATCAGTCACGTCACAGATCATTAAGCATATTGACAGAGAGAGGAGGCAGCCCGCGTGCTCGCAAAGGGGTGGGTGTTTTTCCGCTGCTGAGATGGGAGGGCCTCTTCTGCCCTGTTCTCGGTCATCAGGAGAACTGCCTCCCTCCACGGCCCAAGGCCAGTGGCCCTGCCTGGCTCCCTAGGTCCACAGGGTGGGCAGGGTTTATGGCAATATATCTAGGTCACTATAAGGACCCTTCCACAGGCCACCGCTTTGTTCAGGGCTCTTCAGAAGCCAGAGACAGGAGGGGCTACCAAAGGGCAGTCCATCTCTGAATTCGTCCAATAGCAAAAGGTGACCTAATATGTACTCAGGGCCTCAACCTCTATAGACAGAGACCCACACCTCCAAGGAGCCCACGGGTTACCCCAAGGTCATGTCTTTCAACCTCTGTCTCTGGACAGGACCACATTCTCTGATATCACAAGGCTTTCCACACTTTCTAACATTATCTCCTAATCCTCCAAAAAAACCCCATTCAGTTCTTATTTTTAATGATATTTTATTTATTATTTTTTTTAAGTTTATTTATTTTGGAGAGAGAAGGAGAGAGAGAGAGTGAGCATGAGCGGGGGAGGAGCAGAGAGAGAGGCAGACACAGAATCTGAAGTAGGCTCCAGGCTCCAAGCTGTCAGCACAGAACCTGATGTGGGGCTTGAATTCACAAACCGCAAGATCATGTCGGGAGCCAAAGTTGGACCTTTAACCAACTGAGCCACCCAGGTGCCCCAATTTTTTTAATGTTTATTTATTCTTGAGAGGGAAGGGGGGCAGAGAGAGAGGGAGACACAGAATTGGAAGCAGGCTCCAGGCTCTGAGCTGGCAGCATAGAGCCCAAAGCAGGGCTTGAACTCACCAACCATGAGATCATGACCTGAGCTGAAGTCAGATGCTTAACCAACTGAGCCACCCAAGTGCCCCCAATTTATTGGTATTTTATAGAACTGGCCTAGAGAAGTCCAAGGTCATGCAGCTAAAAAGCAGCAGGGGCTGGGTTTCAAACTCAAGACTGTCTGGCTTTACAGTCGGTACCGGTAATTGCCATGCTATATTGTCTTTCAACCGAGGCTCCCTCTGTAATCCTGTTGAATGGTCTTCAAATATATGTGCTTTCTGATATCTAAATTAATTCCCTCTAGTTGTAACTTAAACCTACCTCCTGTCTCTTCTATGCAGTCTACCTTCAACGGAAACTTCATTCACTAATGGACACATGGTGGCTCCACCCACTGTCTTTCCTTTTCCAGTTCACTTTTCATGTTTGAACACACGTGGAAGAAGATGGAAGAAGAGAGGGGAGGGAAAGAAGGGGAAAGGCTTATGTGGTAAACAGAGTAATCCCCACCCCTTAAAGATGCCCACAGCCTCGCTCTCAGAACCTGGGAACTGCTACTTTCCATGGTAAATGGGACTTTGCCAATGTGGTCTGGTTAAGGACCTTGAGATGGGAAGATTATCCTGGATTATCTGGGTGGGCACAGTGTAGCCATAAGGGTCCTTAGAAGAGGGAACAGGGGAGTGAGGATGCCGGCACAGGTCAGAGAGGGAGATCTGAGGATGCTACACGGCTGGCTTTGAAGCTGGAGAGAGAGGCCACCAGCCAGGGCAGCTGGGAGAAGTCAGGAAATGGGTTTTCCTGTCGGAACCTCCAGAAAGGACACAGCTCGGCTGACCCCTGTCCCTGAGCCCAGTGAGGCACTGGGTGTGGACTTCTGACCTCCAGAACTGTCAGACAACAAGTCTGTGTTGTTTTAAGCCACGTGGCTTGTGGATTGTTAGGGCAGCAAGAGGAAACGAACCCATGAAGGAAAACAAGACCGTTGCCCGGACAGTTAGGAATCTATTCTGGTGGCATATTTCCACAGAGTCAGAAAATCTGGGAGGAATCCTTGGAGCTCACACAGCCTTACTTTCTCATTTCATACAGGGGTCAACTCTCGCATTGACCATTCTTCTGTGCCTCGGTATCTGCACCTGTAAAATGGGCATGTCAACAGCCACCTCTCCGGAGTTTGTGAGCAATGAATAAAAAGACTGTTCCCTAAAGAGCAATTAAAATGTAAGCTATTGTCACAAGGAGAAAGAAACCCAAAGAGGTTAAGATTGCCCAAGGTCATATACTTAGCTGGCATCAGAGCCTGGCCCCTGCTTCCAGGCCAGTGAATGTTCTCCACGATTCTCCACATTTAACATGCCACTCCATTAACCAACAAACAGATATTTGAGGTAGGAGCCTGTAGCAAAGGGAGGGTGGGGAAAGCTCTTGAAAACATTGCCATGAGTCCCTCTAGAACCAGCTTTCAGAAGCCTGGACCCCTGTCTGCTGAACTTGACCCCGCAAGCTGGGGCAGCTACCATGGTCCTAGCGGACACATGCAATACATTCATGGGCAGAGTGTGACAAACACAGAGGCATGCAAATGCTCCCTCCCCTCTGCCACAGTTCAAAGAGCTCCCTAAACCATCCCTACCTCCTTCTCCAGGAAGTCTTCCCAGAGAGATAGAGAAGAGTCATCTGCTCTTCAACCTTACCTTCCTGGACGGGATGCAGCCGTGTTACCCTGCACACAGTGGCTGTGGTTGCTGCCTGTTCTCTGCACATTGTCACTCTACCTTCTGTCTGTATTGTGGGGGTCTGTCGGGGGGATTGTAAGCCAGGATCTAGGTCATCGGGGCTCCCTCGGCACAGAACCCAGCCAGCCCGCTGTGCAAATTAGAATCCATTTGCACAAACCTGAGAATCACTCCCCCTTACGTTCCGTCCCCCCAGGAGCCTCAGGCCTCACCCCAGTCCAGGCCCGTCAGTGTACAGGCTTGTCCCTGTCATCTCCCCCTCAGCTGCCCCAGATTCCCATTTCTCCAACCCCGGCCACACGGAGCCTTCCATCCCTCGCTCCAGCTACCCCCACCCTCCCTGGAGCCCCCATACAGCCCTCCCTGCCAACCTCTCCCAAGTTCCAGCACCCTGGGTCCAAGAGCAGAAGCTACTTCTTCTGCAGAAGTCACCACAAAAGAATTGTGTTGTGATTTTTCAAAGGAAATTGAAATTCTCTCTTTACTGCTTTCTAAATGAACCTTATAATTTTTCCCTGTCTACAACATCCCTATGAATTGCTCTGTGTGTGTGTGTGTGTGTGTGTGTGTGTGTGAGCGAAAGAGACAGACAGAGCATGTGTGAGCTCAGTGTCGCCAGGGGCCAGCCTGGGCCTGTGCCTCTCAGGGTTGAGTGCGTCCATACAGCTGTGCAGAGCAGCCCTCCCCCACCCAGTTCTCCATCCCTTCGATCTCTGAAGGCGAAATGGTTCTACCCTGCCTGACTAGGGAGGGGATAGAATGGGACTAGCCCAACCTCAAGGGCACTCAAGGCTGGTGGGCAGGGGAGAAAGCCTGGCCTGGGAAGGGGGGGTTGGGTACAGCAGGGAGCTCTGGAAAGTCATGGGTATGAGGATTAAAGGGTGGGACGAAGGTCTTGGAAGACCAAGAACAGAAGGCGGTCCTAGCAGAGAAGTCACAGAAGGATCTAGAAGAGAAGCATTGGGGCAGGGAGCCCCGGCCAGGGCAGCATGGGTGACCGGTGTTGACTGTACTTGTGTACAGCATCTAGCTCTCCAGGAATCCTGACCCTCCCCCCGCCTTGCCGCTCATCCAGGGAGGGTGGGAAACTGGGGACCCCTGTGTCAGTCAGGAGGAACAGGGAAAGGTGAGTCGAGGCAGAGGATGCACCCGGTCCTACCTGTCCCCTCAGGAGCCAGCCAGTCGTCACATATCCTGCCCTGTCTGAGGACAGTGGTCTTGGTCTTGGGTGTTTGGGCTGCAAGCCTACAGAACGTTGAGTGGGATGTTTTCTGCTGCCCTGGAGGAGCAAACCAGGACCCACAGTTGAAAACAGAGGCATCAAGACTCCCATGGCCTCAAACAGTTAGGCTTAGACCACTCCTCAGGGCTTACGAAGAGACCGCCCTGCTGGCCCAATGCCACTGACTCCTCCCCCTGTGTCTGTTCTGTGTGTCAGGGGTGTGAGTCCTAAGCCTCAGGGAGGGAACAATGGCGGCTCCTCTAGGGCGCAGGGGCCGTGCCTCTCTAGCCGTCGGCTGTTGTGCTTGGGGTAGGACTCCAGAGGCTCAGGGGGTGGGAGAGTCTGCGAGAAGAGCACTCTGGCACCTCACTTGGGCAGCAGGTCATCTGTCGGGGGTGGCAGGCACCTGCTGGGCAGGGGAAGGAGACCAGAGCTGGCAGGGTGGGGGGAGGGGCAGCAGGGAGTGGCCTGCACTCCCGTCATGCCACGTAGCTGGGATGGATAAGTTCTCCATGGGTCAGGGGACACTGCAGAAGGTCCTGGCTTAAGCCACCTTGCTGGTAGCCCACCCCCTACCCCCCGCAAGAGGAAAGCCCACCAGGCGAAGGGACCCCCGTAAGAGAACTTGGTGGTGGTGAATGAGCCTCACAAGCAGCGCCAGCCAACGGAGAGAGGACCTCCATGCCCCTAGTCAGGACTAGGTTCAGGCACGTGTCCTTCGCCTCTCTGTCCTCACCTGCAGCAGGGAGGAGGCTACCAGTAAGGAGAGGGAACATGTCCAAAGAAGCCCCCCACCCCCCACCCCCTGCCTTGTACTCCAGGAAGAGAAGGACTGAAAATCAGACCACCTCTGGCCCTACTCTAGGCCCCTGGACCCCGGGTGGTGAGGAGAGGGGAGTTTCGATCAGAGGCAAGATTTGAATTCTTAAATTTGATTTATTTAATAATCAGAAAGAAGTGACAGAATCTGCCCAAGATGTTGTCAAAGGACAGAAAAGGGAGATTCAACAGAGTACAGCGGAAAGCAGTGACTTGAGAAAAAAGACTTTTAAATAAATATTTCATGTTTATGCTGAACTGAATTGAGCCTGAACGATAAACCAGTTACAGGAGGGGCGGACTGCTAAAGAGTGCGTGTTGGGGGGGGGGGGGGGGGGGCATATATTTAAGGAGACAAACAAAATAATAAGTAAGGAAACCAGAATCCCAAGGAAATGCTAACAGTGGGGCTGAGCATCCCCATAGGAGAACCCAAGGGATGTTCAGAAGCAGACACTGTGCTACCCTCCATTCAGCCCCTGGACACAGCAGAGCTTTGTGGTTGGGGTTCCAATCCTGGCTCCGCCACTAACTGCCTATGTGAACTTGGGAAAGCCGTTAAGCCTCCTTGTGCCTTGGTCTTCTCATCCATAAAATGGGAGTGTAGCACTTACCCATAAGGTGGTTGTGAGGATTCAATAAGTCAATACAATGAAAGTTCTTAGATGAGTGCCTGGCTTGGCCAGTTTCCTTCCCTCTGGTGTTCTGTCTCTGTGGCTAAGCTACCCTTCCCTCATGTGCACCTGCATCTCCCTCTGCTTCTCCCACTGCTACCTGCCCCCAGCCCCACCCTCTACCCAGCCTTTCCTCTACCTCCCAGCCTCTCTTTCCCATCCATAAGGGGGGGCTTCTGACCCGTGCTGGCCCAGAATCTACATCAGGGCCTCTTGGGGTCTGTGCAGACTTCAGCAGCTGCTGCTGGGCTCTGGATTTCCTGGTTCGGCGTCTCAAGAGCAAGAAGCTGGATGGCCCAGCCCTCCTGGTTTACGCGAGCCCGTCACAGGCCACTGAAAAGCTGGGGCCAGGGTGGAGGGGGTCACGTGATCTGAAACACGGGACGAGGAGGCTGCTCCTTCAGCAGAGGATGTGGGGGCGTGTGGGTGGGGCACAGTTTCTCATGGAATGAGCTGTGTGTGAGCCAGGCAGGCCCCACGATTGGCACACCTTGCACAAACAAGAAGACCTACTCACTCTGCCTCAAGGCCCCCGCGATGGTAAAGCTGGAAGAATGTTAGGAAGACTCGATCAACGATGGTTTGTCAGATCCCGTCCGTGCGCTCAGGACAACGCAATGGGACCAACTGACGTCGCGGTGTGGGGGAGGGGCGAGGAGGCACATTGGGTCCGACGTAAAGTTAGTGGCCCGTGTGTGGTGGACACGCCAGGAGCCACCAGAGCTGCAGTGAGGACCCGGTGCGCCTCCCTCCCTCCACGGCACCCCTTCCCCACGCGGTAGCCTGAACTTCCCCAAGGCCAGGACCCTGCGAGGCCTCAGGTCCTTGCTCACACCCTCTGCCACCCCTTCCACAGAGGAGCTCCTGCGTTGTGCCAGACATTCTCTTGGCAAACCTGCCAAGTCTACTTCAGAGGACGCCTTCCCTGGCCCCCCAGCAGCCATCCAATCCCCGGACCCCTTTGTGGCTGACTTTTGTGTCTTCATTTCGTTTGCTTATTTACGTATCAATCTGAGTTCCTTGAAGTTCAGGATCATGGCTCATTCATCTCTATATTCTGGCCCTTGGTGGCTCAAAAAAAAAAAAAAAAAACTTTATAAAATGACTAGCTGAGTAAATAGGGGTTAAGGCGACTGGGAAAGCCTCCCTAAAGAGGGAGAGCTCTGAGAGCAGGACAACGGGACCGGGGGAAACGAGGCATGGGAAACAATGTGAGCAGAGGCAGGATGAGATCGGGGCGAGGGAGCCCTAGAATCGTGAGATCACTGACGGGATGTGAGGGCCAGGTGGGCAGGGGGAGCACAGGACAGTCGTGTGCCCCGACCCTCTACCACCTCAGCCACCTGTCACCGGGCTCCTGCCTCTGCCACCCCACCCCAAAGTCCTCCCCAAGGCTTCTGACTTGACTCCCACCCTGAGAGATGCTCGAAACGCCAGGGCAAGCCCGTGGGTTGATTGGCTGTCCTTGACAGTGGCAGCACGGTCCTTGCCTGGAACCCCACTAGGAAACTGCCTCCTTACCTTGAACCCCCAAGTCCTGGGCAAGCTACAAGTCCTGTCCTTCCTCCGGACGGCTCCCCCCACTGGAGACCTCCAGTGTCATTCTGGGTTCTTTTTTTTTTTTTTTTTAAGTTTATTTATTTTTAGGTAATCTCTATACCCAACATGGGGCTTGAACTCACAACCCTGAGATCAAGAGTTGCACACTCCACCGACTGAACAGTCAGGCACCTCATTCTGGGGTCTTTGATGCCAGTTGTGGACGGCTCACCCATGGACGTCCCCTTTACTCAACATCAGGCAAACCAATCTTGTCACTGGCCTCAAAGAGGAAAAAAAAAAAAAAGCCTAAGACTTCAAAAGGATTCTTGCAAACTCCCTCCCCACCTCCCTTTTCCTTCTTAGAGGACATTTTGTGTGTTGCCGTGGTTCTCAGGTCTCAGACAGTCTTTTCTGTCCGGGATGCCCTCCCAGGGACTGGGAGGAGCCAGAAGGAGGAAGATGCACTCTGGGCTCACACTAAATGGCTTGGCAGCACTGCCTCACTTAACCTATCAGCGGGAGGTCTGAGTTCCTCAGGTCACACACACCTACCTCCCCCCCCCCCCCCCAACTCTGGACATTTCACAGAGGAAGTCCTGGGATTTAGGAGGTTGAAAGAAAGCTCCCATCTCGCTGGGGTTCCTCCCTCACTGCCCACCCCCTGCTGCCTTCCAGACCTTCAGCAACCCCAGCTATTTGAGGAATCCCCTGGGAGACGTTTGGATAATGAGATGCCCAGTCCCCAAGCCTACAGAGTTGGGAGGGTCTGGAGTTGGCCAGGCCACCCAACGATTGAGAAAACATGAGGACCCAAGGATCAGAGGAGAAGTGACTGCCCCGCCCCCCACTCCTGTGTGTAGCAGAGGAGGCTGGCCTAGAGGCTGGGCCTCCTGGCTTCTCCCCCTCGGCTTCCTTAGCTCCTTCACCACAGCTCAGCAAAGGTCCTGTCTCCTCCAGACCAGCCTGCCCACCTCAGCCCTCAGTGGGTGGCCGTGATGGTTCCTGGGCCTCCCCCTTCTCTCTGATGCCCATCTCCTTCCCGTCTTTTGCACTGGGCACCCTCCCCACACCTAGCCTTGACCTTGGCTGCCACAGACCAGAATGAGAACTCCCATCTCTACAGCAGCCTTTATGCATTGCCATGTAACCGCTCCCCACACTGAGAAACTGGGAGACAGGGGCCCTGACTCTTTCCCCAGGGCCCGGCACCGCCTGGTCACGTGGAAGGACCTTAGTGTGTGTTGATATGGTCTATTGAGGGGCTGGGGTGATGGCTTCATTCCTTAGGCTTGTGGGGTTACTTGCTGATTTTAGGGGCAGTCGACGCTTGACCCAAGGGCATAACGTGTCAATGGTGGGATTTTGACGCTTCTCACTCATGAGTGGTGAGTGCTCTGCATACTTCTAGTCCTCCCCTCGTATCCACACAGGTCAGATGTGCCCTGAGAACTTTCCACTTCCCTTTGGGGGCTCACAGGCCTCCTCCCTTCCAAGGGCTTCTCCCTGTGAAGAGCCGGCTCCCCTCAGCTCTGGGTCTCATCCCTGCACCCACCAGCCGAGCACAAAGCTCCAGGCTCCCCTGTTTATGGATTTCTAGATTACGGGTGAAGCTGGGGAACCAGACAGGCTCATTCAGTGGCCTCTCCGGGCCTTCGCCAGGCCAGCAGCCACCCCTGGCCGAGGTCCCTGAGAGAGTATCGGGGCAGAAGAAAGCAAATTCGCTTCTGTGGGGGTTTGAACGGATGAGCCTATTGGTGCCTCTCACCGGCTGCCTCCTCTCTCCGCAGATAACCTCACAGACCATGGAGCTTGGTTCCCGAGACGGTGGCGGGGGGGGGGGGGGGGGGGGGGGGAGCTGGTGTTGAGAGGCTCCGTGGGATCTGCTGTAACCCCGCCAAGCCACCTCCTCACTGGAGCTGGACCCGTGCGAAAGAGGAGGCAGGCAGACAGGAGACAGACGTCTGCCATGACCCCGGCTATGCCACGTGGAAAAGGCCACGCAAATGTTTTCCAAGTGAGGGGTTCCAAGGCAAGGTGCTGGTGAGAAAGGAAGAGAGAAGAGGCTCTTCCTGGGCCCACAAGCTGCCTGATTGGTCACACGCGTCATCCCACATCCTGAGCCCCCATGTCACCTGCTTGTTCCCCACACCCACTTCTGCTGCCGCGACGATGGGCTCTCTGGCTCCCCCCTCCATCCGCTTCCCAGGGTCCACCCTGCCGGACTCCCTACTCAGAACATCTGGGATTTCAGGACCTGGAAAACTCACACCCTGAACCTTCTTCATCGTCTTCCCAGCCAGCATTTCCTGAAAGTCACATCATGGCTTCTAACACCTCCCACAGCCCTGAGGTGGGTGATCCTTCTCTTGGACACCTCAGGTGACAGAGCCTCATAGTAATTAAGGAACTTGCCCAAGGTCAATGCAAGCAGCAGAGTAGGGAACCCAATCCCAGTCCAAGTTTCCTCTATGAGAACAGAGACCCCACACACAGGCCCGCTGTGGCCCAGCTCCCTCCACTTCCTCCTCCAGGCGCTTGGTGCCCCAGGAGCAAGGCAAGGGTTGGGGGCGGGGCAAGAAGTCACCTTAAATCTTTTCCAGAACAAGATGGGGCATGAGCCAAGCAAACTCTAAGTGTCTAGATGAGAAAAACTGAGATATTTTCTCATGAGGCCTGAAAAATATGTTCGGGTTCATCTCTGTGGGTTAAATAATTCTGGTCAGAAGATTGACTTTCTTTTTTTTTTTACCTCTCAACTTTTTACTATGAAAAACATTTATACATAGAGGAAAGCTCAAAGAATAAGACAAAGGTATGCCTGTGGGGCTCCATTGAGTTGAGCAGCCAACTCTTGATTTCAGCTCAGGTCATGATCTCAGGATCATGAGTTCAAGCCCTGTGTCCGGCTTCATGCTGAGCATGCAGCCTACTTAAGATTTTCTCTGTCTCTCTCTCTCTCCCTCTACCCCCTCCCCCACTCACACTCTCTCTCTCTTCAAAAAAGAAGTGAATAAAATTTTAAAAAATTAAAAGAAGAATAAGACAGGAGCATCTGGGTGACTCAGTCAGTTAGATATCCGATTTCAGCTCAGGTCATGATCTCACGGTTCGTGGGTTCAAGCCCTGCATCGGACTCTGTGCTGACAGCTCAGAGCCTGGAGCCTGCTTTGGATTCTGTCTCTGTCTCTCTCTGCCCCTCCCCTGTTCACGCTGTCTCTCTCTAATATAAATAAACATTAATGATAATAATAAAAGAATAAGACAGTAATAGCCCATAGGCCCCAAACCTACATTCTACCATTAACATTTTGTCAAATTTGCTTTATCTATGATTTTTCTAGAACATTTGAGTCTAAACTGCAGACAGCAAGAGAGTATACTCCTATATACTTCAGCCTGCATCTCTTAAAAAGGACATTTTCCTATGTAACCAAAATGTCACCACAACACCTTAAATAATTAATGATTTCCTAATATCATCTAATATCTAGCCCATATTCAAATCTCCACAATCACTCCAGAAATGTCTTTCAGAGCTGTGTTTTCATAGTAGATGCCAAAGGTCAAGTACGGGTTTGGTTGTTAAATCTGTTTAGTCTTCTTCCATCTAAAAATAGTCCCCCCCCCCCAATTTTGTCACGACCTTGACTTTTCCCTTTTTTTTTTTCTAACATTTATTTATTTTTGAGAGACAGAGAGAGGCAGAGCATGAGCAGGGGAGGGACAGAGACAAGGGAGATAGAGAATCTGAAGCAGGCTCCAGGCTCTGAGCTGTTTGTCAGCACAAAGCCCGATGCAGGGCTTGAACTCACAAACCATGAGATCATGACCTGAGCTGAAGTCAGACACTCAACCAACTGAGCCACCCAGTAGCCCCACGACGTTGACTTTTTTAAGTGATGGAGCTGATGGTCTGGCAAAATGTCCCAGGTTTTGAGCTCTTGCGGTTATTTCCTTATGGTGCTATTTAACTCGTTGCTTTATTCCTTGTATTTCCTGTAAACTGTACCTTAGATCTGGAACTTGATTACATTAGAACTGAAGAGTTTTGGTGAGAAACCATCTGTGGTAGCGACTCCTAAGATCTCCACCTCCTGGAATTCCCACTCTTGTACAGTGGCCTCTCCTTGAGCATGGGCTTGACTTTGTGACTCGCTTCTAATAAATAAAAAATGGCGTAAGTAATGGGTTGTCACTTCTGAAATTAGATTATCTAAAAGCTGTGGCTCCATGGCTGTCCTCTCTTGGTCTTGGGGTCCCATCCTGGAGGAAGCTAGGTGATAACATCGTGAGGCGGGCTTGTGGAGGGGTCCAGGTGACTGGTCCACCTACAGCCACATGAGTGAGCTTGAAAGCAGATCTCCCATTAAGCCTTCAGATGAAACCTCAGCCCCCACCAACAGCTTGACTACACCCTCCTCAGAGAGCCAGAGGCACCCAGCTAAGCCTTGCCTGGATTCCTGACCCACAGAAACTCTGAGGTAATAAATATTTCTTGTGTAGGCCACCAAAGTTTGGGGTATTTTGTTATGTTTTGTTATAGACTAAATTGTGCCCCCTCCACCACCACCACCAAATTCGTATGTTGAGACTCTAACTCCTAATGTGACTGCTTCTGGAGATAGGCTCGTCGGATAAGATTAAATGAGGTCACATGGGTGAGGCCCTAATCTGATAGAACTGTGTCCTCCTAAGAGGAAAGTTCTCTCTTCTTCTCTCCCCACCATGTGAGGACACAGCAAGAAGGCCGCCTTCTCGAAGTCAGGAAGGGAGCTCTTGCCAGAAACAGCCGGCATCTTCACCTTGGACTTCCCAGATGCCAGAACTGTGAAGAAATCATTTCTGGTGTTTGAGCCCCCCCACCCCCACCCAGTCCCCATCTGTGGTCTATGGTGGCCCCGGCAGACTAATGCATAAATTAATAGATAGTTAACACAACTTCACAGGTGATACTATCAACTCCATATTTCCTCCCATTAGAGGGCACATAAGGCCAGGGAGTCCCGCTGATTCTCATCACTTGGCTAAGGTGGCCCCTGCCAGATCTGGTCATTGAGAAATGGTCTCTTCCCTTCTTACAATCAGTGAATAATCTATGAAACAATACCTCGACTCCCTGGAAGGTTCTGTTCTTCAACACGATCACCGATGATCTTTGCCTGAGTCGATTATTTCTTTGAATATTGCAAAATTATAATTTTACAAATTCTGCCATTAATTCCATATTCATTGGCTAGTGTTCTTCACGAAGAGGAGTTTTCCCTTCATCAACAGGAACTAACCATGATTCCTCCTACAAAGGCAGGATAAACGCATAATTCCTTCTTCTAATGACTAATTT
The DNA here is from genome assembly GCF_003009895.1 of Hyaena hyaena. Taxonomy (NCBI): domain Eukaryota; kingdom Metazoa; phylum Chordata; class Mammalia; order Carnivora; family Hyaenidae; genus Hyaena; species Hyaena hyaena. The sequence continues at coordinate 905,657 of NW_024080669.1, read as the reverse complement.
CCTGAATGGAAAATTGGTTCAAAAGTCACTTCTGATAGTGGGGAATGAGCTTCTCTGTCTCTTAGCTCATACAGTTATTTATGCCTCTATTTGCCTATCACCAAAGTCTATTGGATATCCATTTGTTCACTGTTTTACAATCATTTGTACTCATAATTCTTTTCAATGCTCATATTGTCCGAGGTCTTGTCAGGAGGGGCCCTTCCAAGCTGAGGAGCCAGACTTTAAATTCCAGGCCCCTAAGGAAAGGCTTGCAAAGGAGTTTCTCTTCAGTAGTTTGCCCACAATTCTTAGAAACCCTGCCAGACACTGCGGGTGGGGTGGGGGGAAGATGAAAGGAAAGAAGAGGAAGACCATATAAGCAGGGATTTCCGGAGCACTTATTCTATGTAGAAAATGAGGTGTACTAGAAAAAGTAGAGACGAGGTATCCAGACCCCTGCGTTCTGGTCCAAGAGGCCTTAGCGGTTTGCTCTTTGTTGTAGAGAGCAGTGATCCATTTCTCTGTGGCTCAGTGTGCAGGTTTGCCATAAAGCTTGCAGGACAGGCTCCATGCAGGGGACTCAGAGACTCTAGGCTTGCAGTCCATCTCCACAGCCCAGAGGGGATGCAATTAACTGGCACGTCTGCATTGCCCCAGAGGAGGACTGGCTTTGATGTCCGTACGACCCCTAGGGGCCAGGTCATGCCCACTCTGCCCTTGGATGGGGCTGGACAGAGCTAAGTTCTGAGCTCACCTCCCCCGCTCTCTCCTTCCGCCTGAATCTACACCAGCCTATGACTTGAACTTCTTAAAAGGCAGCGAGTGAGCTCACAGGCCTTAGTGAAACCCATTACAATTGCTTACTCCTGAGCTTTCCGATATTATTGCATGGTGAGAGTGCTATTCTGGCCTCCACCGAGAATCAGAATGTGACCTTGGCCCAGTTTGGGAGGAAGAGGAGGAGGCTCCCATTTTCCCCTTCTGCTCAGGCTCAGCCCTCCTGCCCTAGAGATCCCCCTTCTCCATCCTTTCTGTTCTCCCACTGAGACTGAATGTCAAGGTCCCCTAAAGGCCCATGGGTAAAAAAGTGGAGGCCAGCATATCACACCTCTATTCTAAACATGATGGAACTCCCTCTCAGTGAGGGACTTTCTCAAGGCCCCACCACCCCTGGCCCACAGCAGAGAGGAGAATGGACAATGTGTGAAAGCCTAAGAGAAACCCAGGAATGCAAATGAGATGCTAAGTGTCTTTGTACTACAAGTTTTTCCCAGCAAAGGGGTGTGCACCTGAGCATGTGTCCAGCCGAGGCTCGCTTGGTGCATCTGGCCTGTGAATGCGCGCAGCGACTGTTTAGCAACAGCAGGCAAAGTCACTCTAGGGAAACCACTTGTCGCCCAGACCCCTCTTGGCTCTCTCTGGTGACAGGGAGCACTATTTCCCCGTGCATGCTCTGCATTAGAGCACTCACATCTCTCCACCCTCGCACAGGTGAACCCTCTTCCACCTGCTTCTCTCTCTCACAACCAGCACTCGCACAGGAAGAAAACAGCCTGCACTTGTCCCTTGCCAGGCCCTCACTTGACCCGAGGAAGTCAGGCTAACTTCTCAGACAGGCTGGCACTTGCCAGGCGCTGTTCTGCGGCATTTTGAGCAGCTGAGCTCAACTGTGGAGGCCTTGTCTCTCTGCCTGCCGTCCTTCACCTCATGCCCACCAAGCACTCCTGCTTTCTATTTGGTTCAGCCGACATTACTTAGACATACCTGCATTTACCCATACTCTGACGTATGTCAGGAATATGAGAATGACTAAGGCATCTTTAAAATTTTTTTAATGTTTATTTATTTTTTGAGAGAGAGACAGACATGAGCAGGGGAGGGGCAGAGAGAGAGGGAGACACAGAATCCAAAGCAGGCTCCAGGCTCTGAGCTGTCAGCACAGAGCCTGATGCAGGGGCTCGAACCTATGAGCTGTGAGGTCATGATCTGAACCGAAGTTGGATGCTTAATTGACTGAGCCACCCAGGCACCCCTGTAAGGTATCACTAAAAAGGGGCTTAAGGTGGGGGGCGGTTGTCTAGGTGGCTCATTCGGTTAAGCATCGGACTCTTGGTTTCAGCTCAGGTCATGATCCCCTGGTGCATGAGATTGAGCCCCTTGTTGGACTCCATGCTGACAGTGTGGAGCCTGCTTGGGATTCTCTCTCTCCCTCTCTCTCTGTCTCTCTTCTGCTAATGCTCTCTCTCTCTTTCTCTCTCTCTCAAAATAAATAAATAAACATTAAAAAAATTTAAAGGAGCTTAAAATAGGGAACATATAGATGGATGGAAGAGAATTGACAATCCAGAGAAAGACCCTTACACTTGCAGTCAGTGTGTTTTTAGCATGGGTGACAAGATAATTTAGTGGAGAAAAAAATAGTCTTTATAATAAATGGTGCAGGAACAAATAGATATAATCACCATGCCTAAAGTCAGATCACTATCTCATGCCATACACAAAAAGTAACTCAAAATGAGTCAAACATCTAAACAAAGGAGCTAAAACTATACAGTCTTAGAAAGAAATATAAGCATACATCTTCATGACCTTGGATTAGACAACAGTTTGTCACAAACAACAAAAGAAAAAAAATAGATACATTGGATATTATCAAAATTAAAAACTTTTGTGTTTCAAAGGACACCATCAAGAAAAATTCAAAGATGCCAAAGAATAGAAGAAAATCTTTGCAAATTGTTTACCTAATAAGGGAACTTGTATCTAGAATACATATAAAGAAATATAGCAGGCTATTAACAATAGCCAAATCATGGAAAGAGCCTACATGTCCATCAGCTGTTGAATGGATCAAGAAGATGTGGTTTATCTATAAAACGGAATACTCCATGGCAATGAGAAAGAATGAAATCTGGCCATGTGTAGCAACATGGATGGAACTTGAGGGTGTTATGCTGAGCGACAGAAGTCAGGCAGAGAAGGACAGATTTCACTTGTGTGGAATTTGAGAAACTCAACAGATGAACATAGGGAAAGGGAAGGAAAAAATAAGGTAAGAACAGAGAGGGAGGCACATAAGAGACTCTTAAATATGGAAAACAAGTAGGGTTGCTGGAGGGGAGGTGGATGGGGGGATGGGCCAAAATGGGCGATGAGCATTAAGGAGGGTACTTTTCAATATGAGCACTGGGTGTTATGTGTAAGTGATGAATCACTGGGTTCTACTCCTGAACCCAAAACTATGCTCTATGTTAACTCACTTGAATTTAAATTAAAAAAAAAAAACACACACAAAAAAAAACACCTTGATAATAAAAAGACAAATAAGGGTGCCTGGGTGGCTCAGTCAGTTAAGCGGCTGACTCCTGATTTTGGCTCAGGTAATGATCTCATGGTTCATGAGTTCGAGCCCCACATTGGTCTCTGAGCTCACAGCGCAGAGCCTGCTTTGGATCCTCTATCTCTCTCTCTCTACCCCTCCCCTGCTTTCTCTCTCTCTTTCCCAAAAGTAAATAAATGTTAAAAAAAAAAATTAAAAAGACAAAAAAATCCAATTTTAAGATTGGTGAAGAATCTGAACAGACAGTTCTCCAAAGAAGATCTACAAGTGGCCAATAAGTACATGCAAAGATACTCAGCTTCTGGGGCTCCTGGGTGGCTCAGTCAGTTAAGCGTCCGACTTCAGCTCAGGTCATAATCTCAGGGTTCGTGGGTTCAAGCCCTGCATCAGGCTCTGTGTTGACAGTTAGCTCAGAGTCTAGAGCCTGCTTCAGATTCTGTGTCTCCCTCTCTCTCTGACCCTCTCCTACTCACGCTGTCTCTCTCTCTCAGAAATAATTTTTAAAAAATTTTTTAAAAAAGATACTCAACTTCATTAGTCATCAGAAACATGCAAGTTAAAACCACAATTGAGACTACTACACCCATCAGAATGGCTAAAATCTAAAAGTAGTTAGATTTAAGTTTCTTTTTTCTAAGTTTTATTTATCAAGAGTTGGATGCCTAACCGACTGAGCCGCCTAGGCACCCGGAGATTTATTTATTTTATTTTATTTTATTTTTTACAAATAGTTTATTGTCAAATTAGTTTCCACGTAACACTCAGTGCTCATCCCCACAAGTGCCCTCCTCCATGCCCATCCCTCCTCCCCCCCACATCCATCAGTCCTCAGTTTTTGTCAGCATTCAAGAGTCTCTCATGGTTTGCCTCTCTCCCTTTCCCACCATTTCCCCTTCTTCTCCCCCTTGTTCCTCCGTCAAGTTCCTCCTAATCCTCCTATACGTGCACACATATGATATTTGTCCTTCTCTGCCTGACTTATTTCGCTCAGCATAACACCCTCAAGGTCCATCCATGTTGCTACACATGGCCAGATTTCATTGTTTCTCATTGCCATGGAGTATTCCATGGTATAGATAAACCACATCTTCTTGATCCATTCATCTGTTGATGGACACTTAGGCTCTTTCCATGTTTTGGCTATTGTTGAGAGTGCTGCTATGAACATTGGGGTACATGTGCTCCTATGCATCAGCATTTCTGTATCCCTTGGGTAAATTCCTAGCATTGCTATTGCTGGGTCATAGGGAAGTTCTATTGTTAGTTTCCTTAGGAACCTCCACACTGTTTTCCAGAGGGGCTTCACCAGGTTACATTCCCACCAACAGTGTAGGAGGGAGGCACCCCGAGATTTAAATGTAACAGATAGTTTTTCAAGATGTTACTAATTGTAGTAACATGGGTAAAGGACCCAAGGTGGACGGGATCTCTCTGTATTATTTCTTACAATAGCATGTGAATCTACAATAATCTCAAAATAAAAAAGTTTGTTTTTTAAAATCCCATACTGTTTATAATTTCGTAGTGCAAGCTCTGAAAGATTAAATAAGCTTTTCAAAAAGTATAAACTATACGTATCTGTATAATACATATTGTATGTGTATAATCGTGTGTGTGGAAACACACACACACGTACATGGGGAAGACACATGGGCTTTTGCAAATATGTGTTCGAGGCCCTTTGGGAGTCCAAAGGAAACAGAATAGAAAGCCATTATGGGAAAGACTGCCTGGATTTCAGAGTTAATAGGATCTCATCTCCCTGATGTCCCTGAAGAGGGCATCATACACACTTGGGCATCTGCCTGCCACCTCCAGTCAATATACAATGTCATTGTTCCCTCTCTTCTGCTTCACCTCCCCTTTGTCATTGTCCTTCACTCAAGAAGCCACTAGAAAACTCTGTTAGAATAATTAATGGTGGCTCTAGAACACCCCCCAAATCTCAGCATTAACTTTTGCTCAAAACACATACAGCAAAACTTCGGTTTGTGAGCACAATTTGTTCCAGAAACATGCCTGTAATCCAAAGCACTTGTATATCAGAGTGAATTTCCCCATCAGAAATAATGGAGACTCCATAACCCAAAGATATTCACACAAAAATGATTACAATACTGTAACATAATACAAAATAAGAAAGAAATACAAAATATAAAGAAAAAGAAATTCACCTGCACTTACCTCTGAAAACCGTTGTGGCTGGTGTGAGGGCGATAAGAGAGAGGAGGGTTATTGTGGACAACTTTCATGATCACTAACAAGATCACTGCCATCTATTGGCTCAATGGAATCTTTTTCTGCATGGGGGCCATTGTCTATGCTCACATGGATTTGTCTACAGGACAGTATTAATAAACTCTTGTCATAAACTGTATTTAGTGTAACTGACAGTAAGGCAGCAGAGAAAAGGGCCTATATCTGCAGGCAGCCCGACCTAGAAGGAAACAAAGCATTCCTAAGCTTACTCTTGTCTGGAAAAGTAGAGGACTGTCTATTAGTGCTTCGAAGTGAAAAAAATACACTAGTGCCAGTGTGGACACCTTCACCTTCTAACATTCTGAAAAATCACTGATTTCTGCCAAACACTGAGGCCCAAGACTGAGCTTCCGAGCATGGGAGACGATCACCAGCAATCCCACAGAAAGAGAGAGAGAGGGAGAGAGAGAGAGAGAGAGAGTGGGAGAGAGACAGAGGGGGAGGGAGAGAGAAAGAACCATTGGCTCAGCTATGATCATGTGACTTTTGACATCACATTCTACTCATATGGCAAGACATGGTTCATTTATAAAGTTAGGATTTATTAGAAATGTTCGCTCATCTTGAGGGACACTCGCAGAACAGGTTACTCGCAATCCAAGGTTTTACTGCATTTGGGATGCTCCCGAGGAGGGTCTCCTCTTTGTGGTGCTGTGGACCTACGCGACCACCATCCTGTGGCTTCAGGGTCACCCCAGCACTGTCCAGGCAGCAGAGGAAAGAGGGGGCGTTGAAACTGAGTTGCGTGAGAAGGCGAGGCCTAGAAGCAGAGCACATCGCGTTCTGTCCACGTTCTTCAGGCTGTAGCTTAGAAATACAGCATCAGCCACTAGGGAGCTGGGAAACGTAGTCCTCCTTTGTGCCTTTAAGGTACCATTTCTGCCATAAGGACTCTTCCTCGGTTCCCATCGTCGTCCACACCAAAGATGCTGTCCTGATCTTTGAGATGCTAGAGCGGGAGGAGGGCTCGCTGCGCACCTCTGTTCTGCACAACGTTACTCCCAGGCCTGAGGCGGCTCAGCTGGTGCCCCCGGGTTCACTGTGTGCCCGTGGAAACAGCTCCTCCCGCTGCCGGCTTCTGTCTTCTCTCCATGTGAGCTCCTGCCACTCAGGGCTCCGGCCACTTGTCTTGCCTCAGCCTCCTTGAAGACCCACATGAGAAAGAACTTCTTTCCACCTCTATTAGCCTAAAAATAAAACACCCAGGATGTCAAATCAGAAGATGAACACCCTAAGGGGCTCCAGTCCTCCAGGCATGCAGACGGCTGAGCTCCGCGCCCCAGGCAGCAGCGGCCTGGGAGCCTTGATCAGGGGGGCCCCAGCAGGGGAAGGGAGGAGAGGATTGTGGTGTGAGGGGATCTAACCGGGTCCTGACTCAGACACCCTGTACTTCAAGTGCCATGGGTGGAGACCCCTAGATGCGGGTGCCCATATGTATTTGAAGTTCAGGAGAGAAATCTAGACCAGGGTACTCCAGACATCTTCTGTCTGATAGGACACAGATTCAGCTGCTGTCACAAAACCTGAAGCAACAGCGGCTTGAATAAGATGGGGTTTCACTCTCCCTCGTAAGCATAAGAAATCCGGGCTGAGGGGCACCTGGGTGGCTCAGTCAGCCAGTTTAGCGTCTAACTTCAGCTCAGGTCATGGTCTCGTGGTTTGTGGGTTTGAGCCCCATGTTGGGCTCCGTGCTGACAGCTTGGAGCCTGGAGCCTGCTTCGGATTCTGCGTCTCCCTCTCTCTCTGCCCCTTCCCTGCTCGTGCTCTGTCTCTCTCTCTCTCAAAAATAAATAAACATTAAAAAAATTTTAAATAAAAATAAAAAATAAAGAAATCAATAAAGAAATGAAGAAACCCACACTGTTTCAGAGCTCGAAGGGGCCAGGGCCCAGGCTCCTCCTGTCTCACCACGTGCAGAAAGTCCAAGAAGACTCACTACTCTCTGTAGCGGGCAAGGGGACTTGGGGCATGGGTAGGGCAAGCCCCCTCCCTGCAGGGGTTTACCACTGAGAGCTGCGCATCTCACTCTTGCTCGGATCCCAGAACCTGGTCACAAGGCTACATCACGTTGAAAGGGGCCTAAGCAATGGGGCTATTATCCGAGGTGGCCACGTGGACAGACAATTTCTATTACTATGGAGGAAGGGTTGGGCGGTCATTCTGGGATGACTGGGAATCTCTGCCACACATCTAGTCAGTAAAAACAATTTTGAGCCTATACCCCCCAATATATATGTATTTGTTCGTAATTAATATGTGTCAATATGTATATTACATATTCTTTTTTAAAATTTATTAATGTTTCTTTATTTTTGAGAGAGAAAGAGAGAGAGCGGGAGCGGGAGACGACCAGAAAGAGGAAGACAGAAGATCTGAAGCAGGCTCCACGCAGTGAGCGCTGAGCCCGATGCAGGGCTCGAACTCATGAACCTTGAGATCATGACTTCAGTCAAAATCAGGAGTTGGCTGCTTAAGCGACTGAGCCACCCAGGTGCTCCTCTTATCTATTTATAAATACATTTTGTTTCTTACTTTTTAGATAAAAATTAAAGCAATATTTTCTTCTTATACCTCAAGAGATCATCTAGTTCGCACCCCCTTAGACACCACTAGGCTCGACTAAAGATGTAGATATATAAGCAACAGCAGATAGGTGGCAAATAGCTGAAACTCTGCAGTTGGACAAGACCACCCAAGGAGAGCCCAGACATAGGGAAGAAAGTGCCAAGAATGAGGGATTAGGGAACAGCAATATTTAAGATTGCGGCAAAAAGTAAAGAAGCAGGAATGATCTGAGAAACTGGGCAGGCATCTTTGAGAGGTAGGAGGAGAAATGAGATATAGTAGCACTAGGGAATCTGGGGAGAAGAGAATTTCAGGAAAAGCCACCCACGGCAAAGACTGAAAGGAGGCCATTGATTTGCCCGTGTGAATGAAGGTCGCTGGTAACCAGGCTGAGAAGAGATGAAACCTGGGATGAACAGGTAAGGATTAGATGGTACATTGGCTTCTTTGTACTAGAAAAGAGGGAGCCATGGAAGATTGTTGAATAAGGGAGTCCCAAGAGGACAGCCGGATGTAAGGAAGACTCATTTGTCTGAAAAGTGGGTTAGAAGGGCCAGAGTCTGAAGTCTGGAGGCCCACTAAGTTGTAGATCCAGACCAGGCTGACCAGAGTAGAAATGGCCTCAAACACATTTCTTAGGAGAAATGGAAATCGCCCAGTGACCCAGTGATATACAGAGTTACAGAGAAGAAGTAAATGGGCCCCCAGTTTGTGGGCCCTGGGAGCCGAGAGAGCAGAAGCACGATCATCGTTTGGTAAGGTTCTGGTGGGCAAACGCATGTCTGGTGTGGTAGTCCGGGAATGCTTCCTGGAGAAGGTGCCGTGGGAATGGCAATCCCTGAGTGCCTGGTCTTCTATCCTAGGCTCCTTCTGCACACCTAGGCCTACAGACTCCCATGGGTAGAGCTCCCCAGCCCTACCTCTCAGTGCCAAGGATGTGGTCATGACTGGATAGTATCCTGGAGGCCCTCTGAGCAGCCAGGCCAACTTCAAGGTAGTGCCTGGGGGCTGTGAGATCGTCACCGAGGACGTAGGGAGCTCTTCCTTCCCATGCAGGGCCAGGCTCCAGGATGCGCCAGCAGCAAAGGCCCTGTCGGCCGGCATCGGTGCAGGACATATCAGGACCCCTGTGCAGCCCATCTCTGGGGCAAATTGCACACACAGCTCTAAGGCTTGGGGTCTAAGTCAGCACTTGCTAGAGCCACCCTCAGCCGCTGACATGGCCTGTATCTCTTGCCTACCTTCCATCACCAAGAAATGGGCCAAAGGAAAGGAAATGCAGTGAATCGGTAAAAGCACTGGAGGAAGGAGATGCTGTTCTCAACAGCAACCATGTCACTGAGCAATGGCCCTCCAGCCTGAGGGCCTTCCCTGCAGGGTTCTAATCCACTTGGTTTACCAGCTACAATGCAACAGGACTGGCCCTGAGAGCCCTCTCTGGGGAGGCTCCATGGCTGCTTCTTCCCCAGGGCCCTGGCGGATTGGGTGGGAGTTGGATTGCAGGACAATTATAGTGAATGGCGTTCGGGGAACTGGTCACGTGGGCCCGGATGAATCTGGGCACCTGGAGGCAGGAACAGTGTTCCCCACCCCTCCTGGCCGCGGTCTCAGGCTGGACCAGATACTCTCCCGGTGTGGGACTTCAGTGGGAGGGCGGTGGGTGCTGAGGAGGCCTCCTTCAGGGGTCCAGAGAGGCCCCAGCCTCGAATGGTGGTTCTGACTAAAGACACTAATGGGGAGACCCACCCACTTCCACAGGAGGGGCGAAGGCTACGGACCAGCTTCCTCTGCACTGACACTTCTTCCATCAAGTTATTCTATTTATTTATTTTTTAAATGCTTTTATTCACTTTTGACAGAGAGAAAGACAGAGAACACGAGCAGGGGGAGGGGCAGAGAGAGAGGGAGACACAGAATCCAAATCAGGCTCCAGGCTCCACGCTGACACCACAGAGCCCGACACAGGGCCCGAACCCACAAACTGGGAGATCGGATCCTGAGCTGAAGTCGGACGCTTAACTGACTGAGCCACCCGGGCGCCCCCCCCCCATCAAACTATTTTAAAGATAAAATAGGAAGCTATGAATCCCATAAAAAGAGTTAAGTCTGGATATTTGGGCTAAATACTAAAAACTTCAAAGAGAAAGCAGCTATGTGGTACGCTGGGTGAATGGGGGGGAGGCACGCCAATTTCCCGGATTTCCAGAGCATCTCAGAGGGTGGAATTCACTTACCCTTGGTGAGTCTCCATTCACATCCACGCTCTAAATCTCGAAGGACAAAGAAGAGTTAAAACAAAGAGTGGAAGGTGTTCCGGGCCGAAGGAACTACTTGTCTAAGGGACCAAGTGAGAGAAAGCATTCTATGCCGGCCAGGGTTAAACACATGGTTAAATGCCAGATCAATGTGCCCGCAGCAGTGGGAGGGACAGCCGTAATCCCAGGGCTGGAGAAGTAAGCTCTAGCCGGATCATGCCGTTCTTACGTGGTGGGAGCTGGGTTTTATGCAGAGGGCAATGGGGAGCCATTGAACAATTTTAAGCAGAGAGGAGACATGATCAGATTTGTTCTAGAAATGTGGCAGGGTGGTTTAAGAATGTTATGTGGCAGAAGAGCCTATTGAAAGACTAGCTGTGTCTTGCTTTCTCCATTGTAGGCTCCTTGGTAAAGAATGAAAGGTATTTCTACCCCTTCCTCTTCACCCCCCCTCCCATAGGAGGGGGGCCAAGCCACTGTGTCTGTGAGGCTGGGCTTTCCTTACCCACAGGGGCAACTGATACTGTTTTTGTGTAGCATAAGGCACACGAAGGAGAAGTTGCAAGGTCGGTCTGCCTCTTTGTTTTAGAAGGCCTGGGTCCAGCCAGGAAGTATTTGTGCTGAGAAGTGAGGCACTCGACCCAGAGAGGCCTGGGGCTGCATGGGGACTTCCAGACAGTCTGAGAATAGCTGTGAACCCCGGGGAGTCTCATGGCTACTCCGCGGCCAAGCAGCCTGTCCGTCTCTCCGGTCCAGGCGTTGATGTTCGAGAGGTTCCGAAGGTCACTGACCCCTGTGCACTGATGGGAAATATCCAGAGCGAGCTCAGACCTGAGACTCGGGATCCAGGCCCATCCCAAGGGCTCTCAGGCTTCATTTTCCTCATTGGCAAAAATAAGTGCTTTGTGGGGCACCTGGGTGGCTCAATCGGTTAAGCATCCATCTTCAGCTCAGGTCATAATTTCATAGTTCATGAGTTCAAGCCCCACGTTCGGGCTCTGTGCTGACAGCTCAGAGCCTGGAGCCTGCTTCAGATTCTGCGTCTCCTTCTCTCTCTGCCCCTCTTGCATTCATGCTCTGTCTCTCTCTCTTTCTCTCAAAAATAAATAAACATTAAAAAAATTTTTTAATTAAAAAAAAAAGCTTTGGATTTGATGAGGCACACGGCTCCTTCTGGCCTGCACATTCCTTGAGGTCGAAGGACACACGTGAGTGGCCAAACGGAGCAGAATGCAATGTCACAGCACAGGGACAGGCACGCACAGCAGCTGGGGACGTGGACAGAGCCCCCTGGAGGTCTCCGAGGAAGGATTCCTCAAGATGGGGTTTTGGAGCCCAGCATCAGGCCCTGCAACCGGGACACAGGGGTGCTGGAATGCCTGGCTCCAGGGGCCCCAAGTTGACCAGGTTCAGCCACTCGCAGCGAGGATGACCCCAGGAAGACAGCGAGCCAACGTCTGAAAGCCTGTCTCCAAAGTGGCGAAGACACCTCCAGGTTTATAGAAAGAAAGCGTGGGACAGAGGTCAGTGGGCAGGTGGGCAATAAAGGTCAGGTGGATCATTGCCTTGGGGCCTTGGGGTCTGGCTCGCGGGGTCTTGCTGGCATGGGTAGTCCTTACTGCTTCAGGGGTAGTTTCAGCTTCGCCCTCAGGGTCTTTTGCCCGAGTTAATGAGAGGAAACTGGAAAGAAAAACTTAATTAGACAGTACAGACCCCGAGGTCCAAATGGAGGTCGTTAAGTCGTGTTTCAGCCCCTGGACTGCGAGCAAATTGAGAGCAGCATTTCCCCGGGACCTCACGTCCAGGCCCTCGGCTGGGCCCCGGGTAGGGGTCCAGAGAGCAGAGTGCCCGCTTGCTGACTGGCCCAGAAAGCAGACCAAGGTTTCCCCTCCTCACCCCGCACACATAGCCCCTCCTCTGCGGCCACACGGTGCTGGCGCTCCCTGCTACCTCTCAGGGACAGCCTCACAACAAAAAGGCCCTTTCAGAAGCTGCGGCTCATTTTCCATTCTCTTTCTCCAATCAATTCTCCTCTCTCTTACTACTCTATGATCCGCGTGTCTTTGCCTTCCTGATTGCTGAATTCATCTCTCCTGATTGCCTTCCCTGGGGACAGGATGCCCCTGAGAGAAAAGAGAATGTGTGACCAGTGACCCGATGCCCCGATGCCCCAGAGGGTGGGAAGGGAAGCAGGTGATGGCAAGAGAAACGTAACTAACTTTACTGACCAAACTAAAGGTCAGGTTTACAGTCTCTACAGATAGAAGAGTCATTTGAGGGGCTGTTACCCCCATTTTACAGATGAGAAAACTGAGGCCAAAGAGTAAAAACAACTTGCCCAAGATCACAAAAGCAGTATGTAGGGAGGGAAAAAGATATTCTTCTCTATCCATTTTAGGTTCTCCAGCTGTGGGTGTGTCATTAGGCTGACCAAAGACAGATTCACAAGAGAAAACAGAAATGGATTAATGTGTGTTTCATCTCATGTACACATGGGAGCTCCCAATAGTGAGCGACCCCAAGGAGCGGATCGATTTGGACTCATGTCCCATCTTAGGCTACATAAAGGAAAAGGGGGCTTTGGGGCAGGAGTGACAAGGTGTGGGAAGGTAACCAGAAAAAATGGGGGGGTACAGAAGTTGTTTAGTAGGGTGGGGTGTGCAGATATAAGTCGGGGCTTGTTCCACTGATAAGAGTTATGAAGAGTCTGGGGCGCCAGGGTGGCTCAGTCAGTTAAGCGCCCGACTTCAGCTCAGGTCATGATCTCGTGGTTTGTGGGTTCGAGCCCCGCATCAGGCTCTGTGCTGACAGCTCAGAGCCTGGAGCCTGCTTCATGGATTCTGTGTTTCCGTCTCTCTCTGTTCCTTCCTTGCTCATACTCTGTCTCCCTCCCTCTCTCTCAAAAATAAATAAAACATTAAAAAAAAATAGTTGTGAAGTCTCTTCTTCCAGGTACAGGAAAGACACTTTTCCAAATGGAAATTTCCTTTATTGATGTAAATTCCCTTTACAAAAGGAAAGCTTTCCCCATGTTTTAGGGCTTTCCCTATTACCTGCTGGCTCTCCATGGCCTTTAGCTCTAAAAAGTCCATGTGCTAAAGAGACATCTTTTGGGGGGAATAGCCAAGGAATGTCAGGATTTAAGTCCAAATATCTTTGGCTTTCTTTGTATTTCCCATCCCCAAATTTCCCCCTTCCCAACCTCCCCCCACCCCAAGAAATGTTTACTGACCATCTATTTTGTGCCAAACACTGTACTGTGGACCGGAGAGTCCAAGGTGAATGATGCTGTGGTCCAGATGGGGCACAGAGCGGAGACAAATAGTGTGGTGAGTGGCATACGGAGGCATGTGCAATGTCCTACAGGCCCTCTGAGCAGGGCACGCTAAGCAAGGCTTTGTTGGGCGGGAGCTCCAGAGGATGGGTTCCAGTCTATCGGGCAGAGAGGGGGTCCGCAGGGGTGAAGGGACCCGGGCATGAAGGCATGTGGTGTTGTACCTTCTTCGTACCTCCTGAGCAACAGGGTGGTGCCCTTCCTCCCTTCCAGGGCCCTGGGCTGGGACTCTACCCCGAAGCCTGGCTTCCTGGGGGGTGGCTCCGCCAGTGCCTGAGGCCCTCCCGACAGCCGCAGCCCCCCTCCCTCAGCCGGATCCTCAGTTTAGCTAAGCCGCTGGGTCCCTTTGGGTTTGATACCATCTAATTGGTTGTGGCTAATCCCATATTAACTCTCCCAGCTGCAGCTAGAGGGCCTCTCCCCACCCTCCGCCACGTCCCAGCCCCTACAGAGGCTTCTGTTATCATGTTTATGAGCCTCCACCACCTCAGACAGGCAAATTTGCATATAAATAACCTGCCAGCACGGGAAGCTGCGAGAAGCACCTGGTAACGACTCTGTTTATTACTCTGGAGAGAGAAGGGGGGCAGGAAGGCCTTGTGCTGGGTGGCCCAGTCGGGACGGTTACATTTCCACCTGCTGATTAGCTGAGAAAGAGTCTGTGACCCTCAGCTGCCGGGGAGGAACCAACAGAAAGCCGCTCAGTTCCTCCTCTCTGGGAAACCCTATACCAACCTACATGTCACCTGAGACCATAGGACCCACCATTGTCACCGAGGCTGGCCCTGCCTGAGCGCCGATGCATGCAGGCAGGTCTGGCCCTGGGCTTGGTGCAGCTGGACGATGTGATGCAAAGGGAGGTGGGTCACGTCATGTTGCAGAGGACATGTCCCAGACCTAGCCGGGGACACTGACCAGACAAAACTGAGATGAGGTCCGTGCGCATAGCATGGTGCGGCCCGAAGGTGCTGGAGGGGGTCTTATTTTAATATTTGCAAGGGGAGGAGCTTCTGGGCTGGTTCTTGAAGAAAACCTAGACCTTGCCTGGGTGGCGACCAGAAAAGGAAAGATTCCAAGCCAGAAAGGATGAAGTGAGCAAAGGCACTTGAAAATAATGCACGGCTGAGTGGATTATCTGCGGGTGGGGGGCGGGGAGGAATAGGGAGATATATTGGAAGAGCAGAAGTTATGGGTGGGAGGGGGTGGGCACATGACAGTTGTGACTTCATCTCTTAGACCTCAAAGGTTTTTGAAGACGGGGGTGATGTCAGTTGGGGGGCAGCTCTGTGGGCCAAAGCGAGAGTTGCTGAAGCCTCCCCCATAAGGTGGGATAGCCTAACAGTTAACCTAAGAAGGTGGCGAGGGATCACCCTCAGCTGGGGTCTGAAGTCTGTTCGCACACCAGCAAAGCTTAATTCAGAATAGGCCAAGCCCCCAGAGACTGGGAAACTGGACATCTGTGAGCATCCAGAATCTTAGGGGTGAGAAGCACACATTCAAAAGATGGGGAATCTATGACTGGGAAGACAAGGGGACTGTAGGGGCAATGCAATTAGGAAGGGTAAAAAAAAAAAAACACACACACAACAACACTTCTCCCAACCCAGAAACCCCCCACCAAGCTACGGGGACAGTTTTCTTATCAGATAAGCATTAAACCAGAATGCTATGGGCATCACCCATCGTAGGTGATGAGCTTATCACCTACAGGACTTCAAAGACAACATGGAATCTCGCCCCCTTATATAGTGTAAGGAGAAAAATTTTGCTCTACCCTCCTAGGTTCAGTGGCTGGGACCTGAGAATCAATCTTTAAAAAAATTTTTTTTAATGGTTTATTTATTTCTAGGAGAGAGAGAGAGAGAGAGACAGTGTGAGCAGGGGAGGGTCAGAGAGAGGGAGTCACAGACTCTGAAACAGGCTCCAGGCTCTGAGCTGGCAGTCAGCACAGAGCCCGACGCGGGGCTTGAACCCACGAACCGCGAGATCATGACCTGAGCGAAAGTCGGACGCTTAACCGACTAAGCCACCCGGGCGCCCCAGAATCAATCTGATAGAAGACAGATTAACCAGAGAAAGGAAATGGTTTTAATTACACACACTCTGTGCACAGGAGTTCACAAAGAAAATAGTGGCTCTGGAGCCAGAATTTAGGGACTTACCTTAGGTTAGATAGAGGAAAATGGGTTTGGGGCTTGGCGGGAGTGGGGAAAGCTATGGGAAGGTGACCAGGAAAAGTATGGTAAACAAGGGTTGTTCAGTAGGGTTTGTTATGCAGATTTAAGTCTGTGCGGTTTCCTTTGATAAGAGCCGTTGAGAGTCTTCTCTTCCTGCTGCTACAGGAGACGGAAATACTCGTACACATGGAAATTTCCTTTATCGATGTAAATTTTCTTGACAAAGGAGCAATTTATGCTCTGATTGTAGAGCTTTTCCTGCATCTGCAGTTCCTTTGTGACCTCCCGCTTGAAATAATCCATGTGCCAAAGGGGCACACTTTGGGGTGGCATATTCTGGTCCTCTTCAAGTAGCCAAGCAGATACAAGCCATTATACACATCCATACCCCTTGTTTACATACCACGATAGACAAGAACTCATCCTCAGATAGGAGGTCTTGATAATGCCATTTGTCACACATAGTTCATCCTGCCTTTACCGGGTAACTGGGCGACCATCTGTGTTAGCTTATTGGCTTTATCCAGAGGAAAAACAAGCGCAGAATTTGCAATGGGAGGTAGTTTTGCAAATGGGAGTGAGGCACCCACCAAAGTGAGGCTCCTACCCTCCCACGCGAACTGAAAGTGGTGCCCACTCTCTCCCTGGATGTTTGCATTTCAAAAAGGTGGCTCTCAGGTCTTTGAGGAAATTTCTGAGCTCCGGGACCAGCAGGTGACGCATCTAGCCGTTTTCAAGATTTCCATACACTCAGGAAAAAACTCTGGAAGAAAAGGGAGAGAAGGAAGAAGACTTTTCCGTATTTTCAACCGGGAGAACTAAGCCCCTTCTTTTAATACTTGCCCTTCTAGGACAAACTGGCTCACGAGCTGCTGTGTGCTCCTGGGAGAAGCACTGACCACATTGCCAGACCTATTCGAGTCCCATCTCTGCCTTGTGCCAGCGGGTGGGCAAGTCGACCCTCCTCAGTAGGTCCGTTAGCTCGCCTTTGAAATGCGGATAGCAACGGCCACCTCCAGAGTCGTCACGAATAAACGAGGTGCTATTGTCAAGTCACCTGGAGCACTTTGGTGTTAAAGCGTATGCCGTCATGAGGGTTGGCAAGGCAGGATGAAGAGTTGTTCACCAAATCCCAACTCACCGAACCCGAGGGGAGTCCTTTAACGCGCATGTCAGATGGGTATGGAGTAGATCAAGGGGAACGCTCCTCGGAGCAGCTGGCCATAAATTCAGGGAGCTCATTCCCCTAAGAGATGTCACAGTCTGAAAATATAAGTAGGTTAAGGAAGGGTTTAGGTCACTCATGAATGCCAGCTCCATAGGGGCTGGTAAGGAAGTGGCAGGTGTTGGGGCACGCTCCGAACTCTGAGGTTGACAGCTTCTAGGGTAAAGTGGCCTTGGCAACACTGTCACAGGCAAGCTCTGGCCAGACAGATGTATCACGCGTTTGGATTTAGAGGATAATTCTTCTCTTTCTGTGCTCCACAGCCCACGGGGCCCCCAAATCCCCCAGGGTGACAGGCTGCATTTGCCATGGCACCGTCTCTGCTGCTCTCTTACCATTTCT
This sequence comes from Hyaena hyaena, assembly GCF_003009895.1. Lineage (NCBI taxonomy): Eukaryota > Metazoa > Chordata > Mammalia > Carnivora > Hyaenidae > Hyaena > Hyaena hyaena. The sequence goes on along the minus strand of NW_024080669.1, from coordinate 888,178 downwards.
GCCATAAAGCCCGCAGGCGGACACCCGCCCACCTGTGCTCCAGAAGGAGCACGTCCCTTGAGATGGGAGAAGGAGGGCACAACACAGCCACAGTGGTCAAGTTTCATGTCCCTCTGCACTGTCTGGCTCCCTACCCATTGTGCCTGTGGGGGCTGCCTCCTTGTTGCCATAGCAACAAGATTCCCAGGGAGGCGGCCATCTTGGGACAGGGATGCAGCCCCAAGTTGAAGCTGCTGGAGTTAAGAGGGAGAGAGTGTCCTGCAGAGAAACAACACTCCCTGGGGGTTTGACTGTTTGAGGCTGGGGAGAGGTTGAAAAGAGCTTAGGTGAGGGTGGCCCTCTGCTCTGTGGCTTTTCCCAGCTTGCTTTGGTGAGCTCCCACCTTGCCGGCCCCTGGGGAGAGTCTGGAGGCTGAAAAGGAGTAAAGGCCCCCTTCCTCCCCACCCCCCCATCTTCCCACTGCACTCTCGGGAAGTCAGAGTGGCTAAGATAGGCCCAGTCCGGCACACTGGGTGGTAAAATCTGATGCCAGGGAGGGCGGTGGGGGAAGGGGAAGGAGAGGAGCCTGAGTGACAGCAGGAAGTAGATTTTCATCTGGGGTGGCTGCGGGCCAAGTGGGGGGGGGGGCTGGCGGAGCAGGTGACAGGATCAGGCGGGGTGATGGGGGTGACAGAGCCCACAGGGAGGTCCGGAGCAGAGCTAAGCCGGGCACTGGAAGGAGGGGGGGGGATGATTGAATGGGCGGCTGACTCTGGAGGGATTGAAGCAGGAGGCAAAGGATTTGCTGCCGAGCCCAGCGCCCTGATGGAGCACGGGGAGCTTTGATGCCGATGATGGAGATAGCTGGTCGGGGAGGGGTGCGGGGGGCGGGAGAAGCGGGTGCTGATTTAGCACCTTGGCAGGCGGGCCTGGCAGGACGATTGCTCCTGGGACAGAGCTGCAGGCTTTGCCCATCTGTCCCGGACCAAAGGCGCGGTGACAGAGCAGGCCCGAGGAGCTCAGAGCTGGCCCCGGAATGCAGCCCGCAAGCACATTTCATCCTTGACGTTGAAACCAATTCCAGGGCAGCTTTCCTCCGGAAAAGGAAGCGTGGTTCAAAGAGAACATAATGAATTGGCTGAAATAAATAGCTGATTAGTTGCAGATAACATCAGAAGCTCGCAGAGCACAGTGGAGCAGCCCATCGGCGCGCAGGCAGCCGGCTCCTCCCCAATCACGCCCCTCCCTGCCGCTGGATACAGCCTCCCCTCCCTCTGGGGGCAGGGCTGAAGGCTCAGCCTGAAAGCGGTTCCCAAAGCCAGCAGTTTCAGACAGGACCCCCCATGGCCATCACCAGGAGGCCTGGCCTGTTAACGGAGAAAACTCCAGAGCTGCCACCTCAGACACCTTCAATGGCCTTTCTGAAAAAGGAGATAAAGCTAAATGAATGTCTGCCCTGACTGCTCCCAGGGCATTTTCCAAAATCAAATGAGAAAGGGTTATGGCACCAACTCTGGGATTGTGATCCGTTTGACACTACCCCCCATATGGGAAGGGGGTCTGTTTGCTTACCTTTGCACGCGCCTGGATTGGACATAATACCTGGCACAAGTGTTTGTTGAGTGTTGTTGGATAAATGTGGACCATTCACTACCCCAGTGGTACCCCCAGCCACTCATAGATGGACTGGGCCCCCAAACTTTGAGGGTCCAGCCTACGGGCATTTGGTTGTGACCCTGCCCCAAAGCCAACCTCAAATGACATTTGGATTGGCCATCATTTTGAGTTTGCCATAGCTCTGTCAGCCCAGAAAAACAGGCAGTTATTTAAAGTTTGATGGACAGGGTGGGCCATGAGCTAGATTGCCTTCCATGGTCCAGAAGTCTCACATCCGGATCAGAGCTAGGCTCCCCCCTGCACCACCAACTACCGCCCCCCCCACCCCTGCCTCTTCTGCACCTGAAGCTTCTCTGCTCCTGTTCCTCCCAGTCCTTTGTCCGCTTTCTGATGCAGAAGCCGAGATGGGGAGGGACCCAGTGGTTTCATGACTTCCATGCACTATTCAGTCTGATACTTGAAGGCCACACAATGTATCAATCATCTTAAGCTGCGTACACACTCCACATTAATTACAATTTAGAATAACCAGGAGTTGAGTTAAGTGGCAGTTGACTAGCTGACATGTTTTGTAGACATGTAATCAAATATGTATTAATTTTGAGTTTGCAGTTTTCCTTTGGCGTCATGAGGCCAATCAGTTCTCTTTTTCAGGTACCAGACGCTTCTGGAGGGCCTTCACTTCAGAGGATCCAGGCACCCAGGCCGCTGGGGAAAGGAAGTGTGCCAGGACCCCTGTGCTCCCCTGGAGAAGGGAGAAGCAGTGTGGCCTGTGGCTTTGGCATTTTCGCGGGAAATATGCGTGTTATAGAAACCTCTGTTTCTATCTGTGCGTAGAAACAGGCACCATATGCTGTGTGATCCTGGACAAGCAGCATGATTGTCTGTGCTTGAACTTGGAAGCCCTTTGGAACAGGGTTTTTCGGGGATGGAGGCTACACACAGAGGATGGTCACCAAGCCTTGTCTCCCCCAGATCAGAATCCCCCAGATCATGATCCCCCAGATCATGGGATGGAGAGCGGGGGTGGGGGGGCTCCAAGCACCTGCAAGACGAGCTGAGGGGAGCTTGTTTTCCTGGGGAGGCAGAGACCCTTTGCCACCTGGCAAGATCAATGGGGGGTGGGGTCGGTAGTTGGCACAATGGAACTGGCGTCTGCCTAGGCCTGTTTTGGTCTCCAGTGACCCTCACCAGTCATTTCCTATATTTATTGTCCTGCTTCCTGTCAGTCTGGGCACAAGGGGTCTGGGACAGTGGGGTTCTGGCAATGCGGTGTTTACTTTTTCTTTCTTTTTAATTTTTTAAACGATTATTTATTTTTGAAAGACCGAGACAGAGCATGAGCAGGGGAGGGGCAGAGAGAGAGGCAGACACAGAATCTGAAGCAGGCTCCAGGCTCCGAACTGTCAGCACAGAGCCCGACATGGGGCTTGAACCCACGAACCGTGAGACCATGACCTGAGCCAATGTCAGACGCTTAACTGACAGAGCCACCCAGGCGCCCCACATCTTCTTGCTGACAACCAGTATGTGTAGCTTTTCCACACTACAACCAATTCTGCATTCTCTGAAACCAACTGTGTGTCCTATGATTCCATCCTATTCTGATACTAACAACCCAGAGTTCGTGTCAGACCCCACATGTCACAGGGCTCAGTCCCACAAGACTATAGCAGTCGCAAAGTCTTGACTCACTACACCAGTCACAAGTCCTGTGACACCAGTCACTGGCTGTACATCAAGAGTTCTCACAACCTCCTCTCAGGTGCAATCATTCCACAGAACGACTCACAGAACTCAGAAAAACACTTTAGTTATGCTTACCAGTTTATTAGAAAGGACACAGCCCAATGGAAGAGACGCTTAGGGCAAAGAATGGCGGAGGGATGGGGTGGAAGAGCTCCCATGCCCTCTCTGCGTGCCATATTCCCAGCACATCAGTGGTTTCAAGAGTGCGGAAGCTCTCCAAGCCCTGTCGGTTAGGGGTTTTTATGGAGGCTCCATTACATAGGCACGCTTGATTAAATCAATGGGACTCAATCAATCTCCAGTCCCTCTCCCTTTCTCCAGCCTGAAAGTTCCAACCCTCCAATCCGGGCTCTGGCTTTCTGGCCACCAGCCCCCATCCTGACGCTGCGTAGCCCCACACACGCATTCCAGCCCAGCTGGAGTCCTGGCATCAGCACGCAGAAGACACTCTTATCACTCGGGAAGATTCCGAGGGCTGGAAGAGCTCTTTGCCAGGAACCCCGGACGAAGACCAGACCAGATGTTTTTATTTGATTTGATTTCATATAGTATGCTTTATTATACCGCAAACAACATGCTGTGTTACCCTGCAGTCTTCAGAGGGAGGGCTAAGTGTGGGCTGCTTGGGTTTCTCAAACATCTCCCCAAAGCACGGCTTTGGGCCGCCAGGCAGACCCCAGGGCTTTTTCCAGTGAGGTGTTTTCTAGGTCAGCCCCCTCCTGCACCTCGTCTTGTTAATCAGGCCCTAAGAGAAAGACCTAGAGAGACAGAAAGGAGGATAAAGATACTCTCCCGTCTCCTTTGAGCCCCTTCTGGAGGGCCTGAGCATCTGTCCCCGTTTCCCAGACTGAGTCTCCGTGTCCGGGGAGCAGGATCCACCCATTCCTTGATAAATAATGCATCTAATCCTAGTTTTTCCAGGAGCTCACCTGGCTCGGACTTTACGATAGGGACTTCTCTTCCTCCTCCTCCCACCTAAACATGCAAACACCCCATCTCCCCAGAGGGTAGAGAGGCCAGAACAAACCTCTGGGAGTGTGTGGATGGAGAGTTGAAAACAAACTTGGCCCCTGGCAATTTTCCTCTCTGGGTTTGATAAACCAGTGCTGTTTCTGAGTGAAATCGGATCCATGTGGGTCCTGATTCATTTGCGTGCTGCGAAACTCATCATGCATGAGAGAGGAGATCCCAGGGGCCCCTTTTCGTTGATTTAACAAATCCTTTTCAAACTTTTATTTTTTCATTAGGAAACAGAAGTTGCCTGTCCCCAAACCACACCCGGACACACAGGCGCGTATGCACACACTCCGCTGATTGCAACTTCTGCGCCTCTCCCCGCCCTGCAGCCTGGAATGTCCCCACGAACCAAGAGTTAGGAGGCACTTTTCCATTTCCCCCATGTGGTGCCTGCTGAGCAAGGGCCCAAGAAAGAAGTCTAGAAAGAACTTGCAGGAACTGGGTGGAAAGGAGGAGGGTGCCCTCCTGCCCTTGAAGCCTCCTGTGTCAGAAGGACAGTGGTGGCTCCAAGTTCAACTGCAGTTTGGTGGGAGGGTCTTGGGCTAAGAACAAAGATCCAAAAGGGATGGGGGCGGCCTGAGACATGCTATTGGTTTCCCATCCTCACTGCTGGGCAGGACCTTCTAGAAGCATCCACAGCAGCCCATCACCCACAACCCCAGACACGGCATAAGGTGGAGACATGAATGTCCATGAAGTCCAGGGAGAGCTCAGTTGTGTGGCCCCAGCTCCCCAGTTACTGGCTGTGTGAACCTGGTCGCTCCTGGAACCGCTGAGCCTCATTTCCTCTGCCTGTGTTTGACCTTCAGAAACCACCGAGGATGGGCACAAAGGTACTTTGTCAACTGCCAGGAGGTCCTATAGAAAGGTGATGCGCAGGAAGTGCTGATCTTGGGAGGTGTCAGTAACAGCCCTATTTGTAAATGTCCTGAGGGCAAGGGCGATGGCGAGGGTGGCTTCCCGCAGCCACTGCGGCATAACTTCCTGGGAAGTCTTCCTAGCACCCGTCTGAGCTGCTTCTGAAATATGTCATGTCTCACATCATAAGGGGACCTGAGCACTCCGTCCCTGGACAATCACATCGTCCTGCCTGCCTGTGTGCACGAGCTGCGCACACCTCCCACCGTGGGAGAACGAACGTGACCGGGACGGGAGGAAGGTGGCGGTGAGGTCTCCCCGCTGAGGCCTGAACCACAGGGAGCAGCGCAGCATCTCCATTGCCCAGCGAGCCACAGAGCCAGGTCGCTCTCCTTTCGTCATCAGTAGGAAAGAGCAGCTTTGACCGGTTTTCAAATAAGGGGGTGTGAAAATGCACCCAGATCTCAGGTTATGAAATGGGCCATTTTCATCTGTGCAATTTGTACCCGCTGACCCCATAGCCTCCCGGAAGGTGGGGGACTTTCTCACCTTCTCCCTCCGATCTAATCTGTATCTGACGTGGGGGCAGTTCTCAGACCCGGCTGCACCTCTTGGAGCCATTTCCTTCCACTTAGGAGTAAATGGCAGTTCCAGGGAGCGTGCTGATGGGAATGACGCTCACCCCAGGGGTGGCACTTCCTTCTCTCGTGCCCTTTTAGGACCTCGCCTGGCACATACGGAGGCCCCAGTGCACCGAACTTTGCAGCCCGCCTCTGCACCCAGAGTTCAATCACACAACCTGTCCGTGAGCATAAAAACAGTTTTCTCTTCTAATGACTCCCTTAACTGAGCTGATGGCTGCCTTCCCTCAGGGCCTCACAGGGACAGGCGGGGGCGGGGGTTGGGTGGGGGGTGGGGGGTGGGAGGTAGGTGGGGAAGATGGCCCCTTGCCTCTGCCTCTCTCGGCCCCTCCTCCCCTCCACCCCTTGAAAGCAGAGGGGCGCAGATGGACACGTTCCTTGAATGGGCCCAGCGCGGGGAAGAGGGGAGAGTATGCTGAGCGACAGGAGGTGGGCCGCGTGGTCCCCACGGGCTCCCCCTCGCCTGCCAGCCCCATCTCGCTTCCATTAACCTCGCTCCGCGTGTGCTGTGCTAATGGGCTGGGAAGGACGGCTCACCCCGCTCGCCTACAGAAAGGAGCAGCTGCCACACACTGCCAACCTCCACGTCGGCTGGGAGGGCAGGACCCGGGGCTCAGGCAGGGCCTGGCTTGTGGCCTGGCTCCCCGCTGTACCGCACCCCTCACCTCCGCCCCAGGGCGATGCGAAGGGCAAAGGGCAGCCTGATGCTGACAAGCCGGTGGGAAAAGTCCTCCCGTGATCCTCAGAGCCGCTCCTTAATAGCCAGGGAGACTCCATAATGTCAACTTCCTAAGTGCAGTAAAAGGGTCTTTGAATAAGAATCCCTTCTATTTTCTTAACTCTTCCGCTTTCTCTGGGTGGACGTAGGCTTGCGAGGAAGAGGAAGCCGCGAGGTAGGCTCCACGGAAGCAGGAGGACTAGCAACGTGGCAAGTTGAACGTCACAGGCTTGAGCGGGGCAGGGATGCGGCACCTGTGGTGTCTCCGTGCTGGGGGCGGGCACGAAGGTACTTTGTCAACTGCCAGGTCCTATAGGAAGGTGAGGTGTTGGAAGTGCCTGTCTAGGGAGGTGTCACCAGCCCTGTTTGTAAATGTTCCCGGGCAGGGGCTAGGGCAGCTGGGAATCTCCAAGACGTTTCTCCCTGTCACATTTCACAGTGCCATCTCCGAGTGGGACTGGACCCAGGCTTGTGAACCGAAGCAGGATCGCAGCCTCAACAGACGAGGGAAGAATAAAGCCATCGGCACGGGTGGGAGAAGTGAGAAGCCACAGAAGAGAAGGCAGACAAGTCCTTTAGGCGGTAGAGTCTTGAAAGAAAATCCATAAGTGCTGGCCTTTTGGGGGCCTTGGGAGATCATCCCGGACCCCCCCACATCACCTCGTCTTCCTGTCTCAGCCCCAGGCCACAGCTCCTGTCCTGGGATGTTATCCTAAATACCTTGGCAGTAAATCTCCACTTTCTGGACAGGCTCTAGGGAAGCTAGGGAAATAGCCCAGGGTGTCCCAAATTTACCTGATGAAAAATCACACGGGTGGTTTGTTAAACCTACAGATTCCTGGGTTCTTTCCCAGACCAAAGAGCAGGATCTCCAGGTTGGATCCAAACATGCACTTTTCACAAACACCCAGAGTGGGTCTTACAGCAAGTCTCGGAAACACTGGCTTACTCTTGTCCTCCTTAATTCATCCGTGAAAGTCAACAGAGTTGAATGGGCAAAGCCACGTTGTTTAAAAAAGAGGGGGGAATGCCCATTTGGGGGTGCAGCCAGGCAAAAAAAAGGAAGCTGCACAAATTTCTTAGCCCTTCTCTTCCGCCCCAGCCCCAAGGCAGGATATTCTAACAGTTGGAACAGTTTCCTCGAGGGTGGATATGATATCCATGACCTTTCCAGGACCATCTTCAGGGATAGGAAAGCAGAACATTTCAGTTCTGGAATTTTCTAAGTCCGCTCGTCACCACAAATTCATTTTCCTCTTCCTCTGTGGTAATAGAATTATTAGCTGAATACATAGCTGCCTAAATATAGAATGTATTTCCAGCCTCCTTTTCAGCTCTACGTGGCCACACAACGAAACTGTGGCCAAAGGGATGTGAGTAAAAGTAACGTTCGCAACTCACGGATTAAGGCTGACGGAAAAGGTGTGTGCCCTGCCCTCTCCTTTCTCTTCCCCAGGCAGAGTGTATCAGTCACGGTTCTTTAGAAAAACAGAACCAAGAGAATGTGTGTGTGTGCATACACACATATCCATAAGTACACATATGTGTATAGATGTACACATGTGTGTACATGTGTGTATAGACACGTGTAATTAACACATATACTTGCAAATATATGTATATGTTACATATTTATTTAATATATTAATAGCCACACACATAGATGTAAATATATTTGTTATAAGGAATTAACTCATGCGATTATGAAGGCTGACAAATCCCAAGCTTGCAGTCAGCAAGCGGGAGGCCCACGAGACCCAGTGGTAAGATCCCAGCCTGAGTCTGAAGGCCTGAGACCAGGAAAGCTGATGGTGTGATTTCAGTCCAAAGGCTGGCAAGTTCAAGGCCCAGAAAAATCCAATGTTTCGGTTTAAGTTTGAAGGCAGGAAAAGACCAATGTCCCAGCACAAAGGCAGTTGGGCAGAAGGAAGTCCCTCTTATTCCAGGGAAGGTCAGCCTTTTTATCCTAGCCAGGCCTTCAACTGATTCGATGAGGCCCACCCATAATAGGAAAGCAGATTGCTTTCCTCATTCTATCAATTTAAATGCTAAACTCATCTAAAAGCACAGAAATACTCAGAATAACATTTGACCAAATATCTGAGCACCCTATGGCCCAGTCAAGTTGACATGTAAGATTAACCATCACCAAGGGCAACGTCAGGGAGGCCGGAGCAACCAAACCAAAAGGGCCTGGCTTCCTATACCAGCCCTGTGGTAGGAGACAGAAGGAAACTATTTGGTATAAGCCACTATTATTTTGGATTTTGGTACAGCATAACTGCAGCTGACCCTATATCTTAACTACAGGACCCTAGTGTAACTTACACCTAAGAAATATGTTCACCCCAACTGTCCCACTTTATGGAAGGGCTCAATAGCCCCTAGAAGGTTCCCTGACATCCCTCCTGTCTATCACAGCGGGATTTACAATTCATAGGTCCGTGTTCCCAAAGATGGGACATCAGAAGGAGGAATTGCCTCCTATGGGTTTATTCAGTGACATCCAAGCATATTCCTTACTCGGAGTGGATTTAAAACTTTTTTTTAATGTTTATTTATTTTCGAGAGACAGAGAGACAGAGCATTAGTGGAGGCGGGGCAGAGAGAAAGAGGGACACAGAATCCAAAGCAGGCTCTAAGATCTGATCTGTCGACACAGAGCCCGATGTGGGGCTCAAACTCACAAGCTGTGAGATCACGACCTGAGCTGAAGTCAGACGCTTAACCCACTGAGACACTCAGGCTCCCCTCAGAGTGGCTTTTTTCAAAAAATCTTTCCTATATTCAACAGTTATTTTCAGTAATAATCATGAAATGAAACAAATAATAATAAAGTCTGGAAAAGAAATACAAAGAGTAAAAGTGTTCTTATATTGAAGAAGTGTGTGTATATATATATACACAATCAGTCCAATAAAAAAATAATAATATTTTAGGTAAATAATTTTCTGGCAATTAATAAGTGAATTTTAATAAAACCCAAACATTTGCAAATGGCTCAATTTAGGCCATACCAAACTATGCCAATGATGTTATATTTTATCTTTTGGAATCATTCTTTACCTTTAAAACAATTAGCAATTAATTTTTTTAAAGACTAATAAATTTTAATTTTAAAGGCATTATTTATTTTTTTATTTTTTTAAAAAATTTTTTTAATGTTTTTATTTATTTCTAGGAGAGAGAGAGAGAGAGACAGCGTGAGCAGGGGAAGTTTAGAGAGAGAGAGGAAGATACAGAATCTGAAACAGGCTCCAGGCTCTGAGCTGGCAGTCAGCACAGAGCCTGACCCGGGGCTCGAACCCACGAACCGTGAGATCATGACCTAAGCGAAAGTCGGACGCTTAACCAACTAAGCCACCCAGGCGCCCCTTAAAGGCATTATCTAAATGAAGCAAAATATTTCCTATATTTTTAAAAAATTGCTAAAAGCATCTAGGGCTTTTTCATCATCGTTATCACTGTTGGCTGCAGCATTATTGTATCCGTCCAACAAGTATCTGTCAAGATATCAGTCATTATTGTATCCGTCCAACAAGTATCTGTCAAGATATCGGTTCTGTGCCCAGCGCTATTCTAGGCACGGGCCGTCAGCAATGAACAGAACAGAAACCCCTCAAAGTACTCAGTTGTGACGGGAGTGACTTAGGCAAATACGGGAGTGAAAAGTGCTAGGAAGTAAACTAAGTCAGAGTCAGAAGGTGGATGGTGACAAAGGTGCTATTTCCGCAGGCGTCCAGGAAGTTCTCGGTGAGGGGGGAGCATAGGAGCCTTGGACCCCATTTCCCACCCCCCTAGCTCAGGGCACGAGGGCTGAGCACCTGTTACTAGGAGTGATGAGCACAAAGGGGGCATTTGTGAACCCTGAGGCCTGGCTGTCTGTGAGTTCAGACAAACATCGTGGGGAGACGGGGGAGGCAAGAGACAGCCACTGCCTTCAAGGGGAGGGGTGAGCACATGAGGGAGGGCGCACCAAAGCAGGGGAGCAAACACCAGCTGGTACTATGCAAACCGTCCATCTGTCAGGCAGGCTGTATGAGAGAAGGGGGAGCGTCAGTCATCTCTATGGTGATTCTACATCCAAGGGCAACCAGGATGGCACAGGAAGTTAACAGGCGGTCCCACTAATTTCAATGCTCCAAGCCCCCAGCTGTGTGGTGGCCGCAAGGCCGGTCTTTTAGAGAGTCACTTCGATCTATAATCTTGAGACTCTTGGGGCGCCTGGGTGGCTTAGTGGGTTAAGCGTCCGACTTTCGCTTAGGTCACGATCTCACAGTTCGTGGGTTCGAGCCCTGCATCAGGCTCTGTGCTGACTGCCAGCTCAGAGCCTGGAGCCTGTTTCAGAGTCTGTGACTCCTCTCTCTCTGACCCTCCCCTGTTCACGCTGTCTCTCTCTCTCCTAGAAATAAATAAAACATTAAAAAAAAAATCTTGAGACCCTTCAGGGAGGTCCCAGATGGGCACCCAAGTTCTTGTTCTCTGCACCCAAGTCCCAGGGCCAGCAGCATCCCTGAGGCATCACTTCTCGGACTCCATTCTACTGCTAATATCTTGCTGCTGCCAAGTCCATTGTAGTGAAGCCCTAAATCAGAGACTAGGAATGAGGCCCATGATTTTGAAGCTGAAACTCGGTACTGTCGCTCTTGCAAAGAGAAAAGGGGAATGCTCACAGCACAAAGAGTAATACAAAGTTGGCTCCTAAAATGTCATCCAGTTAGTCAAGCAGTAATTCCACAGGACAGGACAGGGTCGGGGAAGGCACCCACCATGGCCGCCATCCCTGGTGGCCATACCAGAGCTTTCCCAGGTCAGAACAAGCACTACTCCGGCGAATTACCCCTGCTCCTACCCCAGTGGCAACTCTGGCTTTGCAAACAAGAATAATATGTCTGATCACACAGTCAAGGGACGGCACACGGATTGATTGGCACAAGGGTTTCTGAGGTGAGTTTGTGTTGAGTGCTCCCTGTCATTCTCTCAGGTTATCTGCTTTCCATTGGGTATCATCCTGCCTACTGCCCCCTCTAGCCCCCCCATCCATCCGACATGTTTGTGTTCATGCTCCAAGAGTCGATAAGGTTTGTCTTTTAATTCCCGGAAGGTCCCTGGCCTTCATGTACATGTTGGGAGAGGCCCTCCTCCATAAGTCCGATGGTTAGAAACACAACCCCAGTAGAAGGGGCACTGCGACCAAGTCCCAGCCTATGCCAAGATGCTCAGAGTGCCCTGTTGCCCGTAATGCACGTTTGGTTTACAAAGGTGAAAGTTTCTACGGTGAGTGCGATCATCTTAAAAACAAAATGCCTTTACAGGCAATTGGTTGAATATACTCTGGCACATGCACTCAGCACTATGCAGCTGTGAAAAAAATGGGGAAATCACTACAAGGTGATATGGAATGATTTCCAGATGTTGTTGAGTGAAAAAGGCAAAGTGCAAAAGAGTGTATGTGCTATGCTATCTTTTGTATGAGAAATAAAGGATAATAAGAAAAGTATATATGTATGTCTCTCTATATATACTTTTCCTGTTTTCCTTTATTACATATACATTACATACATATACTTATATATATATGTATATATATATACTTATACATATATATACATATATATATACACACACCAGGTTATGATTATGAAAGAAACACAGGGAGGAGGAACCAGAAAATAATGAGGTTGGTTATCTACAAGAAGTAGGAAGGAATAGGGCTACAGATGGAATATTTGCATCTATCCACATGTTGAATTCATATGTGGAAATCTAATCCCTAATGGGATGGTATTAGGAGGTGGGGCCTTTGGGAGGTGATGAGGGAATAAGGGTGGAACCCTCATGACAGGGACTACACAGCAAAAAAGACTCACAGCTTATGAACCAGGAAACGGGCTCTCACCAGACCCCAAAATCTGTTGATGCCTTGACCTTGGACTTCCAGCCCCCAGAACTGTGAGAAATGAATTCCTGTTGTTTCAAAGCCCCCCAGTCCGTGGCATTCTGTTAGAGCAGCCTGAGCAGATGGAGACAGAGGGGGTGGAAGGGTTATGGGAAGAAATGGTACTTCTCTGAGTATATCTTTAAAAAATTTTTTTAAATGTTTATTTTTGAGAGAGAGACAGAGTGCAAGTGAGGGTAGGGAGAGGAGGGAGACACAGAATCTGAGCAGGCTCCAGGAGGCCGACGTGGGGCACCAACCCACAGACCACAAGATCGTGACCTGAGTTGAAGTCAGACACTTAACCAAGTGGGCCACCCAGGTGCCCCAAGTGTATCTTTAAAAAAAAATAGTTTGAGGCACCTGGGTGGCTCAGTCAGTTGAGCGCTGGACTTTGGCTCAGGCCATGATCTCATGGTTTGTGAATTGGAGCCCTGTGTCGGGCTCTGTGCTGATAGCTTGAAGCCTGGAACCTGCTTCAGATTCTGTGCCTCCCTCTCTCTCTCTCTGCCCTTCCCCTACTCATGCTCTGTCTCTCTCTTTTTCTCTCTCTTAAGAATAAATAGACATTAAAGAAATAATAAAATAAAAATAGTTTTGGCTTTTGTAAGCATGTCAATAATCTACAAATTCCAAAAATAAATTAAAATTAATACAGATGGGGAGAGAGGAAAGAGCGAAACCAATGAGCCTAATTATATTTCAAGTGAGAATCATAGCCACACTGAAGGGGAAGGAAAGTGAGAAAGAATTAATCCAAGTAACTTATGAAAATAGTTTTTTACTATTTGCCCTTCATCTGGGGCAGGATGGAGTGAGGACGTGGGGCGGGGGATGCAAAAGAGGGGAGCAGAAGAAGTGTGGACAAACCCCAATTTCTTTAGAGAAGACTAGTTTATTATAATGGAATGAACTACAGGGATCTCAGTGAGGAAAAAGGGATATACAAATATAAAAGTGGGAAGTCAAGAAGAACCCTGTGGGAATAGACTTGAATTATAATTCAAGTATTGGTGTGACCTCATGATTTTAAAAATGTGTGTGTGTGTATGAATGTTTACATGCGTGTGCATAATCTATGCAGGTGCATAGGCATATGCATATTTGTGTGTGTATTTGTATATATGTGCACATATTTCCTAGCTTAACCACTGAAAGAGCCAAGAAGCAAAGATACCCAGCAGTAATAAGCACACCCAGCCCCCACATCTTGGTGTCTAATACCATGTTCCCTCTAAAAGGACCCAGGACTCCTCAGAGAAGTGGCTGATTTTAGGACTAGAGCAGAGTAGGGACTGGACAAGCCGGGAACATCTTATGCCACAAAGTAAGGAATTGCTCAAGAAAAAAACAACAATAAAAAACGATGGGACATGTCATAGAACAGAGGAGCTACCTTGAAGTGGCTCCCACTGGCCCAGATCTGGACAATTTGAACATCAAAATAATGGGCTAGAATAATGACTTATGAACCACTGAAAAAATAGAAATGTATGACTCCATACATATCAATAATAGCTATTTCTTCATTTATTTAGATGCTAGGTAGATGATGATAGCTAGCTAGCTATATAGCAGATCAGCAGGGAGGCTCTTACTTAAAAGTAGAATGTTGCGGGTGAACCCATAAATGTAGAGAGAACGTTATGGCTGGGAGATTAGCATTTTACAACCATTGGTAAAGATGGATGAGTCAATCAAGAATCAACCGTACTTATTAAATCTAGGAGAAAATTTTGACAAGAAATTGTCTTACGTTATCTTCCCAGACTGCTTACTAGTTGCAAAAGTGGGGGGAAATAATGGTAATTGATCGTGGAGAAATCGTGCAGCACGTGACTGGAAGATCAAAATTAAGACCATCTATGAGGAACGAATGGCCGTTATGTGCCTCCAGATGTGATACCTCAAGAAATATGCAGCACCACCTACGTTGATTTTTTACCAAGTATGCACAACCCCGGCCTAATCATAAAAAACATCACACAAACACAGAATGAGAAACAGGCTATTTTTAAAATGGGGACAGGGCACCTGGGCGGCTCTGTCTGTTGAGTGTTCAACTTTGGCTCACGTCATGATCTCGTAGTTGGTGAGTTCAGACCCCATCTGGGGTTCGTTGCTGTCAGTCTATCTGTGCAGACCTTGCATCAGATTCTCTCTTCCGGTCCCTTTGCTTGCACTCTCTCAAAAAAAATAAATAACTATAAATAATTAAAAATGGGGGCACTGTATTCTCCAAAAGCGTCAATATCATACAAGACAAAGAAGGGCTGTGGGGATGTTCCAAATTAAAGGAAGCTAAAGGGACGTGACAAACAGGTGCAATACCTGAGCCCTTGCAGGATCCTGTCCTGGAGGGGAAATGCTGTGAATAGATCAAGCAAAAAAAATTCTAACAATGGTGATGGACCAGATAATGTCAATCTGTCAAGTTGGTAGGCACACCGTGGTATGTGAGAGATTATCCCTATTTTTAGGAAACATATATTGAAGTGTTTAGGGGTAAAGAGCCATTATGTATGTAACTTACAAATGGTTCAGAAAAAAACTGTGTAGGACATATATACATATAAAACTATGTGTGCATTATATATACATACATACATATATGCATATATATATATAAAGAGAGAGAAAATAAAGAACAAAGTAAACTGTAAATAATATGGTAAATCTGAGCAAAGAGTATGTGGGTATTCTTTGCACTATTTTTAGTTTTGCAACTTTTGTGAATTTGAAATTCTTTCCAAATAAAATGCTTAAAAATACCTTCGTATTTGCCTTGGACTTGACCATTTTTTTGGTATGTTCATACGCTCTGGTACTTCCAGATCCTCCCTGCAACCCCATGAGGCAGGCAGGACATGCATTGTTATTCTATTTCCCATTTTACAGATGAGGAAGTGGAGGCACCAGGCCGCTGAGCATCTTGCCAAGTACTGCTTCCTGTGTAACAGGGCTCGGCCCCTCCCCTCCAGGTGTCAAGTGCAGGCTTCCTCCCGCGATACCCACGCACATTCTCCCACCCTATCAGAATCCATTAAGGTTCCTGCTACTGGTCTCTCTGGGAGGTAATGAGTTTCATAATTCAGTTTCCATGAGTTTATGACTCGGGCCTTTGAAACCCAAGGCGGGAGTCAGTCTCTTCAGTGATCCTCTGGTCCCCTGTGTCCCTTCCCCTGGCATTACGGCGGCCTCTCCTTTGTTCTCTCCGGTGCTGGATGCACACTTAACTTCAGAACTGGTTGCATATATTGTCCCTGCTTCCTATTTGTTTCTGTTTGTCTCCCTAAAGGGCAGGGACCAAGTATTGTTCCTCTGACCCTCAGCCCCAAGCTCTGTGCCTGGCTCTGAATGCTTGACGAATAAATGGCTGTGGGGCTGAATGAAACCTCCTCTTATTTGACCTAAACTCACCTCAATCAAGTCTCAAAGTGAGTCTTTCATCGTGGAATTGGAATTAAGTAGGATTAAATTTAACACTGTCCTGGCTGGTACACCTCTCTGGCTCCTTCTCGTTTTTTGTTGCTTTTTTGCTTTTAAATGTTTATTTATTTATTTTGAGATACAGAGACAGGAGGGGTGGGGGTGGGGGCAGAAGGAGAGTGGGAGAGAGGGAGAGAGAATCCCAAGCAGGCTCCACACCCAGCATGGAGCCCAAAGCGCAGCTTGATCCCGCGACCCCGGGACCATGACCAGAGTGGAAATCAAGAGTCAGACACTTAACTGACCGAACGCCCCAGGCACCCCTGGTCCCTTCTCTTTCTTGCAGGGGTAGCAGATGAAAGGTGAATCCAGGGCATATGGAAGCTGGGTGGGGCTTTTCCTTGACACAGGAAGGAAGAGCTTCCTAGTGAGAGTGGTCCGAGGGCAGTGGGAAACAAGTTTAGGGGATGGAGTAGACAGAAGAGTTGAGGTCTGAGGAGGGTGACTAGGAACTTACTACTGAGTCACAGGCTTCACATAAGCTCGAGGTTCAGCCCTCAGGGGAATGGGAATTTGGTGGAGTAAGATTCAACACAGTCTAAGTGACCACCTCCCCCATGCAAGTAGCCCAGAAAGTAACTAAAGAAGGGACACCGCACACCCATCTCAGAACCAGATTGATACCTGCCTTCCCAAGCCATCACGCTCAGGGATCGGGCGCTATGATCTTCCCAACACAGCTCCGTACAGAGTGTGAGAAAGTAGAACTTCCAAATAAACCCTCGGATTTGAGACAAGGCTGAAATCTTATTTGAAGGGATTTGCTTTCAATTTCATTTTTTAAAATGCATTTTTAATAACAAGCCTATTCAATCAAAAAGGGAGTATTTGACTGCTCAGAACAGCAGTGGGATCTCCCTCAATGTAATTTGGATCCTTTCCTAAACCCACTTCCTTTGATTCTGCCAGCTCAGATCTGTCTTCAGTCGGGAACTCACAAAGCCTTGTTGTCAGTGGTGTGGAAGAAATTCAGTTAGAAGCGCCCCTAAGTACATCTCTGGACTCGTCCCTGTAGGGCAAGAGAGTAAATTCTCATTCACTGGATGACAACAAGCGACATCACACAGATACTTTAAATGTTAGAGGGGGACCCTGGGTCACGTGGCACTGAGACTCACTTGGCTAACCTTCTGAACCCCCAAAAGGATGAAAATGTTCCAGCTCCTGTGGCTGACCTGTCCTTCTTCTTATAGAGCAGGAGTCTGGACAGGGGCCATGACCCTGGGGCATGGTACCAACATTCCTGGTTTTCTGGACCATGGAAGAAACAATGAGCATTCAGATCTGATGGGCAAGTCCTGGGACTCTTGGGTTAAAACTCCCAAGGAAACAAGGGAGACAATGGGTACTGTTAATCTCTGGGGTTGGGCTGCTCCAAGCCAGGCTTGGCTGGGCCATGGAAGTCTAAGATCAGAGAGCTGGAGGCTCTGGACCTCAAACAGATCTGAGTTAGTCTCGGTGGTTTTGCATGGATTCTTCCAGCCTTCCAAGGAGGGAGGTGTGATCTCAGCCTCTATGCCCAGCACCAGTGCCCATGGGGCAGAGTGGTGACACACTGCCACGGGGAGGAGGTGGCCATGGAGCCCGTGGAGAATTTGACCAGGGCAGGAGCCCGGGTATCAGAGCTGGCCACGGTTGGTGCCCCTAACGCCAGGACAGAAGATGAGGCAAGAGTCATACCTAGATTGGGCCAAGTCAGCCTCTTTCCTCATTGGTACAAACATGTGACATGTTTCTTCCAATGTTTTCCTAGAAATGTTCCAATCCTTAGAAGGGTGTAAATGATCTGGCCATCATATAGACCTTCTCCCGTCCAGGGACAAGGACAGAGTGAGGGCCTAATCTAAATTCCATGTATGCTGAACGCAGCACCCAGAAGGATCCTGTAAGAGCTCTCCTCTGTCAAACCTCCCCGGGCTTCTCATTGCCTGAAAACCCTTATAGTGGCTGCCAAGCCCGGGCTGTAGTGGCTGCCTGTTACTTCCCAGACAGCGCCCTCTATGGTTCCCCCACTCTGTGGCCCCGTTCCAGCCAAGCAGGTCTTCTCCTTGTTTCCTGGGCTCAGCGGGCCTGTGGGCACATGCCTGCTCTTCCCTCTGCCTGGGTCTGCCTCTCCCAGATACCCGCAAGGCTCTGGCTCTCTCCTGCAGTTCTCTGCGGAAGCATCATCTTCTCAGTAAGGCCTGCCCCGACCACCCTATTTTAAATTGCAACACTCCTACACTCCCTATGCCCTCTCCTAGTGTGGACGTTATGTATCATCTAATGCGCTTGGTGTTTAAATCATCTGCTTATTACTGGGCTCCCCGACTAGAAAGTGAAACTCCATTGGGTTGGAATTTTTGTCTGTTTCACTCACCACTCACTCTTGAGGACCCAGAATAGTACTTGGCACACAGTAAGCACTCCAAAAGATCCGGGGAGCAAATGAAGGTGAAGAAGATTACTGGCTCCAGTTTGACCAGCCTGTGGGGACTGGGCCCCATATCTGACCACCTTCTAACAGGGTTCCACTCCCCAGGCCTCAGATTCGCTTAGCTCAGCTCCTGCCCCCACTTCACTCCCCTGCCTGCCTTCTGCCCTCTCCCACCACCTAGCTCAATCCTGTCCCATCCCCACCATGACAGAGGGGCCTAGGGGTGCCTGGGTGGCTTAGTCGGTTAAGCGTCCGGCTTCAGCTCAGGTCATGATCTCACGGTTCGTAGGTTCGAGCCCCATGTCAGGCTCTGTGCTGACAGCCAGCTCAGAGCCTGGAGCCTGTTTCGGATTCTGTGTCTCCCTCTCTCTCTGACCCTCCCCTGTTCACGCTGTCTCTCTCTCTCTCTCAGAAATAAATAAAACATTAAAAAAAAAAAAAGAGGGGCCTAACCTCAGCATTTCCCCATTTCCCACCGCACTGGATCCACCTGGGTCTGTAATAACCTTCCTGGATTTGGAGACTCTTAATTAGCAACCCAGTCCTTCACAGCTTCTCTCTTTCAGGCAAAGCAATCCCCAATATCTTTAATACACACACACACACACACACACACGTATGTATATGTATGTGTTTGTGTTTGTGTGTGTGTGTTCATGTGTTTGTGTTTGTTTGTGTGTGTTCATGTGTGTGTGTTCGTGTGTGTATACCCCAGACCATTATACTCAGGCAAATAAGCCATCAATTTGGTCACAACAGGTGGTCCTCTGGCCATAAGGAAAGTTGCAAGCCTTCCCAGTTCAAGCCTGCCCTGTAACCCCCAGCCATGGGCAGACCTGGCCAAGGCCCCCTCCCCACAGATCATCAGTGAGCCAGCATGGCGAAGAGCTCCTCTTTGAGCCCACTCCCTAAATCAAAGGAACGTATGCTTTCAGAATCATAATGTATGGGAAGGCCCAAAAGAGAAATTAAATAGACACGCACCCCACTTTGCCAGGGCAATTCTTTCAAGGCTCACGGATGTTAACATCCAGAGCTGGCGTCTCAACAGCCCCACACGGACTCCGGGATGTCTCAAAGCAATAGAGCAAAGCAGAAGCCCCAGCCATCTGTCTCTGGAAATTTCCTAGGAGGGGCATCCCGTGGCTGGGAAGACACTCAAAGGCAGGTTTCGAGTCTGAGATGCATCACACTGAGTTATGGGAGCAGAACTTGCAGGAGGCCTTCTCTCCAACGGTATGGGCATGAAGCCGGTGTATTTTGTACCCACCACCAGTGGCCACAGCCATGGGGGTGGGGAGACCCCGCGGGAGCCAGACAGCCTGCAAGAACGCCAACTCAGGAGAGCGAACCCTGGCCCAGCAACGTCCCCAGTCATTCTGGGCCCCATTCGGTTGAAATGAGACACTTTTCAAAAACAATTTCTAGGTAAGTGGTGGAGAAAATAGGATCGCCCTGAACACGTGGGGGCTAAGAAAGGAGCAGCCCCGCATGCGTGGAGACAAGCCCTGGGCTGCCAGGCGGGGCGAGCCCGGACGACCGTTCCTCACACGCCTTCGCGCAGAGGCATGGGCTTGGACAATGACTTGTGTGGGTTGTCATGACAATGAAATTGAAACTGGGATAAACAATAGCCACTCTGCCAGCCGCCTCACCTCTGAGCCGACCTGTCACTAGACAGCAGCTGCCTGGGCCTCAGGCAGACGTCGGGAGATGAGCATCCCCCGGCCGGGCTTTAATCACAGGTGGGCAAATGTGAGGCTGGAAATCAACTGGGCCCTTTGGCTCATTCTTGGGCTAGACTCCGGGATCCAGCGACCTCCTAGAAAAGGTCCCCGGAGCCTGTAGAGGGACAACAAAGCACAGAAAGTTAATGCGACAGGCCCAAAAACTCACAACATGCCAGCAGAAAAGCCTAAGAAGTGGTACCACATCCTAAATGCAAAACTTCAGAAATCAGTGCTTCCCGGGAGTGGCAGCTCTATTTTTTATTTATTTATTTATTTATTTTTAATTTCTGAGAGAGATAGAGAGGGTGAGCCTGAGCAGGGGAGGGTCAGAGAGAGAGGGAGACACAGAATCTGAATCTGAAGCAGGCTCCAGGCTCTGAGCTAGCTGTCTGCACAGAGCCCGACGCAGGGCTCAAACCCGTGAACCGTGAGATCATGACCTCAGCAGAAGCCAGACGCTCAACTGACTGAGCCACCCAGGCGCCCCTGAGTGGCATCTCTAAAAGGCTACTTTCAGCAAGAGCTTCCCGGCATTCCTCACCGAATGGACGGATGCAAAATTGAATTATTGTCTCTGATGGACCTTGAGAACCCCTTTGTAGTTCCAAGGCAAATGCAAATACTCAGTCCTGTGGCATTCTGACCCGCCCTGCTGCCTGCCTCTCTGCTCGATGCAGACTCTCAGCCTAAGCCCCCACCCGCATCTGCGGAAACCGAGCACCAGGAAACAGAATCAAGTATGCCCCATAGGGCTCAGCTTGGCTTTAAAAAATGGTATTATTATTTATATTTAATAACAGCTTCAGAAAAAGCTGCAGATACTAGGGCACGGCAGAAATGTAAATGCTGATTGTTATTCTTACCGAAACTTAGAATTCAAAAGTTTAATCATCCTCATTAGCATAATTTGGGTGACTTCAGTCCATAACCTTACCCTGGAGTTGATTATTTATGGCGCCCTGAACAGAAGTCGAAAATTAACTTTGATTTAATGTAACAATTCCATCCCCAATATAATTCATAATGCAGATACGTTTGTCAAAAATAAATCAGGCTGCTTCGCCCATCTCAGAACAGGAAACCCAGAAAGGAGTAGAAAGAGAATCCCTAATCTTTGGTTTCTGTAGTCATTCTGGCTCTTGCTTCCCCTCCTCAAGTCTGTGCCTGCCCAGGGACAGGCTTTGGGGTAGGCTGAGAGTGTCGGTGTGCAGAGAAATCTATGGATCAAGACAGACGGGCTGGGAGGGGGGCGGGGAGAGGCGGGGGGGGGGATCCCTCGGGGTGGGCATCTTGCTTCTCTTGAGGGTTTTATCCAAGTGAGCAGCTTTCTAATAAGACGGAATGAGAAAACCTCACAAGAGGCTAGTCTGGTGGAAGGGCTGTTTGCGGAGAGCACAATCCAATGTCTTGCGCGTCTGTTTGAGGTGTATCTGCTTACAATTGGCTTTTGCCTGTATCGCTGCATCAGTCTTCACGAGGATAGATGGGGCCGATGGAAACGGAGGCCCAAGAAAGCTGAACAACTTGCCCACATCCCGTGGCTGGTGAAAGGCGGTGCTGATCCTGGAAGGCTGGTCTCCTGGCACCCTCCGTTAGCAGGTGGAAAGAAAGGAGTCCAGCCAAGCAGTTTCCTGGCCAAGGAAGGCAGAGTCCTTGCATATCCCATCAAGGGCTGGGGGCGACAGTAGGAGATGCCCGCTCCCAGAGCAGACAGGAGAAATCCTCGAGGCATCACCAGCTTAACCCATTTCAAAGAAGGGGCACTCATTATGCCTGCTGGAAAAACTCAGAAAATGTAGGTTTCCCGCACATTCAGCAAAAAAGGACTGTATAGAACCTCCCTTGATGATGGGGTCACAGAATGGCTGGTATTCTCTTTATCCCACTTCACATAAATTTGCCTCTGTGATGTACCAAGCTCCCTGCCAAGGAAGAAATCTTTCCATGGGCAGCACCAAGGAGCCAGACTGGCGTTGCCGCACGCTAATTCTCTGTCTGGACTGCTAAAGCCACCCAGGCGTGCCAGGTTTTAGTAGCAACAGGTTTGCCTGCCAGTAACCAGCATCCTCTGCTTCCTCTTGCACCTACAGGCTGGGCAGCACCAGCTTCCCTTTTCCACACCAGGCAGAGCTGATGCGATCTTGCAACGGGCAGCAGAGTGATGCTCCAGCAGCCAGGGCCTTGGCCAGGGGCTGGCAAACCCAGACTATGCCATTTGGCTCTTTGGTTTCTGCTGTGGAAAAGAAGTGGCTGAGAAGAGGTAAAGGCTGTTGGCAAAATATGGAGTTTGGGTTCTCTTTGTCCCAACCCAGCAGGGATAATCATGAGCTGGCATGACTTCCGTATGTGTGTTTGTGTGTGTATGTGTGTGTGTGTGTGTGTGTGTCCTCATGCTTAATTGCATAGCTTTAACAGTTATAGAATTAAGATGACACCAGGCCACCTGAAACTAACATAACACTGCATGTTAACTAAGTGGAATTAAAATAAAAACTTAAAAAAAAAAAATAAAGACAAAACCAGGCCAAAAGATTCATTGTGAACCAGCGCTCAGGGCCTCGGAATAAATTGTGACCAGTCTTAGATTGGATCACCCTGATGCCAGAGCAATGAACTGATTCATCTAATTAAGACAACCAATTGGTTCACTCAATTCAAATAAGCACTTGATTGCACCAATGGGGGAAAAATGTCAGTTGTTAGAGTTTTTGTTGACCAAACACTCAAGGAGTTGGCCGACTCTATGTTTTACCAACTAAAGGTTATGATGTGGTGTAGTTACGGCTTTGGACTCACGCCTTCCGGGGTGTCACCTTGCTGAATGAAAGGCCACTCCTGCTTCCATTTCCGAATATGTAATATTAAGAATAGCAATAATGTATACATGGGTAGATCTACCATGAGCCAATACTCTATGTGTACTCCATATATGTTCTTTCAAGTAATCTTCTCAATGATATGAAATCAGTATTTTTATCATCTGGACTTTAAAGAGGAGAAAACTGAGGTTCAGAGCAGTTAGGTAGCTTGCCCAAGGTCACACAGCCCGTAAATAACATATTCAAGGCCCTGACCCATATCCATCCAGTTTTCCTCTTTACACTTACTCACATGTATGCAGTTGTCTCCTAACTAGATTATAAGCTCCAAGACAAAGAGACTTGGATCCCCACATCTGAAACAGTGCCAACATCCAGGCTCTCAGTAAATACCGATTAAGTACGTGAATGAAAAAATGAATGAGCTGTGCCATGACTATGTCATGAAACCAAACTTCATATCCACCCCCTGCCTGAAGGCCCAGCACAGAGTAGTTAAGGATTGGCACTGGGGTGTCACACTCCCAGTGGACAAGGTTGAGATGTGCCTACACTCTCTGCTCTCTGCAGGGTATGGATGACAGAGACTGCCTGCCTTCCTGTCTCCTAGATATTTACTCCATCACACCCCAGTGCAATCTTCCCATCAGTCACATGTGTTCCCAAGAGGCCCCTGCGCTGAAATGCCCTGTGTCCCTTGACACCCATTATCATGGCATAGGCATCCACCCTCCATCTTGCCAAATAGCTGTCAGACCTGGACAGCAGATGGCCTTGGCAATCTTGGCAATTCAGCCAGGCAAGTTTCTACCTGAACTTTGGCTCAGCCAGTGACTGGATGGAGGAGCCAGAAAGGAGATCTAGAAAGGAAAGTGCCTTCGGTGTTCTCATTCCCAGCCGCCCAGGGCCAGGGGAAAGAGATATGCTCAGGGCAGTGGGCAAACACCAGTTGGGGATATACCTGCTTTGGACAGATAGGAGCTAGGGTCCCCCACTCACACCCCTTGCCTCCAGGTATGCTTGCACATGACTCACCTGCTACAGACCTGTGCTTCCGTGGCCCCCAGACCGGAAGCTCTCTGATATCGTATCTATCCGCCACATTCAGTCCCTCCCCACGGGCAATGCCACAGGAGTGGGGACATCCAACAGTCTGATGATTCTCTCCAGGGGCTTGGGATGGAGCAGGCCTCAATTCTCAGCCCAGCTTCTCAAATATATGTGTTGTTACTGCTGCTATTTTCAAAGACCTGGCTCTATTTATGCCTCATTCCTCGTTTCCCCTCCTAGGACAAGAGAACCGAATAAATAAGAAGGCAGACTGAACCCCTCCCTTGGCAGGGATAGGAATTTGCCAGAGCGGAGTGGGAGCAGAAAGTCCGCAAGACACACGCCTCGGGCTCACAAAATCTTTATAGTTGACAAAGCATTTTCTCGTGTAAGCCCAGCAGCTGTGAGGTATTAAGTCCATATTACAGATAAGAACACTGAGGCAAGGCCAAGGCCACAGAGGTTGCTCTAAGCCGCCTTTCGTCTCCTCATTACCGGGGTTCTCGGGCCCCCGAGAGCAGGAGAGGAGTAAGAGTGGTATTAACAGACTCCATCGCTAGCAGCGCTGGCCACTTGGTAGGAGGTGGCCTGTCACTGAGGCCGCTGGGTCCTGCTCTCCCTCCGCTCAGTGAGGGCTGGGGCAGATAAAGGGCCTGCAGAGCTAATCCCAGGTGCCAACTTGACTGAGCCCCGATGCAACAGACAGTTAGTGGAACGTTATCCTGGGTGTGTCTGTGAGGTTGTGGGGAGGGGATTACCCCCTGAATGGACACATCGGCTCTTCCCGGGCCTGGAGCCTGGCAGAACTGTGCCACTAGCTCCCTGCAGCTCCAGCTGGCTACCCACAGATCTCGCCACTCGTCAGCCTCCAGAATCATGTGAGCCCATTCCTTAGCAGAAGTCTCTTTCCATTTCGATATATCTATATCCACACCTATTGGTTGTTCCTCTGGAGAATCCTGACTCGCACAGAGCCCTGGACAGGCTCCAACTGGGGAGATGAGCTACAGAGCCAGGCTGAGCTGAGGCAGCGGTGGAGGTAGGGGGCTCCCATCCTGGCATCCATCCAAAAAGGACTTGTTATTAAAATTAAAAAAATAAAAGGAAGTGTGTTCTGCTTTCTTGTACAGCCTCTTCCTCAGAAACTGCCCTTCCCCTCCTAAAACATTTCTCCCAAAATATTTATCGATGCCTGCCTTGTCGTAGGCGCTGTTTTTGGAGTATGGGTGTATCAGCGAATGAAAGAGACCAACATCTCTGTTCTCAGGACACTCGGAATGTAATGGGGGAATTAGATAATATAGTACAAGGTGAAAAGCCGGATGAAAAAATTAAAGATTGACTAGGGTAAAGGGGGACCGGGTATGGTGAGGTTGGGGGCAGGTGTTATTTTGACCAGGTGACCGAGAAGGGCTGCAGTGGGAGGGAAGTATGACAGGTACTGAAGGAGGGGAAGGGGCCAACCAAGCGGGTATTTGGAGGAAGCACACTCCAGGCAGGGAATAGCCAGTACAAAGGCCCTAAGAGATGAGAGGCCCGGTGTGGGGGGGCGGGGGCACAAGGAATTGCAACGAGGCCAGCGTGTCTGGCACGGCGGGGATGAAGAGGGCAGAGGGGCAGGTGATGGGGATGGTGATGGGGATGAGGTCACGGACAAAGGACAGCGCAGGGTCGTCGGAAAGATTTGAAAGGAGAGCCATGGTGGGGCTTCCGGCAGAGGAGGACATGATCTGCTTTGGGTTTTATTTATTTATTTATTTTTTATATTTTTTAAATGTTTTATTTATTTCTAGGAGAGAGAGAGAGAGAGAGACAGCGTGAGCAGGGGAGGGTCAGAGAGAGAGGGAGTCACAGACTGAAACAGGCTCCAGGCTCTGAGCTGGCAGTCAGCACAGAGCCCGACGCGGGGCTCGAACCCACGAACCGCGAGATCATGACCTGAGCGAAAGTCGGACGCTTAACCGACTAAGCCACCCAGGCACCCCTGCTTTGGGTTTTAAAGGGATCTCTTTGGTGGTCTTCTGACCCCTTTTGCAGAAAGGTCAAGGAGAGAGGCAGGAAGACCAGTTAGGAAGCTCTTGTCAAAATTAGGCCAGGGGTGATGGTGGCCCTGCCCAGTGTGGTATCAGTGGTCAGATCCCAGATGGAGTCAGGCAGCAGGTGGAGATGCCCCCCAGGGCAGCGTAGGTATCCCTGGGTCCCCTCGGATATCCCTAGTCACACCTAGGAGCAGTCTTTCTATGAACAGAGCTGGGGAGAGTGATGAGAAGGTCAAGTTCTATTCTCTTATCCCAAAATGTGGAGCAGCCATTAAAGGCTGGGGATACCCTTCAAGCTCTAGAGCCAGGTGAGGGGCAAAGGAAAGGGATAATGGTGTCTTCCATAAGTATAGTCCATGGTGTGTGGCTAAATGTTTGACACCTGGCTCTCTAGGGAAAAAATGTGGGTGTGTAATTTTACTAATTTAAAAAAATATGTTGCATGTATTTTACAAATACTAGGGGCACCTGGGTGGCTCAGTTGGTTACGCGGTTGATCTCGACTCAGGTTGTGATCTCACAGTTCACGAGTTCAAGCCCCACGGCAGGCTCTGTGCTGACAGCTCAAAGCCCGGAGCCTGTTTCCGATTCTGTGTGTGTCTTTCTCTCTCTGCCCCTCCCCCACCTGTATTTTTTTCTCTCTCTCTCTTTCTCTTTCCCTCTCTCTTTCTCTCTCTCAAAAATACATAAACATTAAAAAAAACAAATGTAATAAAATATACAATAGCCTTTACTGTAAATTCTGTATAGCCAATTGGTTCTCATAAAATGTTTCTGTTGATTTTTGTAGAACTCGTATCCGTAACCAACCTATGGTTACAACTGACAAATGAATATCGTTCCCACATGCCTGTGGGTTGGTGTTTGTATTTACATTAATGGGTACAAAGAAAATGAGCCAACAAAGGTGCTCATTGGGACTTCCTTCTGCTTGTCAACGACGTGAGCGGCTTCTTTGCTGCATCTGATGATAGTCTTCAATTACTGCGAGAATATTTCCTCGATTCTTTGTGCCATTTACAATGTAATTGCTACACACACAAAACACTTTCAGGCTAAATCTGCATTATTAAGATTTTCCCCATCACTTTTTAAGTCTAAACAAATAACAAACCAATAAATGACGTCCTGACTTAAAGCATTTGCCGATTTCCATCTTGTGAATACTCCCACCCTGGCTGATTTCAAGCTACCAAGGTGACATTATTGAATGTGGATTTGGAAAGAGGTTCGTAGCCACGAGCCATTATATAATATTTTCAACATACAGACACAGTTGATATAAACAACCTCAAGCGTATAGATAATAGTAAAATGGAGTAAAATAATTAGGACCTAGTAATGAGTTTTGAGTATCTATTACCTTTGTGTTTAATATAGCTTATTTAATTGTAAGTTTATATAATTTAATTTTTAATAATGGCTGTGTTTATCAACCAGCTTGCAAAATCACCGGAAGTTTAACAATCCACCGTCGTGTGCCAGTTCAAGCCAGCTCCTGCAGTATGGTCCATGGTGCAGTTCTTTCTCAGACATCACCCATCTTCCCCACTGAGAGATCTGCTGGCTACCTATCAAAAACTGGGGAAACTGAGGCTGCGGGGGTGAGACGAGATGCCCAAGGCACCTCGTAGCTGGTGTCCTGGAGCAAGGGTGGCCTCGGGGAAGAGTAGCTTCCCCGAGGTCTGGGGTATGGGAGGGTGGGGGAAATCCGAGAGAGCCTGAGGAAGTTTCTCAGGAGGTAGGTGAGGCCAGCGGAAGTTGTAGATGAGAGGGAGTTCAAGCTTGTGCTCACTTCACCATCACCAACTCCCCTCCAGCTGCCTGGGCCAGCTTCTTAGAACAGGATCTTGGAGCACCTTCATGGGGAGTAGGCTGCGGTTGATCAACAGCTTAGCTACAAATCACTCACCGGTGAACATAAATACCAAGTTCATCTGCATGATGGACAATCTGCCAACTCCAGCCTCCTTGGAGTCGGTGTATGAGGATCAGGCCACAGCGAGTCAGGCAGAGCGTCGGGCTCCATTGACCCAATGTGCTAGTGTTTTACTGTTCCAGAACTTAGAGAAGGGCCAAGGGAAGAGTTGAGAGGCAGGAGCTGGCAATCCAAAGATCATAGCTGCACCTGCTAGGTAGCACCTGGTGTCCCCGGGGACAGCCCTACTGTCCCCCGTAAGTCCTCAGGGTCCTGTTTCAGCTCCCAAGTTCCTTCTCTACTCACCAGTGCCCCCAAAGGCCCACTTGGGTCCCAGAAATGAGAGTTACAACAGCAGCGCTGGACACCCATCTCCGATCCTCCCTGGCCCCTCCCAGGCCCTGGACATGAAGGGAGAGCAGTGTGTCATCCTGAACAGCCAGGGAGGCTGAGCAGTGGCCTTGAGTGCTGTCACTCAAGTTTGGCCCAGCTCAGAGGCTAAGGGCAGAGCAGGTGTCCTCGGCTCTGGACCCTGAAACAGATGAGCAGCAGGGAAGTGTAGCCAGGGTCTGGCCAGACAGCGGCCCACACCCTGGCTTGTAAACGCGGAAAGGAGAGCCCCCACCTCCCCCCGGCCCCCAGCTGTCTTTTCTCAATCCATTAGCTGTGTGACCATGGGCAGGTTAAAAAACTTCTCTGAGTTTCCAGTTTTTCATGTTTAAAAAAAAGAGTTAATAATCCTTGGCTTCCATAAATTTAATAAAATTTATTAATTATTAATTAAAATCCTATAAATCCTTGGCTTCCATAAATTTAATATTTGGCTTTTGGTTGCTACTGTTTTTCACTATTTAATGACCTGCCTGTTTGCCTGAGGGGCATCCACTCGCTGGTCCTGTTCACCTTCCCAGAAGTCCCTGGTCTCCTGCCTCACCAGCCCTGATGAAAGCTTGGGAAGAAGGACCCAACGCCTGCTTCTAGCCCCCTGTTTACACTCCTCAGTCCAGAAGCTCATTCCTCCCCGGGGCACCTGGGATCTGGGTTCCTGGAACTCACGCCTTACAGTTGGTGGCCAGGCACCAGGACCTTCACGCAGGGCTCCATGTGGCCCTGAGTGGGGCGACTGGGCTCATTCGCCTGGTGGCCATACTTTCACCACGTGTGGGCCTGGGGGGCGGGGGTCCCACAGACCCTGAGGCTCAGAGCTCGTTCTGCTATTGAACAGTTACTGAACACAGGCAATGACTTGGCTTTTCTGCCTCTGGGTCCCCTTCCTACCTCATGGAAGATCACCTGGGACCACAGAGAGTGGCCTGCCGGGGCCTGGACCTGGGTTGGGGGGGAAAGGCATCTCCAACCTGCTCTCCCCCGCCTGCCCCCCCCACCCTCAAATTTCCCAGCCTCTAGCGATAGCTCAGCTCCAGAAAGGAGCTGAAATTAGGCCCAGCTCAGCCTTGGGCAACTCCTGGAGGGCTGTGAGCAGCCAAAAAAGAAAGGCAGACACTGGGAAGGTTAAGACGGGGAGAGAGCGCTGATACAGCACTCACTCTGCAAATCTCTGCCATAAATCACTCTCAGGAGCAGCCTGGGAGCCCTCACAACTGTAGAGAGAAGATTCTAGAAATATCAGATTTGAAGACTAGAACATTCTCCTGGAGGGCTGGGGACCTTGGTCAGCAATTTGTTCTCGCTGGGGGCCTCAGTTTACCCCACTGCAAAATGGGGAGCACAAGCCCCTCCTTTTAGGCCCTGTGCAGAGGCTGTCACCAGAAGCACTGAGGTCCCCATGCAGAAGTGTGTATGTAAGCAATGGGATCATTATTAGTAATCATCATTCCTGACAATATTAGCAAAAGAGAAAAAAGAAAAGAAAAAATCACACTGAGCTCAGGCACATGCTTGCTCTGGGGTGTGGAATAATAACTAGTGGTTACGTAGCACCTCACAGCATGGAAACCCCAGTCGTGTGTAGTTTTCTTATTTGATGCCCACACAAGGCAGCAATGCAGGTAAGGCAGAGATCTTTCCCTTGGTTTTATGAACCGGGAATTTTCCATTTATAGAGGTAAAGAGTCTGCCCCAGGCCCCTCAGGTAGTGTGGGGGAGTGAGAAAAAGAACCCACGTTTTCCCTTTCCATTGCCTCAGCTGAGGACACTGGGATGGGGCACCTGGGTGGCTCAGTGGGTTAAGCGTCCGACTCCAGCTCAGGTCATGATCTCACGGCTTATGAGTTCGAGCCCCGTGTTGGACTCTGTGCTGACAGCTCGGAGCCTGGAGCCTGCTTCAGATTGTGTGTCTCCCTCTCTCTCTGCCCCTCCCTCACTCGTAGTCTGTCTCTCTCAAAAATAAACATTAAAAATTAAAAAGAAAAAGAAGACAATGACACTGGGAAACAGGAAACAAGCTGAACCCCGGGAAGTTTGAAGGTATCACAGGATGTGGGGGTCCAGGTTTGGGTCCTCACCTGCTGCTTACCTAAGGTGGAGTGACCTCAGCTCCCTCCCAAGAATAGTGGAGGTAATACAGGCAGTCCCCAGCTCCTGTGGTCATAAACGCATTAGGGAAAGTAATGGATCAAGAAGCTCAACAATCTCCCAGCACAGAGTAAGTGTTCAATTAACACCAGCAATTGGCTTTCTCATTCCTTTTTTATTGTTGTTGATTTATGAGAGAGAGGATCTGAAGCAGGCTCTATGCTGACAGCAGGGAGTCCGACACGGGGCTTGAACCCACGAACCATGAAATCATGACCTGAGACGAAGTCGGGCACTTAACTAACTGAGCCACCCAGGTGCCCTGGCTTTCTCATTCCTGAGACTAAAGGAAAGGGGGAATATATCCTCGGTATGTCTGCCAACTAGAGTCTGAAGAATGGATGTGGTGACCCCTACACCAGTTCTCTCCTAGTTTGATGGGCCCAGAAAGTCATTTCCATGGACTTTCTCACTCTCCCCTGGAGCCCCCATCCCAGAGCCTTCCAGGCCCACAACAGCCGGTGTCACCAGAAAGCCAGAGGACATCACCAAGGTGTCCTGAGCTGAGGCAGAGGGAAGCATGGATCTAGACCCTGAGAGATAGAAGCTTTTGCTCTGATCTTGAGTTTGGAGCTGATTTGAGTCCAAGGCAAGCACCCAGGACAAAAGATCTGCTTCTCACGAAAGTGCTGATTTGGGAAGAAGCTTGGAGCAGTGCCAGGAGCATGGGCTTTGGGTACCGGCTATTCTGAAAGCTAGCTCTTCCTCAGTTTCCTCTTCTGTAGAGTAGACTATAAGAGCCACAGTGAGGATCGAATGTAGTTACCTGGTAAAGAGTTTCCCTCCCTTTCTTCACCGTGGAGGCCAGAATAAAGCTCAGGAGGCCAGACCACCAGGCAGAGCTACCTGAAGACCTTGCTTCTCTTTCTGTGAATGCCCTTGGGGTAGGGTTTCCCACGAGGGGACCCCCTCATCAAGTAGGACTGACAGGTGGGTACACTGGCCACAGGAGACTGAGGAGCTCTCCACCTCTTCAGGGCATGCCAGCTCCCTCCACCTTTCAGGGGGTACCCACCCAGATGACACTCTGAGCCCTCAGAGAGTGCCCTGCCCCCCTCCGTGGCTGCCTGCCTTCCCCGGTCCCTGGCCCCTCTCCAGGGTCCCCTTGACCTCCACGCCACACATGGCCATCACCCGTGGCCTCCTCCTGCCGTCCTCACCAGTGGTGGGCGAGCAAGTCAGGTGACATGTCGTGAGGCTCTGAGGGCTCCGTGCTAAGTGGTATAATTTAGCCCGGGTTCTGTGTTTTGATTTTGCCCAGCTGCGTCTGTGTGCATTTAGATTAATCCTGTTAGCTCGTGGGAGTGGGGCTACCTGCTGTTTATCAAGAGTGCTTGTGTGATTCTCTTTTGATACGGAGCCACCTTCCCCGGGTGGAGAAGCCTCCAGTTTTCCTCTGCCCATAGGGGCAGGGAGAGGCGTTGGGGTCTGCCTTCACCCACATTTGATCTTGCCTAGATCCACCCTCTGGCCTGCACTGCCTCCTCCATCCTCAGCCCCTACCTGGGGCCCCGCTTTCATTGCACAGCCTTTGATCTGCTGCATCTTGGAGTCTAGAAGGTTCCAAGAACGTGGCTATGGCTGTTGTAAAGCCAGCAGGAGGCAGGTGCTCTGAGTGTTCAGAGACCCCTCCTGACTCTCAGTTTTCTAGCCTGTAAGATGGGATGACTGATACCCATTTCCACTTATGTAGAAATGTGCCCTGAGGGTGAAGTGAGAGTCTTGTTGACAGGAGTCGCTCCTGCCATGTTGTCAGGTACAAGGCGGGAGGGTGGTGTGGGGAGCATCATGGGAAACGGCTGGGTTCTGCGGAGATAGGTAAGGAACTGTTATGATTCCCGTTTTGCAGGTGAGCCAAGTGAGGCACAGAGAACTTGCTAAAGATGGGTGATTCTGGAGCTGAGAGCCACGATGGCCGATTGCCTTCCCAAGGTAGACAATCAACATGTGCTGATTGAATGAATGAATGACTTAGCCGCCGGGGACCTTAACTATCTCAAGAAGCAGGCTCCTCCACTGACAGATACTTCTAGTTACTGCAAGATTCTTTCATTGGATGGACTTTGTCTGCCCCTTATACCAACTTCGCATCGGCCCTAGTCCTGCCCTGATGCCCAGGGGCTTGGGTTACCCTGCTATCTCCAGCCCTGGTATGCAGTGGGTTCCTCCTCCCCCGCCCCACTCATCTCCTCAGGCACAAGCCCAGGGACCGCAGGGCTAAGGCTGGCGAGTGACCACCTCCCACTGGGTAAAGAGAGAGCCAGACCCCCTCCCTCGGGAGCAGGATGGAAGTCCTCCGCAGAGAGACGAAGCTCTTCGTATAGTGATGTGGGACCGTGAGTACTGGCTTTGTAACTCCCTCCCCCGTCAGCCAGCGGGTTACGTCAAGAGCAGGACCCAGGTGAGAGCTGACAGACAGGAGGGATACACACGGGGCAAGGAGGGGGGGTGGTGGAAAGCCATGCACTCCAGCAATCTCAGCAATCCCACACTTGGTTAGCTCTGCAAGTGACATGGCCTCGGAGCTCACCAGTTGTGGCCCCGAGTCTGACCTGACTAGACGGCCATGAGACCCAATCCCAGGCTGTGAGGCTTCGAGAGCACTCCAAGAGCCGCAGTGGGGGTGAGGTGACTTCAGGACGTGAACCTCACTTCCCCCACCTGAGGAGAGCAACCAGCCTGTCGCGATGTCAGGCAGGAGGGAACACCCGAGTCCCCTACAGCCCCTCTAGACAAGGTGGGAAGTCCGTCTGTCTCCAGGAATCATCACGTCTGAGTGCCCAGGGCAGGGCCCCCTTCTGTCTGCCCTTGAGAAGCCAGGCTGGGAGGCACAGGCTGGGACGGCTCTCTCCAGCCTCTGGGACTGGGACCCCAAACAATCCAGGGCCAGGACCTCCTGCCACGTGCTGGATGCCGAGGGGGCTCCCTCTGACATGGCGAGCATTGAGAGCCATCAGTTCCAATGCGACCTGCAAGTCAGGGTGGCCGCGGCGAGCCGGGTCTGGGGATCAGGATGCACCGGGCTTGAATCCTGCTTCTGCTCATTACGTCACCATCCTGGCCCCAGCTTGTGTTTCTGTAGCATGTGGAGTGATGCTTACCTTGCCACGTCACATGAGTCACTCAGGCCGATTTCAAAAGGTTGCAAGCCTTATGATTGTATGTATTTGGCATTCTTGAAATAACAAAACGAAAGAGAGGGAGAACGGATCGGGGGCAACCCCTCAGGGAAGGGGAGGAAGGGGAGGCAAGATGCCCACAGAAGGGCAACAGAAGACATCCTTGCAGAAAGGACGGAAACCAAGGAACTGCTCTGTCCTTGGGCTGCGTCAATGTCAGTATCCTGGCTGTGACATCGTACATAGGTTCTGCAAGATAGTGTCCATGGGGACAATGTGGGATCCCTTTGTGGTATTTGTTACAACTGCATGTAAATCTTCAACGGTCTCCATAACTTAATTTCTTAGAAACCATCATTTTACGTCTGGTGAAGAGCAAGCATCTATGACCTTAGCGATTCTCGCTCCTCATCCCCTTGAGTTCCTCTGGGGTGGCCTGGGAATTGGCATCATATAAAACTGTCATGACGAATGGGGCGCTGGGTGGGTAAGAAGCACCTTGACTATGTGTTCAGCATCTTGTATTTCCGTGCCTGCCATGAGTGCTTAATAATTGCACAAGTGACTGAATGAGTATGTGCGTGCATGAGTGAACGTGTCCGTTACAGAAAGTAAACTGTTACCCTCTCCCGAAATGAAATGGGCTTAAAGCAGGAGATACTTGGGGTAGACACAGGACCGATCCTGTGGCCCCTAGATGGGCCAGCCCAATTCCCTGCCCCGCCTCGTCCACGCGGGGCTGCACAGTGGGGCGCGTCGGGGGAGGGGGAGCCAGCTTCATGCCTGCGAGGACACCAGTGTGACACACTTTAATTAGCGCAAGAGTAAATTACATCAGACGTAGAGAGCCCTGGCTTCTCCCGACGGCGTGGGGAAAATGGAAGCCTAGCATTTTCAATTTAAGGTTTAGTTAGATAATACCTATTGGTGCCAGTAGATTACAGAGTGGATATTAAATCCTGCAGGATTTGGAATCGGAGCGTACAAATGGAATCCATAAGTAGGGGGAAGCAGCCGGAAGGAGCTGGCCTTCTGTCCTCAACTAATGAGAAAGCCTTTCTGTGAAGAAGCAGCCAGCACAGACCCGGGTCGTAAAGCTCCCACCAAAGGCTCCAGGACGGTGAGAGGGCTTGGTGATCCTTCTAGGGGCTCCCTGAGCAAATTCTTCCCACGTTACAGGCATGAGTGCCAGCGCCCAAGTACACCCCACATTTGGACAATCAGGATTGGGACTCACGCGTCAGCTCCATCCAGCCCTTCCTCTCCTCTCCATCTGGTCAACTCCTAAACTTCCTTCAAGATGGCTCAAGCCTTCCTCCTCCAGAAAGCCTGAAACTCCACTTGGATTCCTCCCTGAGCCCCATGAGCCTGGGCTTCCGGGTGTGGCATTCACCACTGGTTACCTACCGTCTTCCGGGATGACCTCGTACCCCCACCTCTCACTCTTTGAAGAGACTGACATGACTTTCTCCTGCACCCTTGCTCCTAAGTGCAGGGAGAGCCAATGAACGCGGGGGTTTACATTGCACGCATATTGATTTCTGGACAGCTGATGCGTTTTGAATAAGAGATAAAATTCACAGCATTTGAGACTCAAAAAGTAGAGAAGGCTCTGGGCTGAAAGCCTCCCTCCGCCCTGCTTTGCAGGGCCCCAGATCCTCCCCTGGGCAGCCAGCTGCTGGTGTAAAGCCCCCAGGCTCAAACCTCCAAGCAAAGCTGTGTGCGCGTTTCCCCCTTTTTAACAAAACAGCGGAATACGCTCCATGTTACTCCCCTTCCACCGTCTTCCCTTCACCACCTTCCCTGGATACTGTTCCCCTCGGGGAAGGGGATGCCTCCGTGTTCCCAATCATCTTGGAACCAGGCAGGCCCTGTGGCTTCGGGCCACCAGTGGGGCTGGCGGGGGGTGGGAGGGAGGGAGTGGAGCTGTGAGGATGGACTCCGGGGTCCCCCTTTGCCCTCAGCCGGGCGTGAGGCTGATGGGGCACCTTGAGATGGCCTCTGAGGTGGAGCTGGACCCGCAGGCCTGGATGTGAGGACACAGGGCCTCGGAGCCTCGGGCTGAGCCCGTGGGACGGCAGTGGTGGCGGTCATCACTGCCGGATGACACGTCTCTGGCAGGCCCAGCACGGAGGCTCAGGCTCAGTGAAGACGGAGGATATAGAAGCTTATTAGTTTAAGCAGGATGAAATGTGTAAATTAATTACCTCGGCCACCCGTGCATGTAGCGGCCAGCCCTGCACTCGGGGAAGATGAGCATTAGCCTCCATTCTTACAGTGTGGCAATCCTGCCATACGGACTGGGAGGGCCCCTGGCCGCGTGCCCAACACGGGGGAGGGAGGGCCCTGTGGACCAGAGCCGGGTGGTCTTGTGGGACAAGCACATCCTTCCCTAGACTGGTGAGGTTGGACTCTGTCTCCACCCAGCAGCAAAAGCCAGAGTTAGAAAAGGATGGGCAAAGGCGGTGGGGATGGGGTGGGGGGAGGGGCTCCTTCTGTCCTGTTTTTGATGCCCATTCACTGAGCACCTATTTACCAGGTGATACAAGGTGCCAGTCACCGTGGTGACCCTTTCCTAGTTTCCCTTCATTTGATCCTCACAAAAACCGCAGAGGAGGGGTGGGGGGGGGGGAAATGGCTTCTATTATTAGCCCCATTTCACAGATGAGAAAACTGAGGACCAGGAAGACTAAGTAACTAGTTCTACTGACCCAGCAGCTAACTGGCGGGGTCAGGATTCAGATCCAGGACAGCATGTGGCCTCCCCGGGGGTACAGACAGGCACGGAGTTGTCTCTGGGGCCCTGTCACCTGTAGCCCGAGCAGCTGCGCCTTGGCCCCCTTCCCCTGCAGCTGCGAACGGCTCTCCCACCTGCCTCCCCTGCTCACGGGCCGTCTGCTCTCGGCCAGTCTCCCCAGCTGCCTCACCCCCTCCCCTCCTAGCCTCTGCCTCTGCTTGGTCTTCCACCAGGAAGAGCATCGCCCCTTGCCACAGTCGGCCCCACGGTCTATGTCTCCGGCCACCATCCTTGTCCACCAGGACCTCGGCTCTAGAGTCACCCGGCTCCGTCCCAGAGCCCTCTTCTTAGGCACTTACGTGATCACTCAGCCTCCTGCTGTGGCAGTGCTGCCATTTACCGGAAACCCCAGCTCCCCATGAGGCTCACTGCTGCCCCGTGTCCCCTCCTCAGCACCCCAGCTGGCTGGCCCCCGCCTCCCCACACTTGCAGAACACACTCTTCCAGGCAGGTCCCCTGCTGGGCGATCCTCGCCCTCAGATCCCCTCGGAGGGAGAGCCGGCCCCCCGTAGCCCTGTTCCCTGACGTCACTGTGTGTCGTGTCATGCTCTGCAGGACACTTATCACATCTAAATCAGCCCACGTTCACTGTGACTGTATCTTCAGCTGTAAGTTGCACAGAGAGAGTGCTTCCTGTCTCCCGGTGCTGAGATCTCGGCACGCCAGGAATACTGGCAACACATGAGGAAGCCCCTCGGCCCGCCATCCCCAACCTTCTCTCTCACCTGGGCCTGCCCAGTGCACCCAGTCCCGGGCTTCAGGTCATCTGCTCCAGGTCCCCCTGGAGGCGGGTCCCCCACCTGAGCCGTGGAAGACCCACCACCCTGCCTCCCATGGAATAATCGCGAGGCTTTTCAGTGACAGGCTCTCGCGGCCACGCCTTCCGCTGGCAGATCCGCCTCGGACGCGTTGCCAGTCGACACGACACGAAGGCTTGCAGTCACTGGGGGTCTAGACATGAGGATGGAAATGCAGTTTGCCCCCCCCCGGCAAAGCCAACCACGAAGCCAGCGGGGAAACAAATTATCGGTCCACTTAGGATCAACGCCTTCACCACGAGCTAGCCAAAGACCTTCCCTTCCTCCCTGAGCTGGCCTCTGGCCTCCCTGGAGAGTCCCCAGGGACTGGGGACTCATTCTCAGCCCCTGCGGAGGGTTCCTGCCCCCCCTCACTATCCTCCCTCTTGCAAGAGGGTCTAGGGGTTCCCACGCCCCGGTCCCCACTCCCTCTCCTTGCCTTTGCCCTTCTCAGCCTCAGCCTTGGTGCGGTGGTGGATTAGGGACCAGGAGCTGGCACATCCACCCAGCAATTAGTGCTTATCTCTCTTGTTTACAGGGCCGAACAACAGTTCATTTTCAAACTTAATAGTCAATACTCAGAAAGTTAAAACTGCCTGGGTCCCTCCTGGGAGGCGATTTGAGGGTTTGGTGGGAAGATGAGCCCCCGGACAAGAGTTGAGCTTGCACCTCTGCCTCCCCAGTCCCCACCCTTTCCGGACGTTCATTCCTGGCCCCAACGTTCACCCTTCCAGTCTCTCCGCACAGCCAAGCAGGTCTCCCCATTCTGTAAGCAGGAAATCTGAGGCTGACAGAAGTCAAGGGGCTCTGCCCCTCAATTTTCTGTCACCTTGCATTTTGAACACTCTGGCTTTCTATTTACTGCCTCACTTGTGGGTCTGCCCTGTACAGAGTCCCCTTGAGCATCAGGGGCTGCAGAACTGAACCTGACATGCCCACCAGCCCCCTCCCTCAGCCTGCCCACCTGCATGGAGAGCCCAAGGGCAGGATCCTCCACCTGGAGGGGACCCTGCCCATGCTCCACCCTGCAGCCCCCCATGCCAGGCTGGGCAGAGTTTGGTGGGGTCAGCAGAGAGCCTCTCATTCCTGCTCGGCTGGGGGACTGCCGACCTGTAATCACACATTCCACAGTCTAGGGTAAGATTATTTAGCTAATGCGGAAGGAGTGGCGAAAGGGGCTTCCCTTGCGAAAGGGCTGTGGGGCCCGGTCCTGACCCTGGCCTGGGGAGGGAAGCTCAGTGCCCATTAACTGAAGTGAAATGCTGTCCCCTGCTGGCCATGTCTCAGAACTGCAGGGAGCCGCCAGGCTCGTGCTGGGGCCGGGAAAGCCAGGGAAACCGCCCTTCTGTGCCCCTGGTCCCGGGTCCAAGGGCGGAAGCTAACGAGATGGAGGTGGGGTGCCGTCTTTGCTGCTGCTGTTGTTAACGCAGCCACAACCATGTTATCACGTCTCAATTGTTGAGCACTTGCTGTGTCAGGTGCTTCGCACATCGTTCTTGTTCTGGGAACCCTTTAAGATGCTGTTTTCTTCTTAGAGGCTGGGTAGCTGCCAAGGTCACACAGCTGGTGAGTGCTACAGTCGGGGTTCTAACTCGGCAGTCTGGCTCCTAACTGTCACCCAGACTCAGAATCCCGAGTGTCAACTCCCCACAGAAATGTCCCAGATATGCCCGGCGCCTCCCCGACTCTTTTGTTAACTTTCACCACCTTCCCCCCAACCCCAGGTAACTGCTCCTTAGCCTCCAAGGCCTGTCCACGTGCCCACACTCTTCTGGAACAGAATGGAATGGACGTCTCCATTGCAGTGGGTCCCGGAGATCCAGGCCCAGAGCAGAGCTTAGATGCCTCTGAGGCCCCCCAGGCCCTCCCTTCTGAACAGAGAAGGCTGCTGCTTGGGGAGGGGCCCAGGCCCTGACAGTCAGGGTGTGGGGGTGAGGAGGGGCAGCTGGCTGGGTAAGGGGAGCCTCAGGGATGTGAGAAGCTGATCCACCTGGCTCTCAAGCCAGTTCTGGTCACAGAGACCCAGCCGGGATGGAGCTCAATTTCCAGTCTTCCCAACCACCCTCGCGGTGACCCTTAGCGTGCCTTATCACAGCTGGGAAAGGACCTCAGGAATGATCCAGTGAAACCATCACCTCCTTTTGTAGATGGGGAAGGTCAGGCCCAGAGAGGGCAAGCGGCTGTTTCAGATCACACAGCCGGAAGTGACTGAGCCAGGAAGAGAGCTCCCAACTACCTAGCCAGGGCTCTCTGCTCAGCCCCAGTTCTGCCTCTGCCCTCCCCCAGCCCAGAGACCTGTGGGGCTTCCCCCACATGCCTGCAGGCTACCCACAGCAGGCCTAGAACTGCCTACAGCCCAGAGCCTGCGGGCGCCAGACACAGGGGAGCAGGGACAGGGACTCGGCTGGGGCTGAGAGGAACAAGAGTGGAAACAGCCTTCTCTCTTTCTCTCCCCTCTGCTCCCGTCCCTGGTAATGGGGGAGCCGGGTGCTCAGGGGACATCCCCACTCAGGCCCCAGCAGAGGGCCCAGAGCCATGTCCTGTCCTCCCCCTGTGCCAGCCTCCACACTGCAGACGGAGGCTCCTGGACAGGCAGGGGCCCAGTGGATTCGGCGAGACTGGGTCCCTGTCCTTCTCGCCTCTGGAGCCGGGGCTTTGGGAAAGGCCCCAAATGTTGGGGGGCCAAGGCCTTTCTCAGAGAATCTGGGCATCGCTGGAGCCCAGGAGAGTGACCCTCTGCTCACAGCCACAGGGTGGCGGGTCCTAAAGAAGGTCCGGCAGGTGGCAGAGCACCGAGGGCCCACGGGCTGGACCTGCTGGCCTGGGGGAGGGGCTCCAGAGAGCATCGCTCGTGGTCAGGGGCCGCGGGGAGCAGCGGCCAATCTGGGGGACACTGTCCTCACAGCTCCCGAGGGAAGGCACGGAGGTGACACAGCACACTGGCTCCACGGGGGGTGGCCTCCCTCCTACCGCTGCTGCAGGTCCTCCACAGATGCCCTGCGACCCCTCCCCACCCTTCCCCTCTGTCCTCTGCTTCTGGCTCGTTTCTCCCCTGCCTCTTCTGATTCTAAGGAGGCCCCTCTGGGAAGTCTGGCCACCGGCCCAGCAGGGCGGGGAGGGGGAGGAGGGAAGGGGGGTGCCCCTCCATGATGCACCAGCAGCGAGCTCATTTAGGTACCTTGACTAGGTGGCAGGGGAGAGAGCTGCTCCCCTGTTCGCTTGGCCTCGGGTAGGGAGCCGAACCAGGAAGGACAGTGAGAATGAGGAGTTGGGGGTGGGGGTCCCGGCCACACCAGGGAAAGGGTGTGTTCTCCTTGTACCCTCTTCGCCTGTCTTCCAAGTCATGCTTCCTCCTGCCTGGCTTGCCTCTTCCAGGAAGCCTTTCCTGACTATCCCTCCAGGCCTCTCTGGGCTCCCAGGGCCTGGACAGCCTCATCTGCTTCCTACGTGCCCCAAGCCTCAGGAGCCCACTGGTTCTCCTGCCAGGCCTTGGCCTTGGGGTCCCCCTGCCCAGGAAGTCCCCCCCACCACGGAGAGGCCCCTGGCCAGTCTCCACTCTGGCCGCTCCTGGGTCCTGCTCTGCTCCAAGGACTGTGGGATAGGCTGCCTGGTGGGGGGTGGGGGGCGGGCAGAGCAGTCAAAGCCCTCGGGCTATTCAATGTACCCCAGGACCCTACCTCACCATCCTCCTTTCTGTTCACAGAGGCCCGCCTGACAAAGGTCCAGTCTCCTGCACTACAACCCAGGGACTCCGATGGGGGGTGCGGAAGGATGGGAGAGAGGCCTGAAGGAGCCATGTCTTCTGGAGGAAGAGGGAAGAGGAGTCCACAGTCCTCGGCGGTGGGGAAGTGTTCAGCAGAGGGCCCCCCTCTGGTGCCCCTCGAGAAATGCTTCTTTAGTACAGAAGTGGGTGATCAATGGTTTATTCAGGAGCGGAAAGCCCAAGCTGAATGTCCCCCCTCCCCTCCCCTGGCAAGCTGGCCCCCTCCGCAGAGCCCCCAGGGCCCTCGGGAGGGACAGCGAGGGGAGGGAGCCCCCCCCCCACCTTGCCGTTCCTGGTTTGGTCTTCTCTGCAGGCCCCGAGCCCCATGACAGCATGTGACATGGAGGGTAGTCAGAGGGAGGAGGAAGATGCGTGCAGGGCAGTGTGGAAGGCACCCTTGGGAACAGCAGCGGCAGTTACCTGGAAATGACAAGTTACCAGCCCAGCCACACCTTCCCCCGCCGGCTCCCTCACCATTGCTGGGGAAGACACAGAATTGTAGAACCACCAAGATTCCATAGGTAAATGGCATTTCCCTTGGGGTGGCCGGGCCAGCAGCTGTTCTCACGGATGGACTGTCCCATGGTGAGGGACTAGATAATCTCAGCAGGTGGAAGAGGGAAGTATCTCGGCTGAGACCATCCTAACAGCCAGGAGAGCCCATTCCCAGGGACTTCCGACTCAGAGTAGATATGGTGACACCCAAAGTGGCCGGGATGACGCCAGACACCGAGAGCTCTCCCTGGATGGTGATCAGGGGCTGCAGGCTCTGCTGGGCCTGGCACTGGTGGGTACGACCAGAGCAGGGCACTTAGGGCTGGTCTCCTGATGGGGCCAGACTGCAGGGAAGAAGAGGGTGGGCCCACGCGGGTGGGAGATGGGCAACTATCTTGACCAAGCATCTACTGACCCTATCACACGGGAAGGAGCCTTGGAGAGTAATGGCCAATAGGCCTCAAGACAGCAGGGGGGGATGGGCAGGAGAGGCAGGCTGCTACCACGTGGGCACCCACGCTAGCCCCAGCAACCCAGCCTAGAGGAGGGTAGTGGGTTAGGGGAGGGAGGCCTACCCATGTCCCACCCCTGCGATGGCTGGCCTCTGAGCACAGGAAAGATGGTGACCATCAGAAGTCCCAGAGCTGGAGAGGGGCCTGGTGGAGCGTGG
Source organism: Hyaena hyaena (assembly GCF_003009895.1). Lineage (NCBI taxonomy): Eukaryota > Metazoa > Chordata > Mammalia > Carnivora > Hyaenidae > Hyaena > Hyaena hyaena. The sequence goes on along the minus strand of NW_024080669.1, from coordinate 846,024 downwards.
CTGATGGGGGAGGAGGGGGGAGGCTCCCTTCCACCCAGATGAGGAGAGTAGCAAGAGCGGCAGGATCGGCCGGGGAGAGCAGGGGTAGCAGTATCTCCTTCCTGCCCGTCCGGAACTCATGGGGCCTCGTTGGACCCCATCCCATTGCTTTTGTTGACGTAGAATGGCCGGTAGTGAGACTGTGGGAGGAGGGGGAAACAAGTGTCATTAGGGAGGGCAGATGGCAGCTGAGCCTATTAGCCAGACCCACTAGCCTAACATCCAGTAATCTGAACCCACAACTCTAGGGGCCTGAGGCCTCACCCCTCTCTACCCGGTGATCGGGGTCAGGCCCCAATATTATCAGAGTCTCTGGGCTCATATACTAATGAGAGCTCATTCCCATCAGTCAGTTGGTGAGCAGGAAACTCATCCCCTCATGAAACCTTCTCTCGGTGGCCCAGGAACACCCCCAGCCCCCCCCCAGCGTCCCCATTTGTATACACTTTCACCTCTACGGACCTGTGCTATGCTGTTACCAGTGCCTTCTATAGATGGACTCATTGAGTTTTTACAGCCATCCAATTATGTGGGTTATTATTACCATACCCATTTTATACATGAACAAATCAAGGCACAGAGAGGCTAAGCACCTTCCCAAAGCCATCCAGCTGGTGAGTAGGGGAGCTGGGACTTGAACCCTAGTATTCTAGCTCCAGAGCACCCCCCCCCCAACCCCACCCATATCTCCAAATGACTTCTTGAGTCTCAAGGGCTTCAAGCATTTGCTTCTGTTCTCTCTGCATGTATGACTCCCGCTAACAGAGAAGGTACAGGACAGCAAACCACCACCCAGCCTGACACAGATGTGGGCTTCCCAACCCACAGTCCCTTCCCCTCTCTCATGCTCGCCCCTCATCAGGATTCAGGAAGCATCCTCAGCACAGAGCCAGCAACAACTTTCCTCCCCGGCTCTGCTACCAATCAGCTCACCAGGGCCTGGAGAAACCTCCCTCCAGCACCGAAGAGGCCAGGGTTCACTGCTACTTGCCTATGTGAGCACCCTCGGCCCTTCTGTGGGGTTCTAGATGTGGCTCTGTTCCTGAGCTGGGTCAGAGACCAAATCCACCTCACACTCCACTGATGTCAGTACAGGAGACACTGAGGATGTTTCCAGTCCCTGCCCTTGACCTTGCCTGCCTGGAAACATGTATCTGCTAGTAGCTCCTTGCCTACGGCTGGTCCAGAGCAGAACTGGGGGGCCTGTGGAATGTGGGGGCCAAGTCCTTAGCTCGGACCTTGGTGAAACCACTTATTAAGCAATGCAAGAGGGGTGTCTGGCTGGCTCTGTGGGTGGAGCATGTGACTCGTGATCCCAGGGTTGTGAGTTCAAGCCCCATGTTGGGTGCAGAGATTACTTTTGAAAACCAAAATCTTTAAAAATAAGAAAAAAAAAATTTTTTTTAAATAAGCAATGCAAGAGACAGAAGCCCAGGAAGAAGAAAGACATAGCCAAAGTCACATAGGTACTCAGTGGCAGAATAGGGCCTGGACCCCGAGGTAGTCAGTAGGGCAATGTGAATAGATCTAGAAATGGCTGAGATCTTTCTCCCTGGAAGATTGGGTCAGGAAAAGGGACCAACAGGTCAGTGTCCTGTTAGGAGCCCAGAGTGGTGGATGGGCAGGGACAGAGCGTCATGGCCTCTGGGCAAGATGCTGTCCCCATCTTCCCAGCCCACCCCACTCCCCCCCTCCCTGGTTCAGGGTCACGGCACATCAGAGCTGGGAGGACTGTGACATCATCCAGGTCATCTGACTCTCGTTACAGGTGTGGAAACTGTGGCCCAGGGGAAGAATGGCTCACACGAGGTCACACAGCAAGTTGGTAAGAGGGTGAGGGCCAGACGCCAGGCCTCCTGACCCCCAGGTCAGCCTTCTTCACATACGAGCACCTGCCTTCCATCCTCTGAGCGCTGGGTGGGAGCTGGGGACATCAGGACCCTGCCCTGCCAAGCGGTGTCACTGACCCTTCTCTGCGGGGACCGAGGCTCTGGGAGGCGAAGTAGGGAGGGGCAGGGCCAAGTCCAGGAGCAAGAACTCTTTTTCCCTCCCCACCCCTGCTCTTTGTGCCCTGCTGCTGCAACCCCCTGGGCCCAGCTCCAAATTACACACGCGATCACTTAGCTCCCCTCACCAGCAAATTAAAAGATTCCCTCCAATTAAACCAGCCCCAGTCACTGTGGCCCGGAGCAAATCGCTTCCCCATGCTCTGACCTTCAAATGCAAAGACGGCAGGGGGCTAGGGACGCGAGCCCCTGTCCCCAGCAGAGCCCCCGATGCCACCCATTCCCCAGGCACAGCCCGTCAAGCAAGCGCCTGCTCAACCAGGTCCTGGGTAGAGATCAGGTCTAAAGGTCATTAGGGGTCACCTCGTCTCAGTGCTACATTATCAAACTGAAGAAACAGAGTCTCCGAGAGGGAATCTGGGGTCCAGTGAGCTGGCTGTCCCCCAAGGTCATGCTCCCCTCTTGTGCGGCTCTTTAGTTCCTGGTTCAGGGTCGCAGCCGTTGAGCCCAAAACATATCTCTTCTTAACACTACAGCCTCTGCCTCACCACCGCAATAACCCCAATGGCCTCTGTGCCGTCAGAGCTGGGGAATGGCCCCAGGAAAGTGGGACCCATCACAAGGACGCCCGTCCCCTGGACGGAGAATCTCAGGCCCCCAGAGTGGATGGGGACAAAGGCATCATTCAGCAAACACAGGCACCCAGCAACCATTTGCCAAATGAAAGCAAAAAACAGGGCTGCCCACTTTACAGATTAGAAAACTGAGGCCCAGAAAGTGTGTGCTTACCCAGACCTGCCGCCTATTAGCTCTAGGTCTCTACTACCCTTTGCTGAGTGCCCGTATTCAGGCCACTGCTGCCTCCTCCCTCCATCCCAGAGATGTTCCCGGCCGCCTACCACCTCCCCTAGGCGGTTGCCCCTGGGGAGCCCCATTCAGTGCCCATTCTGGACTCGCCTGGGCCCGGGCAGCCCTCCTGGCAATCCGTTACTCACCAGCAAAGTCTGCTTGCCGGATTTCCAAGTCTGGGGCTGGGTCTTGGGGCTCTGGCTCCTGACGAGGGAAGGATAGCCTGCAGAAACAGGGAGCGCTGGTCAGAGGCAGAGGTGCTGGCAGTCAGGGCCTCCGGGACCACAGCAGCCAGATGCCATCTCCAAAGTGACCAGCAAGCCCCATCCAGCCCATGACCAAGTGGGGCTACCCCTCAAGAGGTACGCAGCAGCCAGGGGGAGGGGCGCACCGTGGAAAATCCTGGGGAGGCTGGCCAAAGGGAGGAAGCACCCAGGCAGAGGGAGGAGGAACAGCCCAGGGGGGCTGGGCCAGGCCGCATGGGCGTGCTGCTCCCAGATCCACGCCAGGCTCACACTACTCTCCAAGGACTTCCCCCCGCCCCCACCCAGAAGGTTCGCACCACAGACCCTGCCCCTTCCCCCAAGCACAACCTGCCAGGGTCTCCACCAGGAGGCGCCCCTTCCAACTGCCCATGCTGCGTGGACAGGGCTCCCCTTCTACCACCGTGCGGGACTGGCACATGCCTTCTCCTTAAGCCTCGCTGCGCCCCCGCCCCTGCCCCGGTTCTGTGAGCTCAGCGGTCTGCTCTGAGCTGCCGCCCGGCCAGGGAGCGGCAGCCGGGACGGGAGTGCAGGCTTTGCGGGATGCCAAACCCATCCTCACGTTCTTCCTGCCGGGGCCCTCGGCCTCTCGCCTGTTGCGGGGGCAGGAGGCTGGGGCCGGGGACAGGCAGTGACTTGCCAGGTGGCCACGGGCCAGGCTTGAGACGGCAAGCCCCCGGAGCCTGGGTGCCCTCCGGGCCTGATCCTCCCACTACCCGGCTCCCGCTCAGCCCAGCGGGGTCTGTGAGGAGCTCTGGACCGCAGACAGTGGGCCACACTCACGTCGGCCTGCTGGGACAGGCCACGGAGCCGGGTGAGGAACAGGCTAGAGTAGCTCAGGAGATAACAGGGTGTCTTTGGCCGGGGCGGCCCGGAGCCCTGTTCTGGGCGGCTCTGCAGGTGGAGGACAAGCCACCTGCAGTGCTCCCAGGCTGCCAGCCCGGCTGACCCCCTTCTTGGTTTACACTCAGCAAGAGGGTGGAGACAGAGCAGGGAAGCCAGGTCTCTCCCTGCATCTGGGGGTGGGGGCAGCCCTGGAAAGAGAGGGTTCCACGGGTCCTGAGTGGGAGATGGAGAGAGGGGGGATTCAGATCTCAGTTCTCAAATCCCAGAAAGAAAAGCCCATGCCAGCCATGAGAGAGGGGAGGATGGGGGTGTGGTCCAGGAGACCGGCCTGTACAGCAGGCAGAAGTCCAGGCGAAGGGTGAGCTAGGGATGGTGCCGGGGGGGAGGGGGAGGGCTGCATCCCTCTTCCAGGGGACTCTGGGGAGGAGGGACCAGGGTGCCCTAGAAGTGGCAGAGAGCCCCATAGGAAGTCCCATCTGCCCTGCTGTGGGAGAGAGAAGGGGAGGGAAAACAGACAGGTACCAGGATTATTTTTAAACAGCCCACTGCCGTCCAGGGGTTTGGAAACCTCTGTGGTGGCCTGTCCCAAGGTGGTGAACTGATAGGGGACTTTCCTAGTGCCTGCTGGGAGAGAGAGAGGCATTAGCGGCTGGTCCCAGGAGGGGCCAGAGGGAGTCACACCACACCCTAGGGCGCCATTATTCTGGAAGCCTTATCCAGGCAGCCCTGATCGTCAATGCCTCCCTCCAGGGCTATGGGAGTAGGTGCCGGTGGGCTCCAATCTTATGGTGGGGGGAGCGCCGGCGGGGGGTGGGCTCTGCTTGCACACAGCAGACACCTGTCCAGAACTCCCATCCAAGGCCATTTCCAGCTGATTTGATGAGCTGATCTGTGTGAAGGTGACCACACATATTCTTGGGCTGTGCCTCTGTGGCTCGGTATATTTCAGGAGGGGCTCTCCCAGGGCGTTTGCCAGGGGAGGTATCGCAGGCCAATGGGGAGCCCCTGGGAAGCATGTAAGCTCCAAATCACACTGGAGGGTGACCATCTTCCCTGACTGGTGGCCTTTGATCTAGAGCCTTGACCAGAGAGCAGAGAGGGATCTGCTAAGGCTCAGACACGGTCAGGACAAGTGCCAGTTTTCCAGGCCTGGCTCAGGGAGAGGACATCTGTGGGGTGTCTTGCAGGCTGGGACCCTCCAGTCATATTCCCTTGTAAGGTGAGCAAGGGGAGCTGGTCCTTCCAAGAATCCCTGCCCTGGTTGTAGGCTGGGATCCCTGCCTGGAAGGGACGGCTGAATGGTAAAGCCACCTTCCGAGGCCACAGCGTGGGGGTCTGCCTGCCCTGGACGGCACCTTTCTCCTCCCTGCCCCTGACCCCAGCCAATCGGCTTATCCTTGCTTTCCAGGCCAGATGCCCCGGTGTCAGAAGACAGACGCGCTTACACCGCAGCCCACAGAGCTGTCCCTGGGGCCTTTCAGGAGACAGGAGGGCCCTGGCCAACCTCAGGGGGCCCGAGGCACTGACTGCTCGGCTTCCTCAAAGGCTTCTGGGGAGCAGAGTCAGACTCGGAAGGCCTTAGAAGGGGTCTAGTCCTGGCTTTCCGGAAGAAGGATGTGGGGTGTGTTGGCCGCTGCTACGTGGCCACAGGGCTCTATAGTCAACTGAGGCCAGCCAGCCACTGGAGGAACCACATTAAGTAAACCTTCTGCAGTGGGAGGACTCCAAAGCTAGGCCTGAGGGAAGCACCCTGGGGATGTCTGGGGTGGAAGGGGGTGAAGTGGGGGCAGCATGGTCACGTCCCTGACAACGCGGCTCAGCGTTAGCGACCAGTGCTGGTGTAGCCCGGCTTCCCTCGCAGCACAGGCCGGGATGGAAGCCGCTCCCTGGCTCTCAGGCTCTGTGCCCTACAGGGCGGGCCGCTGGTGAGGAAGGGAGCCGAGACCAGCACAGAGCTCAGCGAGGGACAGGGAAAGCAGGGCAGGGTAGGGAGAGCTCACCTTTCAGGGAGAAGGAGGAGCTGCCTTGGACAGCGGGCAGGTCGTCAGAGCTCTGAATGGTGGAGGAGTATTCCCAGACCCTGGAGGTGTAGTTACCTGGCGGGACACAGGAAGACGCGTCAGATCTGGGCTCTCCTGTGCAGCCTACGGTGGGGTGCGGGGCGGCGTGGAGGGTGGGGCGGGGCCATTTCTGCGAATCTGTCTCAACCCCCATCACACCACCTGCCAATCCTTCCTGCCATCAGACTGTCCTAAACCACAAAGTGTCCTCCCGTCCCTGCCCTCCCTCAAGGCCCAGATTCAGGTACCAAGTCCTTAATCAGCGCACAGCGCTTTCCTGGGCCGCCACCCCCACACTGGCAGGCACTGCCACCTCCAGGCTTCACCTCCCTGGCCTCCTCTTCGACACTCCCCCTCCGTGCTGGCTGCCCCTGAGCTCCCCCAGAGCACCGGGTGCAGACACCCCACCTGCTCCCCATCCTTAACAAATATGCTGGATCTTGTGATGTCGGCTTTCCTGTCATCTGCCCCAAATCTGTGTGTGCCCCGGCCCAGGCTCCACGTCACCCTGCACCCCTTGTCCCCCTGGGTTATAAAGGTAAGTTTAATCGTCCATGCCCCCCACTCCCCCCGGGCTCCATGGGGAGCAGTGTCACACGCAGCACCTGACACTGAGCCTGGTCCTAGAAGATTTCCTTGGGTGGTTGATGGAGGAATGAATGAAGGAAAAAATAATACAAGCACATGCTAAAACTTGGGGACACAGAAGCTGACACTACTCCTGGCATTCTGTTTGCCAAGTTGAACAAGGGGACAAGTGCCCGTTGGGAAGTATGCCCTATAGTCTAGAGGAAGAGAGGCCGTGGGCAGGGTGTGGAAGGAATGGATGGCGGGAACACATGAGGGCACTCAAGTCCGGGGCTTCAGAGCCCCCCATGGACAACGGCAGCCGCCCTGGCCCTCTGTCTCAGCAGCTCTCTCCCGAGTCAGGCTCACTCCAGGGCAGAGCGCCCCCTCCTGGTGGTCCTCTCCCACAGCTGCCGCCTGGGGCTGACATTGGGGCTTAGCAGTCAAGAGACGCTGGGGCCACCTGCCTGGTCCACCGTGACCCCTGCCACAGGGACCTCGGGGGGGGGGGCTCTCCAGCACGGTCCCCCGTGAGCATATCCATCCAGAGCTCCGAGGGGCCAGGGGACCACACCCTTCCATTCACCTGTTGCTCCACCCCTCCTCCCTTTCAACTCCTATAGCTGAGCCCCACCCCCTGGGTTTGTAGCAGAGAGTTGGTTGGACCCAGCATGTGCCTTCACGGAGCACACTGTCTACCATGCATGTGGTAGTAACAATGTGAATCCAACCCTGACATAGAGGCCCGGCCAGTGCCCTGTCCACGGGTGCCCCTGACCCTCCAACCTTCCAGATCTTTGAGACACCATGACACTAAAGAGCCCCCCCGCCTCACCTCTTCAGACCTCAGGGTGCCATGTAGGAGGTGCGGGCTCTGATGGACGTGCCTCAGTTCCCCTCCCTCCCTGCACACGGCTGGCATGGCTGGCACGCACCTCAGAGCCTCCCAGAACCTGGGCTCTAGGAGTGCATGGCCCAACCCTTGGCACAACGGTGCCCTTGGTGCTCTGTGCTCAGCAGCTCTCCCTGAGGTAGCCACGTCTCTACCCCTAGTTCACCTTCTCTGGGCCTTAAGGGCATGTCACTCACCTTGAAGGGCAGCAATACCTCCTGGATTTCCAGGATGGCCCCAATTTGTATCATGCCATCCTTTCCGATGACAGTTACACTAGTCTGTCTTAACCACCGTGACTTCTTGGTGCAGAAGGGCCCAAATCAGTAAAGGGCCCGGGTCCCCTGCAGGTCCTGTGTCCTCATGCTTGCTAAGGGAAGTTTCCACACTAACCCCAGCTCCCAGCTTCCCTGCCTCACCTGTCAGGGAGAAGAAGATTGTTTGGACTCAGGGATTTTCAGCGATGCCCAGGTGCCCGGCTGCCTCTCTGCAGCCCAACTGATGATGGCATGCCTGATCCCACACACACACGTGCACACATGTGTTGCACATGCACACGTACTTTGAGCTCAGCAGGCCCCCTCCCCACCTGTCTCTGGGCCCCTAAGCCCATCTCAGCCCCCTACCTTCCCCTCGCGTTGGGGAGTCCAGCACCTACACAGGCTGGGCCCCCGTACAGGCCCCTCCCATCCTCACACTGGGCCATTCTCTCACCTTTGGTGCCATAGAGATTGTTGAAGTTCTTCTGGTTCGTTTCTTTGGAGAGGCGGCTAGGGGACCCTGGCTGGTACGATGTCCTGGCCCCACCTGTGAGTCAGACAAGCAGGGTCCATCATTGTGGAAAGGTGGGTCTGGTTCAAGGCCAGCCCGTGGCTTCCGACTTAGGGGTTATAGGGGTGGACTCCTTGTCCCCATACAGCTCCCACTGCCTGCCTCAGGACCTGGGTTGCACCCCTAAGCTCCTCTGGGTCTGGGACAGGCAGTCACCTGATTTGCCCTCTAGTCAGAACACTTGACAAGGAAGGAGGGCTGTTAAGTGTACAAGAACATTAAGTGTAAACCTGGACAGACTAGGACGTATGGTCACCATACTCGGGGGGCTTGGAGGGTCACCAGAGGCTGGAAAAGCCAACGCTTCCCTCCTGAGCCAGGCCCTATGTGAATGAGACCCCAGAGGCCAGGAAATGAGGTGCCTGTGAGGAAGGAGGAGGATGGCAGCTGTCAGCGAGGAGGGGGCAGCGCACAGGCATCAGGCGCCTGGCCAAGTGACAGCTCTCCAGAGATGATGAGCGGTGCTCACACACACCTCCCAGGTGCTGCCTTGTCCGGGGACAAGACCTTATGCTGCACAGGAGCCTCCAGATTCAGGTTCTCATAACAGTCTTGAGAGGACGCCAGAGTAGGATCCACCCCCCCCCACCTCACAGATGAAGAAAACACGCTCCCCATGTGTGTTGGGGTCCTTCTTTCGGCCCCTCCCTCCCACCTACCCAGGACCTGCTGGTCTTTCTCCAATCCTCTGCACCTGTGGCTCCCCTCACCCAGGTGCCCGCCGTCCATCGCAGCCACGCCCCCTTACTGAGCACACTGTCCCTGTCTCAGGGCCCTGGAAGTCTCCCTGCCCGAGCCCACCGCCCCTGGGGCCCCCAGACTCGTGCCAGTGGCCCTTGGCTGGCTTTGCTTTCTGACCCCCTTGCTGACGCTCCCTGGCCCTCCGCTTGCTTCTACCCTGAGCCTGGGAACTCCCGGAGGGCAAATTTCCTCCTTCCACCTGTCCTCTGCGCAGGGGCAGGGACACCGGATGAACCTGTTTCTTCCACCTACAAATGTCACAGCCTGACTCAGTGACAAGCTGACAGGTTTCCTGGCATCCTGAACCTAATCTGTCTCCTCTCAGAGGGGGGCAATGACCCAGCCAAGGTCAGCAGGTCCTGGCTCTAGGGCAGCTCTGTGCTCCTCCCTCCACCCCTGTTCTGCTCTGCTCCCCTCCCCACAACCAGACTTGCAGTGGAGCCCACAGTCTCCCCGGTCTTCTACGGAGCAGGGGAGCCCATCAGGGACCAGCCAGGGGCCTCAGAAGGACCAGGCAGGGCCAGGGACGCTGGGGAGGCTGGTTAGTGCAGCAGACCCGGGCCCAGGGGACGGAGCCCTGGGAAGGGGAGGGGCAGGGCTGGCTGGTCAGGCCCTCACCAGAAAGGTGGGGCAGGGGGCGTTTGGGGTGCCCAGCTGCCTCGCCAGGCCTCTGCCAGAGCCCAGGTGTTGTTTTCAGATTGGGTGGAGCACAGAGGCTTCTCCCGCTGAGCTCATGTCTCTAAATCCCCCACGCCCTGCCCTTCCCGCGGTGTGTGTGTGTCTGAGGTGCGTGAATCAGCGCTCTGGCCTCGAGGCTCCCCCCTCGCCAACCCCCTGCACCTTCCCCACATCTCCTGTCTCCTTTCTCACCTTTCCCCACACCCTCAGTCTTCTCCCGACACCCGCACGCCGCCCCCCCCCAACTCACACACCTCCTGTCTGAGGGCCCACATGCTTGGCACACCCACCCTTATGTAACGGGTATTGTTGTAGTTTGTTGCTAGTGCAAAAGAATGTGACAAGCTACCACAGGGCAAGGACAGGTGAGCTCTGGCCTCTACCCCCCACATCTGGGGCTCAGAGAGGGAGGGCCAGCGGTACGCAGGGAGGGGGAGGTGAGGCAACGTAGAACCAGCCATCGGTCAGCCATTGGTCTCCCTGCCCTTTAGGAGCAGCATGGCTCTGAGGAACCAGCCTCCCACGGGACTCCGAATACTTCGGCCAAAGGAAAACACAGCTCGGGCCTGGCACATGGTGAAAAGAGCAGCCAGGAGACCCTCCGGAAGGAAAGGGAAGGAAGGGTTTGGACTGGAGGCAGGCACCGGAGGGGAGGGAAGCCATGAGGGGCAGGGTGCCGGCGGTTTATCTCTAACCCAGATACTTGTGAGGGTGAAGGAAGGCATTGTCCGTGGTTCTACAGGGATGAGCAGGTATGTTCCAGGACTTCCTGAGGGAAACCGAGGGACGTTCACTCGGCCACAGCGGAACCCGGCCGAGTCTCCAGGCCCAGGGCCCTCAACAGCGGGGTGCTCTCCCTTACCCTTGGGCGTGAGGTACATGGAGTATCTCTTCATGGTATCAGGTGCACTCCACTCGCTCGTGTAGCTGTTAGCGTAGTTGTTCATGTAGCGGTGGTCACCCCCTGGGAAGGACAGAGGTCAGCCATCAGAGGGGCAGGTAGAGAGGAGAAGCATCCCTGGGGGATGCTGAGTCAGCCCATAGCCCCTCTGTCCCAGGGAGAGTCAAGCTTCTCCAACCTCAGGGAAGGCAACTCACTGCCCTCTGCTCCTGAGCTCCTAGGAGATGCGAGTCTACAGCGAGCTCTCTGCTTCCTTGGACTGAGCCTTGGGAGTAAGAGCATATGCCCAGCGCCTTACAGTTTACAAGGTGCTACTGACACCCATTTCTTATTTGTTGTGTACATCCCCAGGTGGCAAGTAAGGAAACTGAGGCTCAGGAGGTAAATGAAGCCACGTGGCTAGTGTGAGCCCTCATCCCTCACTTTGTCCCAGCCACTGTTGGTGGCCCAAGGGGACGGAATGGAGCCTTTGCATTGGCCTCGATGGCCAGGGATCCAGCCGGTTAGGCAGAAGCAGGCAGAGGGGAGTGAGCTGATGGGGGCACTGACTCTTCCCATCCCACCCTCCCACCCACCAGGAAACTCCCAAACCCAAACAGATCTGCAGAGCCAAGCTTGCCCTTCCCACCCCACTCCTTCCTCTTGGTACGCCCCCGTCTTCTACTTTCCCTCTGCCCTTCCCTCTCCCTCTCCTCTGGACAAGAGAAGGAATGAGATGAGGCTCAGACTCTCATCCAACATCTCCACCGCCTGTGCCTAGCAGGGGCCCGACGCACCGTAGGCACTCCCCGGTGTCGGCCCAGCCCCCACCTCCCCCACCACGGCAAGCCCAGGATGAAGGTAGTCCGGTGCTTCTTAGCCCCCAGGCCTCTGAAGGTAAGTCCCTGGTCTGATGGGCAGGCTGGCATCTGGGAGGAGAGGAGGTCTGACTCACTGGCCACCCACCCCGCCCCAGCCAGGCACACTCCCAACAACACAGCAGCGACCAAAACCCAACGTGGAGGCCCGGGGCCCTGACATCAGCAGCGCCCACCCTGCCTCCCTGCACACTTTGCCCCGGGCACAGGGCCACACCTGCACAGAGGCCATGGCCAGCACAGCCATGACCTAGAAATGGCTCAGTGGGTGGGCGGTACGGCTCCCAGGCCGCCCTGGCCCGGTCAGGGCCATCCTCATCGGCCTGGCCAGACCTCAGCTGAGGGGCTCTGCCCTCGACTTTGTACCCCAGGGACCATGAGCTTCACACGCCCCAACCCCTCTGCACCGCCGCCAGCAGCAGCAGCTTCTCGGATGGGAAGACATGGAAAACTGAGTAGTAGCTGGGTGAGAATCCTGACGACGGGCCCTGCTTAGCTGTGTGCCCTTTGAAAAGCTCCTGGGTGGTGGTGGTGGGGGGGGGGGTGCGTAGCTCAGTGAGAGAGCGCGTGCTTCGCATGAAAACTCCTTTTCTGAGCCTCAGTCTTCTCATCTGTGAAATGCAGGACATCCGGCGTGGAAAATAAGCTGCTGTCAGCAAAGAGCCCCCATGAAGCCAGCACACAGGGAGCACTCTGTCACCATTAGGTGTCATTGCCATTGTCATTAGAAGGAGGACGGCAGGATCCAAATGCCTCTTGAAGCCAAACTATTGTCTTGCTGCAATGGCTCGTGGATCCTCAGGTGTGACTGAATGTTCCTCATCTTTCACAGGGACGCCGTGTGATATCACCATCACCAAGATATATAGATGCCCCCCTAAACGTCAGCACATTTGCACACTATTATCCCCTTCTCATCCCCAAAGAATCCCATGCTCCATCCAGAGACAAAAGACAGGGGCCACTTCCTTTGGGGTGTTTGGAGCCAGAAGTGTCCGTGTTGGGCCTGGGCCACCGGGTGGGGCCTTGGGAGAAAGTATTCTGGCTTCAGGTCCTGAAGGGACTGGGCTGGGCTGGTGAGAAAAGACTTAATGGACTAGTTTCTCAGGTGGGGAAGTTTTCTATGAGATGATTCAATTGGCCTCTGGGCGGAGTAGGGGGGGGAGCGGTACACAGCATGAGTCAGAAGAGAAGCTGACTTCAGGGGAGCTAGTGAATCACTGAGACACATGTGTCCCATTGTCCCCAGCCCAGCCCATCAGGCCAGGTCCAGCATCTGGGCTCAACACCATTCAGCGCAGCCATGGTGACAGGCAAGCTCTCTCTCCAAGCATGATGCGGTTCTAGATCACGTCTACTGGAGCCTGCAAAGCCACCAGGTTAGCGTCTGGCCCTTACAAGTGGCAGCATCCACTTTCCCACACAGCTGTTGGATTGAGCTCCGTAATCAGATGTAGATCTGAATGAAATTAATCCCTGAGTTTGATGGATGACCCACAGAGAGGAGGCATTTGTGCAGCCAGTGCCCAGATGCTCGTTGCCCTTGAGGGCCCTTGTAATCACTGCGTAACCTTGGCAGCAAGTTCAATAGAGGCCTGCAATCCCTGAATCCTAGTCCTAACACCTTGGGTAGGATGGGTTGTTTGGACAACGAGGGGCCGGCTGGCTAGGTGCCAGACCAGGCAGGAGAGATTGGCCTGGGAGGAAAGTGCCCGTGGCCATGGGACCTGCCCACAGAGGGACCTACCATTCTCCATGTGATTTCTCTCAATGAAGTTGCGGCTCAGGTCCGCCTTGCACATCTTCTCAACATGGCGCATGCACACATTGAGCAGGTCATCCTTGAAGTTGCCAAGCGACTGTCCTAGGCCCTCCCCCTCCAGCAGAACATGGTAGGTGGGCAGGGGTGGGGGGAGGGAGTAATTGCTCATCAATGCACCAAATTCCTACCAAAGAAGAAAGAAGCCATTAGCTTTCTAGGTCTTTGGGGGCTAAGGGGGACCCTTCTCTGCAGGGGGCAACAGGAGCCAGATGTGCTGGATTCAAGACACTGCTCTGCTACTAACCAGCCACACTTGTCCTCATAAGTTTCTCCTTCTGTGAAATGAAAGGGTTTGGCTAAACTTCACTGGAGGCTAACATCCCTGATGGAGCTAGTAGTCAGGTGTGTGACCCCACAGTTCCCACTTCTACAACTGGACACATCATCCTATCTCACAGGGGTTTATGAGAGTGACACAGCTGTGGCATCTTTAGGAGTGAAGGCACTAGGAAATGTAAGGAATTTCTAGAATGTTCTGGGTCAGCCATGGCACTACCTCCATCTTTGCATGCCACACTCAAGCCTGCCTCTGCACTTTGTGCTTCTCACGTCCCTTCTTCCTCACTGGAGCGTCCCTCCTCTTTCTCAAACTTTTTCTGGGCCTTCAAGACCCAGCTCAAATTCCATCTCCTCCACAAAGCTGTTTCAGGTTACTCCTGCCTGCTCACCCTTCCCAGAGCTTCCACAAGACTTATCTCCTTGAACCACATGCTTTATCATTTAATTATACACTCTTCTATATTGCTCCCTAATTGTTCATGTCTTATCTTCCCAGCTGGATTGCAGCTCCTGGGGGGCAAAAACTTCTCTATTCTCCACAGCACCTAGCATGCAGTGTCCCCGGCATGCAGTAATACCCAGAACACTCTAACAGTTGGAAGGATGGGTAGATGAATAGACACACAGATAAGATCAAGGGTAACACATAGGCAGCACTTACATGCCACTCCCCCATAACCAAAGAAGGTGTCACTAATCAATCCCAGAACTCTTTCCTACTGAGCCCAGAGCACTGTTAGTACATATCAACTGAAGCTGATACAAGGTGATGTGTGTGTGCCATCTTTAGAGTAGGTAAAGAAATCGCTTGGATAGAAAAAGTAAATGGGGATATGGAATGGAGGATGGATGGATGGATGGATGGATGGATGGATGGATGGATGGAAGGATGGATGGATGGGTGGATGGATGGATGGATAGATGGATGGGTGGATGGATGGGTGGATGGATGGATGGATGGGTGGAGGATGGATGAATGGGTGGATGGGTGGGTGGTAGATCAACGAATGATGGACCGATGGATGCTAGATAAAGGTCTGGGAAAGTGGATGGAAGTATTGAGGGATTGAATGGTGGAGGAGTTGCTTGTTACCTGCAGAAACAGCACTGAGTCGCTAATGCTTTGCATCTGCTCCCTGGTCTGCTTGTCCTCATGCAGCACCTTGGCCCTCTCATCAAGGGCATCCACGATCACCTTCACTTGGTCCACAGCATCCTGCTCCCGCTGCTCCAGAGCAGCCCTCACTTCCTCCTTTTGTTTCTCCAGGTCTCGCACCAGGTCCCGGAAGTTTTGCTCCAGGATAGCCTTCTCATTGGTGGTGAAGCTCTAGGTCCAGAGTGAGGGGAGAGAGGAAAAGGCTTTCCATAATTAAACAACAACAACAACAACAACAAAACTCCCTCATGGGGTGTATCTTTAGGTTCCCAACCCAGAGTCAGAGCCAGGCGAGGCATTTTTACTGCCCCAACCCAGCCAGCCTGTTTGGTTAAGAATCTCATTCAAAAGCATTGTTAAAGGATGCCATCTATTGACAGAGATGGCCAGGGTTTTTACAGCCCACTCTTCGTTATCTATCTGTGACTCCTCCCTGGGTGGGTTGACTTGAGCCACCATTCCAACCTTGGGCGATTCCGTGGACCCAGAAGTTCCCCCATGAGTCAGGTTGTGCTCAATGAAACCTCAGCTAGAAGCAAACATCATTCAGAAATTGAAGTGATGGCTGGCTGTTTATGTAGCCAGGGTCAAGAGTCAGTGATTTCAGACTGTGGTTGGTAATTACTCAAACCATGGCAGACATACATCTAGCCCTGCTGGCACAAGTAAAAGGACAATATCATGCATTTGGTGGCTGGGTGGTCTGGTGGGCAGACCAGACAATGGAGGCTCCTGGACGACAGGTCGATGTAGGGTCTTTATTTGCTAGGATGATGTCAAATGAGCACGAGGTGAGGGACAAGATCCCACCTGAATGCCTGGCCCAGACTGAGAAGGGGACCTGGTGGGGATGCCAGAGGGGTGGGGGAAGCCAGAAGAAGTAAGTGTGCGGTACGGATGGGGGCCGAGCCTGGCACAGGAGTAATGCGTGGCTTCTCGTAGGCGGGACAGGCGAGGTGAGCACACAGCAAGGCTGAGGCACGGAGGCGGCTCACCTTGATGCGATCCTTTTCCTTCTGCCACTTCTCAGCTTCGTCCTCAATCTCGATGATCTTGAGCTGCAGCTGTTCTTTCTGCAGTGACAGCTCTGTCTGTGGGGGAGGAGCCAAGGTTAGAGAAGTCAGGTGGGGAGGGGAGGAGGGGAAGAGCACCAGGGAATCCGGGAGCAGGCCCACCCAGGGGGCCGGCGTGGGCAGGGTTTGCGACCCAGCCCTTCAGCCTTCATTCTGCAAACATTCATTGGGACCTCAGAGATGCCAGGCGCCGTGCCCATCACCAGGGATCCAGCAACGACTCAAACCCTACTTTGCTGTAAACTTGGGCCTCAGGGGGCTGGATATCCCAGCCGTGTCTTTATAAGGACTAAACCTCTGCAAGGTCCCTCCACCCAAGGTGAGCAGGAAGGAGGTTGGTTTATGGGGTTCCACCCCTTTAGATGGACCCGTGGCCACCAGGGAGAGGGAAGGCCTCCTCCTGTCTCCTTCAAGCTTGGGGGAGAAAGGGGACCCAGCCAAGCCCAGCCCAGTCCAGGGAGTGTCCCATGGCAGTAACAGTGTGCAACGTTTCTATGCCATGACGTGGGGCCTGTGTTGCAAGCGGGAGCCCAGGCTGCAACCAGCAGGGACTCCGTCTGGACAGGCACAGCTATAAACCTGTTTACGGGAAAGAATGCGGTCTGCGGGCTGGGCAGGATAGGGACCTCTATTTGGGGTCCCTGGTGAGGAAGGGGAGACCAGTGAGTGAGGCAGTGACGGAGGGACGAGAGAAGACAAACAGGGCCCCCCGCTCAGGAGAGGACACAGGCTGCTGGGGCCTGGGGTGTGTTGGGAGGGGGCCAAGGAGAGGTGCCTCGGAAGGCGAGCCCTAATGGATATGGGAAGTATGGACAATACTTACCTCCCGTTTGGGGAGATTCCTTCTCTGGAAAGCAGCTACCACAGAGACAAAAGGGGAGGCATGAAGCCAAGGCCAAGCCGATTCGGCCAAGCCAAGAGGCACCTCTCTGTTCTGCGGGGGCCCCTGCCAGTGCTCTCAAAGCACTTCCGGGTCAGAAGACTGGTGGGTGATCTCCACCCCCAACAGGCAGCAGAACTGAGGCATCGGAGAACGCCTCGGGTGCTCGTGGTCACCCCTCTACCCTGGGTTTTGAACACAGAGTTCGGCGCCTTTCTCCAGCTGGGTCTCTGAGGAACCCACAACAAAAGTCAAGATGAGGAGGCCACAGACCACAGGGAACGCGAGCTCCGTGGGCACAGAGTCCTGAGCTGGGCATAGACTTGGCCACATGTCACACTTGCGGAGCGCTCCACCGGGCTGGCAGGGTGCTGACCGGGGTCCCTCCGTACATGCCCAGGGGAGTGGCTTGGTAGTGGAGACGGCTTCCCTGGCTTTCTTGGAAAGGGCACCCTGAGCGCCAGGGAGCTGGTGGAGCAGGTGGGGAAAGCCCCGGGCAGGAGGTGCGGCGCTCCCGGACCTAAAGCCCCTGATCCCACCCCGCACCCGCTCTCTGCCCGCCCTCCCAGGCTCTCTGCACAAGGACACTGAGCTCTCGGTAAGCACCCGCCCGACCAGCAATGGGCTGCAAAGCCAGCCGTGTGGAAAATGCCATCACCAGAGATGGAAAATTGTGGTCGGGGGAAAGGAATGAAGGGAGTTGAGGACGGGACTGGGCCCGGTCTCTGGAAAAAGGCTGGGGAGGAGCCAGGTGCTGAGAGACACAGCAGTGGGAGAGCAGAGGAGTAAGACCCCAGGGCGGACGTGGAGGCCCGCCCTTCACGCTCCCTGAGGATGCAGGGACCGAGGGCTCAGGGCACAGAGGGTGGCAGATCCAGTGGCCTGGAAGGATCTAAGCCATAGGAAGAGACAAGAGGCTGGACAATGCTCTGTGCCAGGCACCTTGCCCCAGGTCAAGGGGACAGCTGGAAGTCACTTGCGCTGCGGCCGACGCCTCCTGCTCCAATTCCTGCTGGAGGTGAGGAATTGGCCCCGTGCTTCTCTCCCCTGCCTCAGCACCCCCAGAACAAGGCCTGATGGACAGGAAAGCAGAAAACAAAAATGTATTCACTCCCACCCCCGGGGTCAGTGGCTGCCCCGCCCCCCACCAACGAGCCTGGGGGGTCCAGCAGGTAGCCCACCCACAGCACGGGACTGGGAGTCTAAACATTTGAATCCAGGCAGGTGACTTAAGTGCCCAGTGCCTTGGTGGCTCTGTCGTCCGTGGACACAGTTAGAGGAAGGTCCTGGAAAGAGCTGGGAGCAGGGAAGTGAAGCTCTCAGAAAGCGCCCGACACAGAGAGAGCCCCTGCCTGTGGCCCAGCATCACGTTGCGTGGGGCACCTTCCGTGGACCAGGCGCCGTGAGGGATGCTCTCACTCAGGCCAGGCTTGGCAGTGAGTGCAGTGTGGCGAGCAGGCCAGCAGGGCACAGGTGGGGCGGGGGGAGGCGGGGGGGCGGGCATGGGCAGCATGATCAAGAGGGGCCGAGGTGGTGTCCAGAGGTGAGGCCTGCAGGTGCGGCTGTCCTGGGTCCGCACATAGTGTGTGTGCTATCGGATACACAGTGAAGTGTGCACACACAGAGGCCTGTATCGTGGGGAACAGAAGCCCGGGGGACCCTGGGGAAAGCAGAATGGGGATGAGGGAGGCCAGCCTTGCCAGTGGGAAAAGGTATGAGCAGAGAAGGTGACGGCCAGAGGAGTCATGTGCAGCGAGCAGCACCTGCTATCAGCTGTGGGGGGCACGAAGCCGGGCTGGGGCCCGCAGGTGAGAAGTCTCGCCAGACAAGCATGGATTCATCGGCCGAGAGGGAGGAAGAACCATGGAGTACAAAGAAAGGGGGTTAGAACGATGGCGAGCCCAGCTGGGGTGCAGACCCTGGAAGCCTATCCTGCCTAAGAGAAGGAGGGAAGAGGGCAGCAGGGCTGGCTGAGGTGTGGGGAGGAGAGCCAGAGGGGAGGAGGGGGAGGCGGCTGATCTGCAAGCAGGCCAGGGCAGGGGCCGAGGTGGAGACACACTGTCTGCAGCAGTGGGCGGGAGACTCAGGGCGGAGGAGAGACTAGTCTCCTTCTTTCTTCGCGGCACTGGGGAAGTCAGACACAGGCTGGGAGGGGGCCTGGCAAGACCAGACTTGCAGGACGAAGCGGGATCGGGGAAGGGACCTTGGCCTGGGAGCTCTGTGCTGCTGGAATGTCCTTTCTCGCCTCTGGGATGAGGGCTACGCTCTTAGGAGAGGAGGGTTTGGAGTGAGACCCCTGGGGAATGATCCAGCAACTGTGTGGCTCTTGGCAGTTTTTTCCCTGCTAGCAGGGCTGCGCAAAGCTGGAAAAGGTGGGATATCGGAAATAATATCACGTAGGAAGGCTCGCGATCCTGGGTTCCCCCACAATCCTAGGAGAAGGAAGGACACTCAATTGTATTATTGAACACCGACTACACTCCAGGCATTTTCTCCTTTAACCTGCAAGTGGTGTTACCCCATTTTACAGATTCAGAAACTGAGGCCTAAAAAGATGCCGTGCCTTGCCTGAGTTCTCACGCCCAGAAAGTGGCTAAAGCCAAGACGCAGCGACAGGGCTCAGATCGCATTATGTGGCTGCGCCACCTCCAGGCTCTTCTCCGAATCTCCCGGGACATTGTCCTTGTCCTTCAGTCCTGCTGCTGGGACCTCGGCTCCCCACCCCTCTATCCCTGTCTACAATTTCCTCGTCCCTTCCTCCTACTCCCGGTACATTCCCTCCACCCTGCCCAGGCCTGTCCCTAAATGCCTCCTTTGTTCCCTTCTCCCACACTCGTCTGGTTGCTTCTCGCTCTGTTGCCCAGGATGGGCACTGGGCAGGCCACCCTGCCTGCAAATCCCCCTGGCTTTGGGGGAGCAGAGGTCTCCCGGAGAGAGAGTGATGGCACCACAGCTGGTGCCACCATCTGATGGGGCCCTCAGACACACCTGAGCACCCATCCGGACGTGTGCACCTGCATCGGGCCCCCCCACCCCCCGCTGCCCCAGGGAAGGGGCGAGGAGGCTGCCATCCTCCTCTGGCTTGATTTAGCCGCATGGGCCGTTGGCTCTGATATTCGCCAAATGAGCCAGTTAATTGCCAAATTTGTACTCTCAGACAAATGGTAATTATCTGGATAAGAATCTGAAATGCTGGGTGGATTTCCCCATTTCCATCCAGATGTCAAACAGCCCAGTATTAGGCTCTCTGACTTGGGCTTAGCGTCCCTTCTGCTTCCTCAGGCGTCAGGACAGGGAAGGGGCAACATGAGGCAGACAAAGTACCATCCCGGCTGTTTCCGGACCAGCCGTGGGCCCTTGAGAAAGTCACCCCACCTGTCCAGGCCTCAGTTTCCTCCTGGTGATGGTTGGACTTGATCCCTGATTCCCAACCTGGTTACAAATTAGAAGCGCCAAGGGAGACTTAAAATTACGGATCCCAGGCCTCAAACCCCTGAGTTGGAACCTCCCAGCGGAAGGCCCAGGAAGCGGTGTCGTGATTCACCAGGTGATTTCACTTTAAGGACGGCTGTTGGGGGTCCCCGGACTTAGTGCCCCCCCCCCCCCGAGCCTGCCATCACATGAAAACAACGTTTACAATTCTAGAGGGGCCCCTGGGTGGCTCCGTCTGGTTAAGCACTTGACTCTTGGTTTCGGTTCAGGTCATGACAGTTTGTGGGTTCGAGCCCCGGGTTGGGCTCTGTGATGGCAGCCTGGACCCTGCTTGGGATTCTCTCTCTGTCTCCCTCTCTCTCTGTCCCTCCCCCTCTTGTGCACTCATTCTCTCTCTCTCAGAGTAAATAAATAAACTTTATGTTTAAAAAAGTGGTAGAGAGGAAGCAGCCACCGGAACAGGCGGAACCCCGGCTCCGCCCCTCTGCACTGTGACTCCAGGTAAGTCTCTTGGCATCTTTAAGCCTCTGTCTTCATCTACAGAGTAGGTGCGGAAGCACACACCCTGCGGGGTTGTCAGGGGTGACATGTAAACACTGGTGCCTAGGTGGGTCCATAAACATTGATGTGTCTCCCGCCGCCTGCCTGTCCCTCTCTTGCCTGGCCTCCTGTCTCCAAATACTTTACAGGATAAACTGCTTCCCCTGAGCACCCACAGACGAGCACTCCCCAGTCCATGCCTCTCCAGGCTGCCTGCACAGAGTCCAGGCCAGACCCATGCCAGGGCCCCGCAGCGGGTGGTGCAGAGGCCGGACAGGCCACCCCAGAGCAGACAGCCACGGGCCGGGAGGAGTCTTCTATCCTGAGCCTACACAGCAGGAAGGACTTGAGATAGACAAGAGGTGGGCCGTGAGCCACAGAGAAGGAGGGAGAGGTATAATCTCGTCAGCCTAATCCAGCCTGGGAGATGTCCAGAGGCAGGAGGGCAGACGGGAGAGGACATCTGCGGAGCGGGACTGGAACGTTCGATCTTGGATCCACCGGAGGAAGGACTGTCATGCTTCCACAGCAAGTGGCCTTTCCCCCAGCACTGCCTCCGCTCAGAGGCTACAGGGAGAGTTGAAACCCGGGAGACAAGCACCCACAGTTCCGGGTGTCACCCGCAGCCTCATGCCACCATTCAAGGTCTAAGGTGACCTCACTGGGGCCTTCACCAGGTGGCCTGCAGAACAGGTTCTGGACAGGGCTCCTGGCAAAAAACTGTGTGGGCCAACGTTTGGGTCTGCAGGTGATGCCTCCAAAGGATGCCAGGATTGACACGCTTACTCATTTCAATCAGTCAACCCACTAACCCTGTTCCCGGCCGATGTCCCGCACGCCGGACATTCCAGTAGAGCCGGGCCTAGACAAACGGCTGTGCTCCAGCTCAGGCCCGCACCGCTCCCTGCCTACCCCTTTGCTGCTGGGGCACACTCGCGCCCACACATACACACGCTGTCTCAACTTCCCACTGTGGAAGTCACTCCAGTGGATCAGACATTTTCCCCAGAAAGTCCCTGTAAAGCACACGTATCCTGAATCCCCTCCCCTCAATGCCCTGCCTCTCAGTTGCTCTCAAATTTTGGCAGAGAACTAGGGGGCTTCCTCCTCTACGTGCTTGCACAGGTCCCCTGCTCCCCCTGGGCATGTGTCCCCATCTGCAAGGTGACAGAGGAGACAGAGGAGGCTGCTATAGTCCAGCTGGCCTGGTGTTCCGCCCTCTACGATTTGAGATTGATCTACAGCTGCTTCTGTGTAACTGGGCGGAAGTTCCCCAGGCGTGTTTGTACATCTGAGCTCTGCCTCCTGACCTACATCATGAGCCCTCAAGGGCAAGG
The DNA here is from genome assembly GCF_003009895.1 of Hyaena hyaena. Taxonomy (NCBI): domain Eukaryota; kingdom Metazoa; phylum Chordata; class Mammalia; order Carnivora; family Hyaenidae; genus Hyaena; species Hyaena hyaena. The sequence continues at coordinate 823,975 of NW_024080669.1, read as the reverse complement.
GCTATGTCTCTGAGTCCTACGGCGGCCCCAAGCACTGGAAGGTGAACTCTGAGTTCTTGGTGCCTCCACAGAGCTGCCCAAAACACTTGGGCTTTTCTTAGGTGATACTCTTGTTTCAGATGCAATTTGCGGGCAAACGCTACATATAAAACGTAAATAAGAATGTATTCTGCTTGTAGTAGAAGTGGGAGCCTGAAGCCCCTGGCTTCTTGGCACCAGTCTGCCCCCCTCCTTATCTGGGAGGTGTGAAAGCCATTTCCAAGAATCCTAGGACTCCAGGGGGGAGTTTGAAAACCACCCGTCTAGTCCAAAGCCTTGGTTTCATGTATGGAAAAACCAGGACTGAGAGGGTGGTAGGGACTTGTCCACAGTCCAGCGGCCAACTAGAGGCGAAACCCAGAGCCGGAACTCAGTCAGGCCTCCCAGAACCCTCTGCGGTTTTTTGGTTGCGGTGGATGAAGAAGATGATGGCCCCTTGTTCTGTTTTGGTTTCCCAGGGAAGCTCCCAAAGAACGGGTTCCCCAGCTCTGCCCAGCCCTGTCTCCCAGCATGAAGCTTGAGGCCAGGCTGGGGTCCGGGCATCGGGGAAACTGGGAACACTTCCCTGGGCTAAATGAGGCCTCTAAAAAGGGTCTTTGAGTCTTTTCCCACTTGTACCCGGTCTCTCTCTGCCCAGGGGTGTGGATGCAAGGGGTGCAGGAAGACAGTATTTGGCCAGCTCTTGGTCAGGACGGCTGAGCTGCCCCATCTGGAGAGCCACAGACACTGTTGAGGGAGGTCAAGTCCCCCACATGGAACGCCAGGAGGTTCACGCCGGGGGGTGGGGGCGGGCTGTCCATGACCACTCACCGTGTTGTTGTTACAAGAAAGCAGGACGTAGCATCCATGGGGCAAGGGACAGCGACCACAGCTGAGCCTTGGCCCAGGACACCTTCCTCATGTGCAGCACATTCACAAGCCTCCACACGCCTCTGCGTCTCCCCGTGGAAGCCCAGCCATGATCACACAGACCGAACTCATGCAAACATTTACATCTCCCATACACAAACACACGCACTAAACACCCACATGCACATAACACACATACACAAACAGACGTACATCCCGCCCACACACAGACTCCAGCCCTCACCAAATAATGTCCACCTATAGGTACAGGCACATGCACACACAACCACACACACAAAGCACGCAGAGCTGGCCCAGCTGAGAGAAGGACAAAGGAAGCCACTGGGGATGCCAGGAGACTGGCTGGGGAATCAGATAAGCAACGAGAAGCCACCAGACTGCAAATGCAATCTCTAAAGCCGGAAAAAAGAACATCTAAGTGGTCCCCAAATTCCCTCCTCCTCACCCATCACCCCTGCCCCAGGGGTCAGCCCCGGTCAGGTGGTAAGAATTATTTTGCCCTCAAATTTAAAAAAGAAGGAGAAGAAGAAGAAGAAGAGGAAGAAGAATCATTCCAGCCAGGCAGAGCCCATTAAGTGCTGATTCTCTGATTGGACTTGAATTTGTCCTATGACCTTGGTCAGGCCCCCAGTCGTTCTTGACCCTCCATTTGCTCATCCAGGCAATGCCCTGTCTCCAGAGGCCTCAGAGGATTGGGGAACTGCCTCTGAGAGCCAGGGACGGAGGTGACTCAGGGCCCAAACCCTGCGAGCCCCCAGTGGAGAAGACGCCCCCAGCAAATTACCTCCTTCTCGGCCTTGGCCTCCTCCACCGTCACCGTGCTGTGATTCTTGTGCTCCTGGAACATGCAGAGGTAGCAGATGCAGGTCTGGTCCGTCTGGCAGAAGAGCTCCATGGTCTTGCCGTGCAGGGGACACTTTCGGGCCTCGAAGTCCCTGATGGGCTCGAGCAGCTGGTGGTCGCGGAAGGCGGCGCCCTCCAGGTGGGGCTTGAGGTGCAGCTCGCAGAAGGAAGCCTGGCACACAAGGCAGGACTTGACGGCCTTCTGCTTGTTGCCGATGCACGAGTCACACAGGACCTCCTCGGAGCCCGACTTGGAGCGCAGGAGGAGGCCGCCGCCGTCGGCGCGGGGGTAGCTGTTCCGCCGAGCCTCTCCGGGCTCCATGATGGACACCGTGGGCTTTCGGGACTCGGAGAAGATGGACTTGCGCAGCTCCCCCTTCTCGGCGAAGGAGACGGGCTGCTTCCTGGCGGCCCCCAGCTGGAGCCCCGCGTACGGGGACCTCTTGCCGTCCCCGGAGTCCATGCTGAAGTAGCTGGAGCCCTTGTCGTCCACGGACTCGACAAACTGGATGATGGGCCGCCGCCACTCGTTCCCTGAGAACAGGGCGCTCTTGCCCTCCCCCGGTTTCGGGCCACTGCCCAGGCTCTTGCCCTCGGCCGCCTCCCCGCCGTGCCCATTGGTGGTCTTGGCATCTTGGCCTTCGGCCTTGGCCCCGTTCTCCAGGGCGCCGTTGGGGCCCGGCGGGCTGCGGGCATCCCTGGCTTCGGGGCTGGCCCCGTTGCTTCTGGAGGCATCTGCGGCTTCCATGGCGGGTCACTGGGCTGGCGCGTCTGAGACTCGCTGGGGCTGCAGGTGGGTGACCTCTTGGGCCGGCGTCTTGGAGGGGAGTGGGAGAGGCAGCCAGAGCCCAGAGACACACCTATAGGGAACAGGGGAGGGGGAGGAGGAGGAGGGGGAGGAGGAGGAGCGGAGGGAGAGGAGGGGCAGCAGGCCCAAGCCTGACACAACGGGCCAGGCCAGGAAGAGCAGGCTGCTCCCAGGGCTGGCAGAGCGGCTAATTATGCGGGGGCCACGCCCTGCACATTCATCTCTAACCCGGTTTCTAAAGGACCTGGATCTGTTTTTTTTTTCCCCTCTCCTGGTTTAATTATTTTCCACGGCTCAGCAACCAGTCGGCCTGCTTCCTCTGGACACACCTTCTTCTCCGGAGGAGGTTGGGGGGCCTCTGTCCTCACAGGTGGGCAGGCTTCGCTGAGCCAAGGGGCCCCTGGGGCGGAAGGTGAGGTGTCTGTAGAGGCCCGCGGGACAGACGGCTATTAATTGGGTCACACAGGCCAAATAGCCTTGTAATTTGTGGGCCGGATTTCAGAGGAGAGATTCCCCACCCTGGGACAGTGAACTTGCCTCTCACCTTAAGGGGAAAGGTGGGTGCAGTTCGATCAGGACTGTGGGATGTGCAGTGGCTACTGATTATTGAACCCCACTTGCCAACTCCCAGGCATTGTCCCAGGTAGATCGCCTCCGTGAGCGCATTTCAACCCCACCATGACCTGTTCGACGATCCTATTTTTTTAATGTTTATTTAGTTTTGAGAGAGAAAGATTAGGGGAGGGGCAGAGAGAGAGGGAGACAGAGGATCCGAGGTGGGCTCTGAGCTGTCAGCACAGAGCCTGATGCAGGGGCTCGAACTCATGAACCATTAAGATCATGACTTGAGCCAAAATTGGACACCTAACCAACTGAGCCACCCAGGCGCCCCAGTGATGCTATTTAATAGGTGAGAAAACAGAAATTCTAAGACGATAATTTGCCGGCCGAAGTCAAGTGGCAGAGTCGAGATTCAGACCCAAGGCCTTTGAGCTGCTGATGTTCCTTCTTCAGCCAGGGTGTCATGGAGCCACCTGAACATCGATGGAAGGTAACTTCTGGAAGTCATGCTTATCCCAGCAGCTCTAACATGATACATGTGGCCCTGACGTTATTTCTTTTTTGTTCTCATTGGAATTTTTTTCATGTTTTTTAACAGTTTTTTTTTTATATTTTTATTTATTTCTAGGAGAGAGAGACAGTGTGAAGAGGCGAGGGTCAGAGAGAGAGGGAGACACAGACTTGGAAATAGGCTCCAGGCTCTGAGCTGGCAGTCAGCACAGAGCCCGATGCGGGGCTCGAACCCACGAACCGCGAGATCATGACCTAAGCAAAAGTCGGACACTTAACCGACTAAGCCACCCAGGCACCCCTTAAGTTATTTTTTATGGAGTTTTTAATTTTAATTCCAGTAGAGTTAACATGCAGTGTAATATTAGTTTCAGGTGTGCAACAGAGTGGTCGGTCAAGTCGGTACATCACCCAGTGCTCATCCAAACAAGTGCACGCCTTCGTCCCCATCACCTATTTCCACCCCTCCCCCCACCTCTCTTCTGGGAGCCCGTAGTTTGTTCTCTTTAGTTAAGAATCTGTTCCTTGATCTGTCTCTCTCTCCTTTTTCTTTTTTCTTTTCTTTCCTTTGCTCATTTGTTTTGTTTCTTAAATTCCACACAGGAGTGAAATCATGTGGTATTTGTCGGCCCTTATGTTATTGCTATCAGAGCAGGTCAGAACCTGTCTGGACCTAAAAGACAGAGCAGCAGTAATGGGAGAATACAAGCGGCAGCAGGCCAGGTGGCTGAGGCCCTAGGTCCCAAACCCTTCCTTCCTTCTCCTCTGTCTCCACAGCAGTTTTGCTGTGTGACTCAGGAAAAAAAAAAAAATCTGCCTGCCCTTTCTGGGCCAGGCCACAGGCAATACCCTCCAAAGAGAGGCCGGTGAGGGCCGAAACTCCGAGAATCTCAGAAGGGAGCCATTTGAGTATGACCAGCATATAAATACAGAACTCGGGGAGCAAAGTGAGGAAAACTACCCCCGTTCTCTCTCTGACCACAGGCAGGAACACTGGGCACTCAGCTCCTGCCATGACACGCCACCAGGCGACCTCTGGCTGCAACCCGCTGCCGTGGTCCTGGGAAGCCAACACCCCCATCGAGTAAAGGGCTGTCCTTCTCCCAGGCTGGGCGGGACGGGACACAGCAGCAGGTGAGTGTGGCGGGGGTAGCAGGCTCTGGGCTGTGTGGAGGGGGGTGGGTTGCCCTTCCTTTCCCTACAATCCAGGTCAAGTTCTGAGAGCTCTGCCCCTTTGGCTCACTAGGCTGAACAGCTAATCCTTTGCAATAACAGCTCCTCGGAACAAGAGCAGGGACAAGCTTTTCACAAAGCAGCCAGAGTTTTTAAGAAGAGGTGATGGGGGCGGTTGGAGATGGAGAGAGCTGGCTTCGTGATGGGCTTTCTTCCTACCTGATGTCTCTCTTCCCAGGCCCTGCTAAGCCCCCTGCTGTTTGTACTCACTGGTAAGTTGACTAGAGCTCATTGGGGCTTCTGGGGTGGAGAACCCTTTCTCAAAAAGTCAGACCCAATTCCCCTGGGCTTTTGCTTGAGGCGTGGAGGGAGAGGTAGAGAAAGAGCAGTACAGGTCCGTTGGGTGGGGACATGCCCCTCCCTCTTACCCGATAGTGTCTCCCCAACCCTGTGAGAACAGCCTGTGAAGAAGAAAGGGAAGGAAGGGCAAGGAGGAGGAGAAGAGGAACACTAAAGCATTCTGGTTATGGACCCAATATCAGTGCTGGCTGAATCTGAAGTCCCCTGCCAGTGGGTCTCTGCCATTCCTTAGAATTCAAGCACCGGTCTTCCAGGAGTCTGGGCAAAGATTCTGAGCCTTGGGAACAGGCCAACACAGAGTAGATGCTCAAAAAACACTTGTGGATGGGTGGGTGGGTGAGTAGTTGGATGGATGGATGGATGGATGGATGATGGATGAATGATTGATGGATGAATGGATGGGTAGGTGGAGGGATGAGTAAATAGTGGCAAGTTGAATATAATAATTGAAAAGAAAGGGGAAGAAGGAAGATAGGCGGGAAGGAAAGAGGTAAGAGGAGGGAAGGAAGGAGGAGAGTAGTGGGTAGGTAAGTGGGCCGACAAGTTTTAGCCTTGGCTCCCCCAGGGTGAAAAAGCCCTGGTCTGTGGCATTTGCCAGTTTCTCCCACCCTGGCCAATTCCAAGCTACCACCACGGGGTGTTCTGGGAACAGGGGCACACTATTGGCTCCCAAGCCGGTATGAGCTGCTTCCAGCACATCACGGAGGATTGGTGGGTGATTGAAGTAGATAAATTGACTGCAAGAGGGAAGGAAGAATGACAGGTGCTGGAGAATGCCTCTCTCAGTTGTCCTCAGGGAGGAAGACAGGTTCAAGGGATTTCAAGGCAATGGAAGACCAGGCTACTTTCTCTTCCACGAGCCTTTCCCTCTCCTGCAGTTTCACAGGGATGGTTCCCTCCTCTGAGCTCTTGTAACATCCCTGTCCTGCTAGAGGCGATTAGCTAGGACCACCCAATGTCACCAATTATTCACTCATTCACACAGATTTCTCGAAAATCCTTTCATGTGCCAGGCTCTGAACAGGGACCATCACACAGACAGGAATGAGTCCCAGACCTCACTGTTGCGAGGCTTACAGTCAGTCCGGTGGGAAAACAGACCAGTGAGTCAATTGTTTGAATTTGGCGTCAATGGCAAATGAGAGACATCTGTGTGAGTGGCTCGGGCTTCCCGGAGGAGGAGAGCACAGGACACATGGAGAGGGGTCTGTGCCTCCATGCAGGCTGCGCGTGGCCCCCTTGCCCACTCCCCGTGCACAGGGGCACTCTCCCGGGCCAGCCCGAGGCAGCGTTCGGCCTGGCTCCACAGAGCTTTATTTGGTTCAATTCTCAGTCAATGCTGGCGGACTGGCTTTTCGGTCCTCCTGAGCAGTGGGTCCTGGACCCCTCCTTCCTTGGGGGACTGCTTCCTGCAAATGCCTGGTGGATGGTGGAGTTGCCTGGGGGTCCCCGGAATCCAGGGGCTGAAACCACATTCTCAGGGGAAGAAATAGTTGTCCTTCAGACTGCTCGCAGCCCTCACACACTTCCCCAAGCCCATCGGCCAGCAGGGCTGAACCAGAGAGGCAAGGATCTTTACCCGCTTTGAGTGCTGAGGTCTGAGATGGGCACTGAGGACCCTCCATGGGGCATGATCGCTCCCAGAGCCCCCCTACACCCCTCACTCCAGCCCTGCCCACCAAAGGGCCTAAACACACCTGGTCCCACCTGCCCGGGGCCCCACCCCTCTGCAACTCCAAACCCAGTTGCCCACGTTCCACGAAAACACATTTCTTCATGACCTACGTGGCCTGTGTGTCACGCGCTAACTGGCAAAAAGCCCCCAAAGGCTGACGTGCCCACCACTGCAACTTGGGAGTGGGGGTGGCCACAAAGGGAATGCTTCATTTTTTAAAAATTTTAACATATATTTATTATTGAGAGACAGAGCACGAGCAGGGGAGGGGCAGGGAGAAGGGGAGACGCAGACTCCGAAGCAGGCTCCAGGCTCTGAGCTGTCAGCACAGAGCCCGACGCGGGGCTCGAACCCAACAAACTGTGAGATCCTGAGCTGAAGTCAGACACTTAACTGACCAAGCCACCCAGGCGCCCCAGGAGCTCTTCATTTTTAAAGGCCTGGAAAGAAAGGGATCCCGCGAGCCCCTCCCCCCCAGTCACTCATGCATCGCCCATCTTATCCTGTTCACCCTCTAGCCTAGCTTAAAGCCTTCTTGCTGCAACATGTCTCCCCATAGCAGGTGAGGGTGGAATTCGGCTGTAGCCCCTACTCTACCCCTTGCAGGTTTGGGAGGAAGAATTGCTGGCTGGTGTGGCCTCCACACTAATGGAGCTGGGGTGAGGTCTGTCCCTTCAGAGGAGGCAGACCAGCCACCCCCACCGAGTTCCTTTCTCCCCCGCCCACCTACCAGCCAACCCCACGCTTCCACTTGGCCGTCTTTCATGAGGCATCTCAAAGCTGCTCTCCTCCTAAGAAGCCTCCCTTGATTCCATGGGTGGAGCGGCCTCACCCACCCACAGCTGGGCCCAGTGACACCTGACTTCACCACCAATCACCTGCAGATGAAAGAGGAAACCCCTTAAGAGGAGAACACTCCTCTGACTTCCTTGAAACCCCAGGGTTGGGAGGGAGCCGCTGCCTCTGAACGAGACTCTGTCCCGAAAGGCTTACGAGGAAAAAGACGTCTCCACCTCCGTCAGTCATCCTTGTCATGCTTTGGGACTGCTCGTTGCAGGAAGTTTTTCTTTGAGGATAACTTTTTTTTTAATGTTTTATTTATTTCTAGGAGAGAGAGGGAGAGAGAGAGACAGCGTGAGCAGGGGAGGGTCAAAGAGAGAGGGAGTCACAGACTGAAACAGGCTCCAGGCTCGGAGCTGGCAGTCAGCACAGAGCCTGACGCGGGGCTCGAACCCACAAACCGTGAGATCATGACCTAAGCGAAAGTTGGATGCTTAACCGACTAAGCCACCCAGGTGCCCCTCTTTGAGGCTAACTTAAATGTCTAGACGCTTATAGTCAGAGATGAGGAACTGAGCCTTCCGGCCCAGCGAAGGACAAGATAAGGGACAATGGCACCCGTGAAGAGGCAGCTCTGATCCAGTCTGTGTTTCTTTGGACTTCGCGGCCTCTCTGTCCCTTAGGAGCGGCTCTAGTTACAGACAACAGCAGGAAGGCTGTGGCGGGGGATTCAAAACTTTCTAGCAACAAGAAATTCCTCAAGTCTCACTGTCTCATGTCTGCTGGCCTAATAGTAGGGGGTTTATCCCGAAGTCGGAGGGGTCTAGGCTGTATATTAAGAAGAACTCTCTAGGGGCCTGGGTGGCTCAGTTGGTTGAGCGTCTGACTCTTGATTTCGGCTCGGGTCATGATCCCAGGGTCGTGGCGTTGTGCCCTGAGTCAGGCTCCGCACGGAGCATGGAGCCTGTTTGGGTCCTCTGTCTCTCTCTCTCTCTCCCTCTCCCTCTCTCTCCCCCAAATTGAAGAAGGAGGAAGGGAACAAGGTGGGGGGAGGAGGAGAAGGAAGAGGAAAACAGAGCAACAATAACAACTTTAAAACCAGGACTTATTTCTACCTGCCTAGACTGTTCCAGGCCTCCAGCTGGGAGGGAAATGGAAGAGGAAGGAACGGACACCCGTAGCGCACCCTCAGTGAGCCATGGTCCCAGCCTGGGGTGCAGAGAAAATCCGACACTGTCCCCACCTTCAAGGGCCCTTGGCCGACTGGGTCGTCAGGGCTCAAGCAATAGTCTTCTTACCCTTCCTTCTCCCCCAGAAGCTTCCCTTTCCTCCTTCCAGGCCTTCTGCCCCCTGAAAAGACACTGAGCCTTAACTGTAGTTCTCAAGTAAGCAGAAGCAAAGAGGGGCCTCACCAGGGGCAAGTGGTGAGGTCTGGGTCTGGCAGCATCACCCTGACCTTGGACGCCTTCAAAATGAAGAGGTCCCCAGAAGGAGCCACCACCCCCAAGTCCCCTGGCTTGGCACTCGCCTGGGACTCTGGGGCCAAGGACCTTTGGATCAGGCTGACTTCTCCCCATGGCTTTTCTCTTTCCACCCCCGCCAACAGCCATAAAGGAGGGGGTAATGATTAGTTTCATGTGTCACCTTGGCAAAGCTGTAATACCCAGTTATTTAATCAAACACTAACCCAGGTGTTGCCGTGAAGGGATTTTGTAGATGTGGTTAGTATCTACAGCCGGTTGACTTTAAGTGAAGATTATCCTCTATAATGTGGTTGGGCCTCATTGAATTGGTTGAAAGGCCTGATCTAAGAACTGAGGTTTCCCAAAGAATCAGAAAACTCTGCCCCAAAGCTGTCCGCATCAGCTCTAGCCTGAGTCTCCGACCTGCGGACCCACCTTCTGGATTTTGGCTTTTCCCACAATGACATGAAATGAATCTCTTTATAGAAATCTATACCCTGTGGGTTCTGTTTCTCTCTGAAAGCCTGGCCGATGCCTGCCGCGGCCCAGCTCTGGCCACCCCGGGGGCTTTTGAGGGGCTCCTCACGAGAGGGGTGCCTCCATAAGGGCCTGTGGGCATTGGCTTTCTGTGGGTGCAGCCAAGTTGGGGTGAGAGTAGTGTGCCAGGGAGAGTTTGGGCAGAGGAGGCCTGGAACTTTCTTGGTGTGTGAATCCAGGCAAGTTGCTTAATCCCTCGGAGCCAGTTTCCCGGACCACAAGATGAGACTAATCGCAGCTCCTTGGTGAGACTGTAGAGGGATTAAGGAGGTGACTGTGCTGACAATGTCCTGCTCACAAGAACTGCTCGGCAAGGTTTTTGTTTAATGTATTGCTTTAAGGGAAAGGGGGCAGGGCTCTCTTCTACTGGAGGAAGAATAGGGAAGGGGGAATTGTCTAGGGATCCAGGCCGGGCTTCCTTCCCGGCCCCCGCCTGGTGGGGCTGAGGCCTTTAACCCTCTGCGCCTGGCTCTCCTCCATGCCTCTCCCAGGTACCTTCCAGCTCGGAAATTCTTTAATTATAGGGCTTCAACCCACAGAGAAGGGCAGTGAAAATAATTAAAGACTTGGAAAACACAACCGGAGAGGAAAGGGTGAAGGGCACCAGGATTGTTTAGCCTGGAGAAGGGGTGCTTTAATAACACCCTTCTTAACCAGGGAGGGTTACTCAGACGCAGGCACTGGCCAGCTTCTCTCTCCTTCTCCAGAGGGTAAGCAAGAGGGGACAGGCTCACGGCACAGCTGGAGGGACCGGAGTCAGCAGAGTGTCTGCCTCACTGACAACATCTACTCATGTAGAAGGTTTGGGGTTTGGGAGGGTGATTTGCAGACCTGCCTTGGGGCTGGCAATGGATTGGGTGACCCCTGAGTTTCCTCCCTGCTGTTTGATTTCTAGAAACTCATTTTCCCCAGAGTCGTGAGAGCTGGAAGGAAAGAGGAAAGCCTGAGAGCAGACTGAACAGGTGTGGGGAGGCTGGCCCAGAGGTTAGGAGGGGCCAATTGGCTCAAGCCCCGCAGAGCAGGGACCGGCTACTGAAGGACACCTGGGCTGCTCCCGGGGCCTCAGAAGGCACCTGCTTTCCCCACTCCTTCTGCACAGATTAAACGTGAACCTGCTCGGGTTCTGACAATGCTAACATCTCAGAAAGACGTTAAGGAAAATAGAATGCACTTCGCATCCTGAGGCTGCGGTCGGTAACTCTCTCTCTCAAGGAACATGCACACATGTCCCTGGATCCCTGAGCTTCTTCCTCGTCTCTGTCATCAGAATGACCATACTAGCTACTAATTTTACTGTGGGCTCTCTGCCAGGCACATTACATAGATTATTCTTAATTTCACAACTTTCCCTGGTACATGGTGCACGGTTCAGATGAGGAAACAAAACAGGAGCCAGAGAGGTGGAGCATCTTGCCCGCGGTCACGCAGCAGAGCTGGGACTCAGCCCGGGGCCATCCATCCAGGCCACACCACTGAGGTTCACGACTAACCAGGAAGATGACATTGTCCCCATCCTACCGATGAGGGGAGGAAGACTGAGAACTGTTCATGAAGACGTCCCAGCTGCCAAAGCTGAACATTTCCCCAAAAACTGAGGTCGATGAGGGTCACCCTCCCCCCAGTCTGCAGCTTTCTCATCCCCATAGAGGAAGGCACTAAATCCCTGTGAAACAAATCCCAGTGGGTGGCAAACAAGGGTCACTCACCTGTCCATCAGAGGGATCAAACAGAATAATATTAATAAGTAGCGTTACTATCATCATTTATTGAACATTTACCAGGCGGCAGGCACTCTGTTCAACCCTTAACGTGGAGTATCTCACTCAATACTCCCGTGATCTTACAGAGGAGGTGCTTTCATTCTCCCTGTGTTACAGAGGAGGAAACTGAGACAGAGAGGTTAAGTAACTCGCCCAAGGTCACGAGGTTAATACATTGCAGAACTGGGTTTTGAACTCCACATAATCTGACTGCAGATCCTAACCCCTTAAACCACACTGTTAAGTTTTTCCTTCCGGGCCAAGCACGCTAACTGATTTTAGAATCTCACAGGTACCTTTGTGAGGTAAATTCCTTCTGTGTCTACTCTGCCCCATGGCTCAGGGATGGGGGAGGACCCTCCCCCCAGGAGGAGGCCGTGAGATCAGAATCTGCTCTTCCGGCAACGTCTGGCTTCCTGTGGATGGCCATGTGGGCCACAGCTGCGCCCAGACGGCCATCCAGGGTACACTCAGACTCCTAGCTGGGGCCACAGCCAGAACTGGACCCAGACCCATAATCCAGGGCCACAAGCAGGACCGGGTCCGGGACTGGGACCAGACATGGGGCCACGACCAGAGCCAGGGCACTTCCTGAAAGGCAGAGCGGGCGGAGGAGGCTGCCCGGGCCCACAGAGGCAGAGGCATAAGTCACAGGGGGGATGAGGCAGGCTCTGCCTGAGTCACTGCCCAGCCTGAGGGCTCTCTGGAGGGAGGGCTTGTGAGAGGAGGACGAGGAGTAGACTGAGGATCACCAGCCGCCAGCTCAGCACCATCTTACTCCAGTCCTGCACTGTCCCGTGGAGCCCTCCCCATCTGGGCAGAAGCACAGTGCTCTGGGGAAGGGGTGCCCAGGCCAGCTGGGTATGGCTTCATCTCCTGGCCGGGCCCACCCCTCACCATCAAAGTCTGACCAGATGGAAGTTTCCAGAAGGCCCTGCCACTGAGGTCTCACTCTGGGGCTGTTTCACATGCTGTCTCTTTGCCATTCTGCCCTCTCTGGGTCTTAGCTTAGCTGGCATTTCCTCTGAGAACCGCTTCTTGACCCCTGCACCCCAATCCAGGCTGACATTCCCTCCCTGTGCCTCCCCAGCTCCTCCTAGTTCCCCGGTGGCTGTCCTTGTCACATGGCACTGTAACCGTCTGTTATTCCACATCCACCACCAGGCCATGGCCATGGCCACCACCGTCTAACTCCGTACCCACCACGCAGTGGATTCTTGGCAAACACCTCTTGAGTTAATAGATGGTTAGAACAGGAAAAAGAGAGAGGGAACAGGCTGTAGGCATCTTGTGGGTCCTGCCCTATGCCTGAGGTTTCTAGAACAGTGCCAGGAGCCCAGCTGGTTTGTGGCAAGAACGATCAGGGAACAAGGGCTGAGACGCTGACAAGCAGTCATGAGGCAGTTACCCCGACGGAGGGTGGGGTGGGGCAGGGTGGAGCCGGAGAGGAGGCAGAGGAGAGAGGGCGCAGGGCTGGGAACCCTGCTCAGATTGCCCTCAAATCTGACAGCTTTTGGGGAGGCCAGGTGAGGAGACATGTCAGGGCAGAGGCAGCCTGTCCATCCTGTTACCAGGTGCTGGCACTCCATGCAACAGGAGCAGCCTCCCCTGTCCCGGGGTGGGGGGGGACATAGGGGGACAGAGCAAGACAGGAGAAAGGGAGGGGCGCCTGGGTGGCTTAGTCGGCTAAGCGTCGGACTTTCGCTTAGGTCATGATCTCGCGGTTCGTGGGTTCGAGCCCCGCGTCGGGCTCTGTGCTGACTGCCACCTCGGAGCCTGGAGCCTATTTCGGAGTCTGTGTCCCCTTCTCTCTCTGACTCTCCCCTGCTCACGCTGTCTCTCTCTCTCTCTCTCTCTCCTAGAAATAAATAAAAATATTAAAAAAAAAAAAAAAAGACAGGAGAAAGGGAGAAGCAGCGTCTTCCGAGGTCTCCCCGAAGCAAGGTGCTGGGGAGCCACAGCGTCAAGACAGTGCCCTGACCTAGGAGGCAGCTAGGCAGGTAAGAAGGGGCAGCTAGAAGGGCAGAAGAAGGAAAAACGCGGCCGACCAGAAATGCAGCACAGAGCAAGAACCAGAAAGCAGGAACGAGAAGGAGAGGGAGGTGGATCAGATGGAGAAAGCTCACGTCAAAACATACTTCCCAGCCTACAAACCCTTTCCCAGCATCATCTCCCAGGCACGTACAACAGCTCCGCGAGGTGTAATTATCCTTTTCCTTCCTTTATTTCACGTTTTATTATGGAAACCTTCAAAAATACACAATGTAAACATAATAGTACAATTTAGATCCCTATATACCCATCACCCCACTTCACAATTATCCAGCTGTGCTGTTCTCTGTGTTTTCACTCTATTTTCACCCACTCGGCTTTTATTATTGACATCGCTACTTTTTAGAAACATTTGCATACATTGAAATGTACAAATAGTCGCTGTAAAATGTTGATAAACCTTTTATCCAAGTCACCCACATCCTTGTCATTATATGGTAACATAACATTACCATCTCACTGGAAAATTCTCTCCTGTTCCTTCCCTGTCAATCACACTACCCACCTCCACCCCAAACTAATCTCTTTATATTATTATTATTATTATTACTTAAGCTCTTTATTAACAGGTGTTTGCTGGTTGTTGACTTTTTAAAATCAAATTGTAAACCAATATCACAAATTAAAAGTGAGGTTCTTTAAAAAAAAAAAAAAGCCTCAACTTGACCAGATATAAAATGATTGAAAAACCTTTAAAGAGATATTGAGAAAACCCAGGCTTTAAACACACACACACACACACACACACACACACACACACACAGAGGCACCTGGGTGGCTCAGTAGGTTAAGCATCTGACTCTTGATTTGTGTTCATGTCATGATCTCATGGTTTGTAAACTCAAGCCCTGTGTCAGGCTCTGAGCTGGTGGTGTGGAGCCTGAATGGGATTCTCTCTCTCCATCTCTGCCCCTCCCCTGCACACCTGCACACATGCTCTCTCTCCCTCTCAAAATAAATAAATGAACATTTTTAGAAAGTAAACACAAGGGCCCCTGGGTGGCTCAGTCAGCATCCGACTTCGGCTCAGGGCATGATCTCACAGTTTGTGGGTTCGAGCCCCACATCGGGCTCTGTGCTGACAGCTCAGAGCCTGGAGCCTCTTTCAGATTCTCTGTCTCCCTCTCTGTCTGCCCCTCCCCTTGCTTGCACTCTGTCTGTCTCTCTCTCAAAAACAGATAAACATGAACAAAAAAATTTTTAAAGTAAACACATACACACTTGTTATTACCGAAAAGAGACACCTTTAGATAAAAATAGTTTAAAAACCCCCAGGCTGCATTGATATCACAGATAGTTCTAGTCATCTGGTCGACAGGGAAATAGCAAGCAACGTGTGTTCTTCAGCCCCAACCCTGTTCATTTCTTACTGCTGGAAGTTACTGTTCATTTCTCCTTCTTGTTTGACGAAAGCAATAATGAGAACAATAGGAGGCTGGCATTGACTCGCCCGTCCTGCTCAGCCTCCAGAGGGATCAGACAAGCAGACAAATTCTTAAAAGTGGAACTTACCCAAAGAGTAGGCGTATGTGGAACTTTATAAAAAACCATCAAAACTCTTTCCAGAGTGGTTGTGCTGTTTTGCATTCTAGCTGCTCCACAGCCTTCTCCATATTTGGTGGTTGTGAGGCTTTTTAAATTGAGCCATGCCTGGGGCGCCTGGGTGGCTCAGTCTACTACGCGTCCCAGCTCATGGACTCCATGCTCAGTGCAGAGCTCAATGCAGGGCTCAATCTCATGACTCTGAGATCATGGCCCGAGCCGAAATCAAGTTGGATGCCCTAGGAACTTCTTATACAGGTGACAATATGCATGAATCTCAAAGTCTTTACGCTGAGTGAAAGAAGCCAGACATAAATGATTACATAATGCCAGATTCTATTTATATGAAATTCTAGAAAAGGCAGAGCTATAGTGCCAAAAAGCAGATTGGTGATTTACAGGGGTGAGGGGGAGATACAGAATCCGAAGCAGGCTCTAGGCTCTGAGCTGGCTGTCAGCACAGAGCCCAATGCGGGACTCGAACCCACGAACCGCGAGATCACGACCTGAGCCAAAGTCGGACACTTAGCCCTCGTCGGGCTCTGTGCTGACAGCTAGCTCATGGTCTCAGGGTTTATGAGTACAAGCCCTGCATCAGGCTCTGTGCTGTCCAATCCTTGGGATCCTCTGTCTCCATCCCTCTCTGCCCCTCCTCCACTCACTCTCTCTCAAACATAAATAAACATTAAAAAAAAATAAAATCTTAAAATTTTTTTTAAGTTTCTTCTTATTGATGAATAGTATTGATATTGTATCAAAATCGTATCAATGGGCAGTTAGGTATTTGCATTTGCAGCTGATATAGGTAAAGCTGCTATGAATACTTACATAAATGTCTTTGTGTGTTTATTTTTATTTCCCCTGGGTAAATATCTACGAGTAGGTTTGTTGGGTCATATAGTTAGAATATGTTTAACTTTATTTTTTTAAATTTGTTAATGTTTATTTAATTTTGAGAGAGAGAGAGAGAGAAAGAAACAGAGCATGAGTGGGGGAGGGGCAGAGAGAATGACACAGAATCTGCAGCAGGCTCGAGGCTCTGCGCTGTCAGCACAGAGCCCGATATGGGGCTCAAACTCACAGACCTTGAGATCATGACCTGAGCCGAAGTCAAATTATGACCTGAGCTTAACCAGCTGTGCCACCCAAGCACCCCAGAATACGTTTAACTTTATAAGTAACCATCAAACTATTTTCCAAAGTGGTTATGCCATTTCACATTCCCACGAACTAATACAACTTCTAGTTCTTCCTCATCCTGCCAGCACATGGTAGAATCGGTCTTTTTAAATCTTAGCAGGGGCGCCTGGGTGGCTCAGTTGGTTAAGCGTCCTACTTCGGCTCAGGTCATGATCTCACGGTTCGTGGGTTTGAGCCCCGCGTAGGGCTCTGTGCTGACAGCTCAGAGCCTGAAGCATGCTTCCGATTCTGTGTCTCCCTCTTTCTCTAATCCTCCCCTGCTCATGTTGTCTCCCTCTCTCTCTTAGAAATAAATTAAAAAAAAAATCTTAGCCATTCT
Organism: Hyaena hyaena; assembly: GCF_003009895.1. Lineage (NCBI taxonomy): Eukaryota > Metazoa > Chordata > Mammalia > Carnivora > Hyaenidae > Hyaena > Hyaena hyaena. Next base: position 807,483 of record NW_024080669.1, on the reverse strand, counting down.
AAGCGTGCCTGGATGGCTCAGTCGGTTAAGCCTCCGACTTCAGCTAAGGTCATGATCTCATGGTTTGTGGGTTCGAGCCCCACGTCGGGCTCTGTGCTGACAGCTCAGAGCCTGGAGCCTGCTTCCGATTCTGTGTCTCCCCCTCTCTCTGCCCCTCCTATACTTGCACTCTGGCTCTCTTTCTCTCTTAAAAATAAATTTTTAAAAAGGGGCACCTGGGTGACTCAATCAGTTAAGTATCCATCTTCAGCTCATGTCATGCTCTCACAGATTTGTGGGTTCAAGCCTTGCATTGGGCTTTGTGCTGACAGATCAGAGCTTGGAGCCTGCTTTGGATTCTGTGTCTCCCTCTCTCTCTCCCACTCCCCTGCTCACACTCTGTCTCTCTTTGGCTTAAAAATAAATAAACATTAACAAAAAAGATTTTTAATTAATTAATTTTAAAATATTTTAAGTAATGATACTGTGTGGTATATTTGAAAACTGCTAAGAGAGTAGATCTTAAAAGTTCTCATCACAGGAAAAAAAATTATGAGGTGATGGATTACCACAATAAGCTTATTGTGGCAATCATTTTGCAGTATTTATATTTACCAAATCATTATGTTGTACACCTTAAACTATATAATGTTATATGTCCATTGTATCTCAATAAAACAGGGGAATGGGGGAAATAGTTATAACCGATATCCTATTCTTACCATGTTCCTGATCTAAGAGGGAAAACATCCAACCTCTCACCAAGTATGATGTTAGCTGTAGTTTTTTTGTGGACATTCTTTTTTTAAGAGTGTATAAATCTTAAATTTCCTTCTATTCCTAGTTTGTTACTGTGCCTTGACGTAATTTTTCTTAGTTTTATTCTACTTGGGTTCACTGCGGGGGTGGGGGGTTGATCTGTGGTCTTATACTTTTTATTAAACCTGGAAACATTTTAGTCGTGAATTTTTGAAACAGTTTTTTCCTGCCCCCTTATGGAATGCTAATTACACACTTAGACCGCTTAACATTGTTCCACAGATCACTGGAGTTCTGTTCATATTTTCCCAGTATTTCTCTCTGAACTTTATTTTGAATAATTGATATTGCTGGATCTTCAAGTTCATTGATTCTCTTTTCTGCAGTGTCTAACCTGCTATTCATCCCTTCTGATCTATTTTTTATTTCAGATATTAGAAAAGATTCAGATATTTTCATCTCTGGAAGTTCCATTTGGGTTTTTTAATATTATCCACTTCTCTCCCATTATGCTCGTGTCTTCCTCTACCCTCAAACCTGGTCGGCCTCTTTTAACATTCTTGTTTGCTAATTTTATTATATATGTTTTTCTATTGGTTGATTTATCTCCTGATTATGGGTTGTATTTTCCTACTTCATTTTATGCTTAGAAATTTTTATGAAATGCTGGGCATTGTAAATTTTATGTGTTGGGTTTTTGTTGCATGCTTTTAAGTAGTGTTACACTTTATCCTGGTGCCCAGTTAAATGACTTGTAATCAGTTGGAGCCTTTTAAGCCTTGTGTTTAAGCTTCATTAAAGTGGACCCACAGCAGCGTTTAGACCAGTGTTAATTTAGCCCCGCTCCTACGGCCATCACCTTCTGAGCATTTTACCCAATGTCCTATTATTATAAGTTCTCTCCACTCTGGTCAGAGAGAGTACAAGTTCCAAGTCCCGTGTGGGCTCCAGAAATCGTTCTGCTCCTCCTTTCTGGTGATCCTTTCCCTGGGCTGGGGCCATTCACTCCCACATATTATGGACCAGTAGCCAGTCAAAGATGGAAGGGACCCCTCTGCAGACCTCCAGGACTCTCTCTTTCTGTATAGCTTCCTCCTCTTTCAAACCTCGCCTGCAAGTCCACCGCCTTGGCTCTCCCGAATGCCTGTCACTTTCTCCTCAATTCAGTGAGGCCACCAGGCTCTATTTAGCCTCTTTCTCCCTCTGTTCTGTGACCTAGAAACTGCCTCCGGGAAATAAGACGAGGTGTTTGTAAGGTTCGTTTCATTTGTCTCCCTTTTCTCAGGAATCACGGCCCTGTGCTGTCGTCTAATATCTAATAAACATTTATTATATATTTTGTCCAGTTCCCTGGTTGTCTAAGATATCAGGTCCTTGTTATCCCAATCACCAGGCTGAAAGTGGGAGAGAATAGTGATGAACACAGTTTTGGTTTAGTTTTGTATTTTTCTTTTAATGAAGGCTAATTTATTATTTTTTCCTTTTGTGGTTATTGACTTTTGAGTCCTGTTTGAGACTTCTTTGCCTACTTTTGGATTTGAAAAATATTTTCTCCTCTGCTTGCTTTAAAAAAACTTTAGGGGCACCTGGGTGGCTCAGTCAGTTGAGCCTCTGACTCTTGATTTCAGCTCCAGTCACGATCCCAGGGTCATGGGATCAAGCCCTGTGTCCATCTCCATGCTGGGTGTGGAGACTGCTTGGGATTCTTTTTTTCTCTCTCTCTCCCTCTGCCTCTCTCCCCAACTCATGCTCACTCTCTAAAAAAAAATAATAAAATGAAATAAAACAAAACAAAACAAAACAAAACAAAAAACCTTTCTAGCTCTAACTGCTGTATTTAGGTCTATGTTCCAACAGACTCTAATTTTTTTTACATATGGTATAATGTTCAGGAGTCAAAGCTTATTATTTTGTCTAGATGAAGATGTCCAGTTGTTTCAATACCATTTGCTGAAAGGCTTTTTTTTTCTCTATAGAATTGCTTTGATACCTCCATCCAAAATCAATTAACTGTGTAAGTACAAGTTACTTACAAGTACAAGAACTGTGTAAGAGGTTCTATTTCTAGAACCTCTGCTGTGTTCCATTGATCTATTTGTCTATCCTTATGTCAATACAACAAGGCTTTGATTGCCACAGCTTTATAGTAAGTTTTACCGTGATCTACTATAAATTCTTAAAGCTTCGTTTTTCTTTTTCAAGATTATTTTGTTTCTTTTGAACTTCCATGTAAATTTCAAAATCAGCCCATAAAATGTTACCCACGAAGCCTTCTAGGATTATGATGGGAATTACATTAAAATCTAGGGATTAATTTGGCAAAAAGTACGTCTTATCCATATTGAGTCTTAATGACTATTATATATCTCTTCATTTTTTAAAGCCTTCTTTTACTTCACTTAGCAATGTTTTGTAATTCTCAGCACATAGTGCTTACATATCTTTCGTTAAAGACTCTCCTAGGTATTTTGTTATCTATAACACTATTGCAAGTAGAATTTTTCATTTTCCAACTGTCTGCTGCCAGGATGTAGAATTACAATTTACATGTTTATATTGACCTTGTAATTTGCAACCTTGCTAAATTCACCTATCAGTTCTAGTAAGGTTTCTATCCATATAAACTCTTACGTCATTCTGTGAAAACAATGTGTTTTACTTCTTCCTATCCAAAATGTATGTTTTTTAATTTCTTTTTCTTGCCTTGTTGCATCGACAATGATTCCAGTGAGTGTTGAGTAAAACTAGTAAAAGTAGCACCCTGATGTTATGGGGAAAGTGTTCAGTCTTTTATCAGGAAGGATGACATTAGCTGTAGGTTTCATATAATGCCCTTTATCAGACTGAGGAAGTCTGTTAATTTTTCTAGTTTACTGAGAGTTTTTATTATGAACAGGTGGGATTTTGTCAAATGCTTTTTGTGCATTTATTGAGATAATCAGATGAATTTTCTCCTTTGTTCTACAAATGAGGTGAATTATAATAATAGATTTACAAATATGGAATGGATAAACCTCATATAGTCAGATGTATTTTACATATTATTGGCTTGAACTTGTGAATATTTTGTTAATACATTGTCTATATACCTATATAGATGTATGGTTGGATTCAACTTGTAAATATTTTGTTAAAGCTTTTGTATATATATTTATGAGAGATAGCGGCATGTAATTTTCTCATCTTTGTCAAATTTTGGTCTCAAGATTAGGCTGGACCCTGACAAGACTTAAAAACTACTTCTGCTTCACTCTGTTTTCTGAAAGACTTTGTGTAGGATTGGTATTATTTCTTCCTTAAATGTTTGATAAACCCAACAGTGAAACCATCCAGGCCTGGAATCTCCTTGATGGAGAAGTTTTATAGAACAAATTCAAGGTACTGGATAGGCATAGGACTACTTTGATTTTCTATTTCATTTTTGTATGTTCTGATAGGTTCAACATTGTGGTAATCAGGAAGTGGTGAAGTGGCAGGAAGGGCAAAAGAAGAAGAGACAGAATGTTCCCATGAGATCCAGCAGTTGGGTGGGGGAGGGGGGGCAGACACCTACCATACTTCTCCTGGGGGAGAGCAGGGATGTTTCAGGCACTAGGGAAGCATATTCTGTTGGAGGAGATGGGCAATTCACTGGGCCTCCCTAAGGACTTCCTGGTGACACTTTACAATGATAGATGAACCATCACGTGCTCTGAATACAAGCTCAGAGAGAAACCTAAAAACTTAATCAGCACCCCAGAGAAGCACCATGTTTGGTAGACCCCAAGATTGCACCTGCTTTACATTCATTGGTAATAGCTAACTTTCTCGGTACAGCGCTGTGTGTGTGTGTGTGTGTGTGTGTGCATGTGTGCGTGTGCTCTCAATATTTGTGTCTGCCAAATATGATGTGAGGATGCCTCATAACATGTGAGAATAGTATAAACTGCATTGCTATTATGCTTTCTATTTCAGTCCCCTGTAAGTTTGTTTATGGTAGATCAATTTCCTGGAGATACATGGCCTCTAGGGGTACTGCCAGAATCAAGCTTCAGGATGTGAAAGGGATGGGCAGACTACAAATTTTAGTGATCCACCCCCCCCTCACACACACACACACCTGCAGTAGGTACCGCTTCCTTTTAAAGGCCTGACATGTGGTCTAGCCAGGCATACAATGGCTTGAGGTGGGTAGAAGAAATGAGGAGGGTTGGACCAAGGGCCGAACCTCACATGCATATGTCATCTTGGGCATTGCATCTGTGTGACCCCGTCCCCATCACCACCCTGGACCTCTCAGGAGCCCCCTGCTGCATTTCCCACAGTGACTCATGCCCCTCCAATTCATTCTCCACGTAGCAGCCGGAGGGATCTTTCTGAAACATAAATTTGCTCTGGCCATCGCCTTCTTCCTTCACGTGCCTGCCCAACCGAAATCCCTTCATGGTTTCCCGTTTCTCTTGGGGTAAAGACCCAAGTCCTTAAGACGGTCCAGAGCCTGCTTCCTGAGAGCTTAGCACACAGCAGATGCTTATTGAATGAATGAACTTTGTCGTTGGGCCATTCAGCACCTCTGGGCCATCCTAATACCTCCTCAGTCTGTGATGCACATTCAATGAGTAACTCAAGTGAACGTGCTTCCGAAAGCGGTAAAGCGCTACGAAGTAGTGTTTATCCTCATCCGTGAAGTGGAACTTGGGAAGGACGCCAGCGGAGGGGGCAGCGGTGCGCGGACGGGCGCCCCCGTGTGGCGAGACAGAACCAGTGCGGCGGCGGAGGTGGCGGCAGGAGCGGTGGGAAGCCAGCAGCGCCCAAGCTCTCAGCGCTCCCCGACCTGCCCCGGCCTGCTTGGCTTTGATGGCTGCTCCCGCCCCCACCCCACAAAGTCCTGTTCATGCCCAGCGCTGGAATGGGCTTTATGTCTGCCCTCGGGCACCTGCAGCCGGCCAATGGGGGACCTGGGTTAGGTGTCTAGTGAGCATCTGGGGCTGGGCAGGGACCTGAGCTCCAAAGATTCTGTCGTGCATGGGAGGAGGGGAAGGGGGGGTGACCAGCCTGATTAAGGAGGCAAAGGGCTGTTACAAAATCCACCGTCCAGCCAGGTAACCAGAAAGCTCAGTCCAGCTAGTTACTATCTGCTGGTGATGTCCTTTGTTTGGGGCTCTATGCCCAGCAACATTAGAGTCGTGTGTCTTGGTTTGTCCCTGGGTCTGTTTCATTGCCCTGGGTCTCCCCCCTCTTTGCAGGCAGGCACCATGTAGTATGAATTCCTTTCCCACCCCTAACACCAACCACCTCCTGGCGCAGAGCAGGACTGCAAAGCCTTGCCTAGTGGCCAAATGTACTCATTTAATGCCACAAGTACCCTCTGCAAGCGTGGAGGAGTGCGTTTATTACTTTCATTTTCCTGATGAGGAATCTGGGGCCCAGGGAGGATCTTGTCGCTAGAAGTGAGCAGGTGCAGGGGACCTGGGTAGATAAAAGGTGCTTCTCATCAGAGTTTCCCTGAGCTTCATGGGCTCTAACTAGCCAGCTTCAGGGCAGAACCCACGGTGACTGACAGATCCACCCCTACAGAGCTCCCTAGCACTGCAGTGTGGGAATGGCTGTCCGAGGAAGTAGTCCTGGTTGCTGTTGAAGCAGCGCCTTGTGCTCTGAGCTCCTGGAAGGGTGAACAGTAACCTCACTCTCGTTCAACCTCAGATGCCCAGCTCACCCTGCACAGCCAGCTCTCGGCCTGAATCAATGCTCTCGGCAAGCCCGTGGTCAGGGCACATGGGCAGAGCAGACAGGAGCCTGCGGAGACCCACTGGCAACTCAGATTGAAACCAAGAACAGCTGCAATTTGTCCATGACATTTAGGAGCCCAGGAGTAAGCAAAGCCTGGGTTGCCTGCTGTGTCCACACTGTCCATGAGGACACCATTGTCGATGGGACCAACCTCTGATGGTCATCTGAGCATCCCCAGGAAGCAGTCCCTTCCTTTACCTTCTATCACAGAATGCGGCCCAGGCAGAGAGGGCTTCTGTGCCACCACGGATCCCACTTCCACCCAGGAAGTCTCTCCTGGAACCCAACTACAATCCTTCCTGCCGGCATTAGCTCACTCACCATGCTCTGATCTGGGAGGTGATGCAGACTGGATCTCCACACTCCTCCCTGCTTCTGGCCCAAGAAAGGTTGTCATAAAGCTGAGGACAGGAAGTGCTCTTGAACATCAGACTTGAGGTCCAGGAGCCCGGCAACCGGATATCAGACTGATGTCCTACAGCTTCTGACTGACTAGCTCCAGGAGCGAACCATTAGGCTGAGCAGCCTGGCGTGTCGTGGCCACGTCCTTGGACCCCTTATCCATTACAGACGTGTAGGAACACGCCTATACTCGGACTGGCCCTGCCGATGTCCGACTGAAGGGTCCCAGCAGTGGGAGCCAGGGAGGCAGCTGGGACCTGTGGGCTAAGACCCTGGCCTGGGGGCTTGGGCTCCTGGGAATGACTCTAGCATGTTTCGAGGTGAGGTTCCACTCTGGTGCTTGGGGACGGGATCCCAGCTCAACCAAGCCACCACTACACCCAGGGGCCCAAGTCGAAGCAGAGCACAAATACTGGCTCGGGGGAATAAAAAACAGGGTGTGAGAGTAGGGGCGGTCTCCTGAACACAGCTCGGGCACTAGAGGGGTTCAGAAGCCTACATTCATCCCTTCTCATGAACGATCCCCTAGGGATCCTCCTTGGAGAAAACAGAACAGTGGGGAGGAAAAGCGGGTGAGGAAAGAGTGCCATTAGGAGCCTGTTGCAGGGGTCCAGGTAGGACTGGGGGGGCCTGGGGGAAAGCTGGAGCCTGAGGGCCGAGTCTGAGAGGCCTTGGAGGAAGCACACGGTGTACCCAAGTCCCAGTCTGGAGATAGGGCAGGGGAGCAGTGCCTGAGCTCAGGAATGAAGAGGGAGTCACGGCCCTGTGTCAGCTCTGCCCTTTGGCAGTCCCGTCTTGCCCAGGTCACTTGAATTGGCCAAGTTTGTGATCTCTTTAAAATGGAAGGGAGAGGGGTGCCTGCGTGGCTCAGTCGGTTGAGCGTCTGACTCTTGGTTTCGGCTCAGGTTATGATCCCAGGGTCGTAGGATCAAGTCCCGAGCTGGTTCCACACCGAGCGTGGAGCCTGCTTCAGAGTCTCTCTCTCTTTCCCTCTACCCCTCTACCCCTCTCTCTCACTCTCCCTCTCTCTAAAATAAAAATAAAATGGAAGGGACACACCCCGCATCTGTGTCAGGCACCTGATTCTGTGGGATGTAGGGGGAGTGGCCAAGAAGGGAAAGAGGAGGGCTGGTAACCCACCTCTTCCCACCTCTGGTTCTGCCTCGATGGCCTCAGTTGGGCTGGTCAGAGAACCTGATGTGGCCCATATCTTGCCCACCAGCCCTTCTTGTGGCCAATATCTTGCCCACCATCTTGCCCATCAGCACTCTTGCCCCCCCTCCCCCCAGATGAGCTCTAGCTCCACCCACCTCGTCTCAGGAACAAACCTAGAACAAGCACTCAACAGCCCCAACTCCGCTGCTGTTTGTGGGGTAGAGTGGGAGAACCCTGGATTCGACCCCTGCTGCGTAAGTCCTTCCTAGCCGGTGGCAGGGGGCATGATGGAACCCCTCTGCAGATGGCCAACCTTGCTTTGGCTCTTCGTACGTGCCAGGTGCTGGGATAAGCACTTTGCGCTCGCCCCTACGGCAACCCTCTGAAGTGTCCCATTTCACAGGTGAGGAAACTGGGATCCAAGAGGTTGCGTAAGCTGCCGAGGTCACGCATCTGGTGCGTGGCGGAGCTATGAGGTGGACCGTCCCACGCCGAAGGAGGCACTGGAATATCTCCCTCCCAGAGCTGCCGTGATGGGCAGATGAGATCTTGCTTGGAAAGTACCTGCCCGGCACAGGTGTGAACTCACATAAGGCTCCTGCCTATTTCGCTCCCGCCCAGCGCCCCTGTCCTTCACCCTTGGAAGGGAAACGGACTGTGGTTCCTCATTCTGACCACAGGGTGTCTCCACGCCCTTGCTCAACAACCAGCCACCCAGGGCCCTGGCTGCCTTTGACGCAGCCCTAAATCCTTCGTGCTACTAGTTAGCATAGTCACCCCACCCCACCCCCACCCACGTTTGGTCTTGACTGTTGGGAGCACAAGGTCTATACCACCCGCACCCCCACCTTGCTGGGTTGAGCTGAGTGGCCTGGCGGAGAAGGTGTCATTTTCCGTGTGGGCCTACATCCTGTGGACCCCTGGGCGGTTGGTGATCCCTTCAGGTTCCTGTCAGCAACTCAAGAATCGGAGTTTTGTAGGAAATCCTGCGCCCTCACCACGGTGGGCCTTGACCGGCCTGGAGGGAGGCTCCTGCCCCTTCTCCAGCCACCCCTGCCCCGTCGGACCCAGTAACTGGTGACTGGGGTATTGCTTTCTCGTCTCCACAACCTGTGTTCTCATGAACTTCTCCCTGGGAGGGTAATTAGAAGCCGCATAATTATCTCCTTTTGGAAGATTAAATGAGGTTAAGTAGGTGCAAAACATTATGGAAGCTTTTTATTACAATTTAGATAGGGGAACACAAGCCACACCGTATGTCAGTGGTGGCCACGGGGGAGAAGCCCAGGCTACCCGATCCCAACCTAGCCAACTCTCCCAAGAAATCCCATTCGGCTGTGGAATGGCTCCCTCTGGGTGGCCGCAGTCCAGTGGTTTGAAAGGGCAGCAGAACAGAGATCCGGGGGCAAGAGGAAGGCAGGGACGAAGGGGTTAAGGGGGCCTGGAGCTGGGTGGCTGAAGGCTATTAACAGACCAGTAGGAGAGGAAGGGGCCAGAGAGCCGGTCTGGCTTTGATTAGGTCCCAAGGCCATCTGGAGAATCCGACTCTGGAGATTGGCTGGCTTTATAGGGGGCAGATGGCATGAATTATAGGGAATTTAATGGGGAAGGGGGCTCTCCCTATAGTGCCTCTGAAAGGGTCTGGGTGGGGCTTCCTCCCTCGCAGCCGGGACCGATTGCATCAGCTTCCGCCCCTGCTGTGCCTTCCTGCCTGCAGTACAGTACCCCTCTTCACGGGGCCCCCGCACTACCCACCCCCCTAGGAGTCTGGGAGGATGTGCTATCACTCAAAGGAGAAAGAGACCCTCTGCTCTCTTTACAGAAGCCACATGAACACGTGGTACCAGCCAGGAGCCACTGTGTGATGGGTGAACCACCATGTGGGCCAGTGAAGTGTGAGTGGCCGTCTTGCCCCCAAGCTAACTACAGATCTTAGACAATAATCCATCCGTATCCTTGATGGTGAGGAGCTCGGAGACCATCCTGTCCAAATGCTTCCACAGAGGCCCAAGGCCACACAGCTAGCCCCTCAGTGCTAGACCTCAACTCTAGTCCCACAACCCTTGAACGGGCACCTTTTCCTGACCACCCTCCATCACACAGCCTCTCTGGGAGTCCTTTCCTCACCGAAGCAACGATACCTGTTTGGCCTCCCTCACAGCTGGAGAGGAATGACACGTTGGCTGCAAAAGGCTTTGAAAAGTTAGATCCACCACTCAAACGATCTCTGCATTATTGCAGTTTGGTGAGCTCCCTGGAGGCAGGCCAGCTAGCTGTTCCCTTCTGAGGAGGGGCCCACCTGACTGATTGATTCCCTGTCCCTCTCCAGTGCGGCTCTGCTCAGGGGAAGCCAGTAGAGCTCAGCCCAGGCCAACATCATTAGGGCGATGGGCCATTCTGGAAAACAAAAAAAAAACAAAAACAAAACAGCTCTCTTTTCCTGCATCCCAAGGTCAGGGATGATTTTCCTTTGGGGGAATTATCCCTGCCTGGTATCCCAGATGGGGAAGGGGGAGGGAAGGAAGGTTGGCAACCAGGTCTCCCACCATTTTGGATATTATCTTGGCCAGCCAGAAAACAGCCTGAGCCATGTCTGTCACCTTAAGGTATATATCTCTGATACGAAAATGACATGACATGACATGATTTGCACAGACGTGTATGCAAAGGGCTGTCCATACAGATTTGTCTGCAATAACGAAAGACTATCATTAGGGGATGGGGTAAATACATTATAACACATCCATGCTATATAATACCAGGCAAAGAATGAAGTAGATGTATATGTGTATATAAATGAATGTATGTGTATATAAGTGAAATCGACTTATATGAAGATTTCTAAGACGCACTGTTAGGAACAAGTTGTACATGGAAGAATGTGTATAATATGTTTCTGTTTCACAAACACATACACACATACACACAAAGAAGATGTAAATAAAGCACAGAAAATTTCTGAATGATATACACAGAAGCTGTTAATAGTCATTGCTTCCCCAGTTGGGAGACAGGTGGTCTGTAGTAACAGAGGACTTACTTTCCAGTACATTCCTATTTTGGCATTTGTATATGTGCTACTTTTTCAGTGAAATGAAGGGAGGGAAAGTCAGTCTAGAAAAATAGCTGCTTGGGCTCAGCCACATCCCTCGACTCCATCCCCCTTCTGATCTCCTGAAGTTTTACTCCTGTTTCCTTTCCACCTGGCTCTGACCCACACACCAGCCCATAAGGGTGTTCCCACCTGAGCCACAGCCCCCAGGGGCAGCCACCCTTCATTCTGTGAGGACCAAGGCCTCCATTTCATACCCAGCTGCAAGAGGCCTATGAGGACCTCAAAAGCTTGGAGAAGCGAGGTCGCCCCAGGTAGGAGCCGTGGGAGCAAGCCAAGGGGCTGGGTTTCCTATTAAGCACTGGAAGGAGTGGCAGTTAAACACCAAGCTTCAAAGAGTCTAAGATTTTCAAAAATCGCTTTTGGGGAATATGCAGCTTTTATTGGAGGTGTCAGACATTAACGAGAGTTCTGGATCTTTCCCAGCCCAAAGCACACTCTCCCTCTCTTCCCCACCTCCACTCCTTCGAGCAACCAGCTAGCCCCACTTTGACGAATGGAGAGAAGCTGAAGGTTCCAGGGGTATTCCTGCCCTACTCCTCAGCCCACCTCCCTCCACCCCCTTCACTTCTAGAAGAAGGTGTGGAAGCTAAGAGGATCCAAGGGGAAGGGAGTTAGGAACCCAAGGGAAGGGCTGGGGGCAGGTTCAGACAGAGGCAAAAAGGCCAGCCTTGCTTACCTGCTCCTTTGGAAAAGGTTACATGGCCAATGATTTGGAATTCTGAAGCCTGTCTTATGCCAATGGGATGAAACCTTAACACACACTTGCTGCCTCTTGGTAATGATCATGTTCTTAGATATTTTGAGATCCTGACCGAGAGGGAACTGTGAGTGCTCTATTTTGTCTGAATATGTAGAGTTACAACTGAGCCTTTCTTGACCACATTTTTAAAAAATATTTTATTTAGAGCAAACCAGAGGACTCTAGGTGCTGGCGAGGATGTGGAGAAATGGGCACTCTCCTACTCTGTTGGGGGGAATGTAACCGGTGCAGCCCCTCTGGAAAACAGTGTGGAGATTCCTCAAAAAAGTAACAATAGAACTCCCCTATGACCCAGCAATAGCACTGCTGGGAATTTACCCAAGGGATACAGGAGTGCTGATGCATAGGGGCACATGTACCCCAGTGTTCATAGCGGCACTCTCAACAATAGCCAAAACATGGAAAGAGCCTAAGTGTCCATCAACGGATGAATGGATCAAGAAGATGTGGTTTATCTACACGATGGAATACTACATGGCAATGAGAAAGAATGAAATCTGGCCATGTGTAGCAACATGGATGGACCTTGAGGGTGTTATGCTGAGCGAAATAAGTCAAGCAGAGAAGGACAATATCATATGTTTGCACGTATAGGAGGATTAGGAGGAACTTGATGGAGGAACAAGGGGGAGAAGAAGGGGAAAAATAGTGGGGGAGAGGGAGGGAGGCAAACCATGAGAGACTGTTGAATGCCGAGAACAAACTGAGGGCAGATGGGGTGGGGGGAGAGGGAGTGGGGTGAAGGGCATGGAGGAGGGCACTTGTGGGGATGAACACTGGGTGTTATATGGAAACCAATTTGACAATAAACTATTTAAAAAATAAAAACAAAAAAAATGTTTTATTTATTTTTGAGAGAGAGAGAGAGACAGCGTGAGCAGAAGAGGGTCAGAGAAAGAGGGAGACACAGAATCCAAAGACTAGCTCCAGGCTCTGAGCTAGCTGTCAGCACAGATCCCGAAGCGGGGCTCAAACTCATGAACCGCGAGATCATGACCTGAGCCGAAGTCAGACGTTCAACTGACTGAGCCACCCAGCTGCCCCTCTTGACCACATTTTGAATGCCGGCTCACTTCCCAGTCTTGGAATGTACCTGGTGAGCTTGAAAGGGAAGCAGGATGTCCAAAATAGTGGGGCACCTGCCCATACACTCTGAGCAGAGGACACACACAGACATTTTGGAGAATGAATATGTGCAGAAGTGAATGAGTGAATGACTTTACTTTACAGGAAGACATGAGATTAGACATTAGAATTTATACATTAGATGATGTTACGTATCTATATTAGAGATTAGAAATGACTCCTGTTAGATAGGCATTGGGACCTCTGAAAAGACTATACCATGATTCTTTTTTTTCTTTTTTTTTTAAATTTTTTAAAAATATTTTTATTTATTTCTAGGAGAGAGAGAGAGAGACAGCGTGGGCAGGGGAGGGTCAGAGAGAGAGGGAGATACAGACTCTGAAATAGCCTCCAGGCTCTGAGCTGGCAGTCAGCACAGAGCCCGACGCGGGGCTTGAACCCACAAACCGCGAGATCATGACCTAAGCGAAAGTTGGACGCCCAACCGACTAAGCCACCCAGGTGCCCCATACCATGATTCTTAAAGGAAAGGATCTTTCTCTTCGTCATCTTTCAATAAATGATGGATGGATTAATGGATGGATGGATGGATGGATGGATGGATGGATGGATGGATGGATGGATGGATAAGTGAAGGAATATATAGTCTTACGGTCCTTGGCGATGTAGGGTAGGTTATTTATATGACAGTAAGACAATTAATTATATTTCTAAAGTTAGCCTGCATAAGGCAGGAGGAGGGGCAAGATGATCTATTGGGTCTCTTTCCAATCCAACTATCTACAGCTCGAGTGAGTATTCAGGAATATTTGTATCTAGACTCTGAGCATATGATGGTACTCAGTTTCTCAGAAGTTACACGTTGCCAGTCTGTGAGCAGCCATCAGGGAATTCAGTCTGTCCACTGAATGGGTAGGGTGGGGGTGGTCATCTCCAACACTATTGGCTTCTGGAATCATCTTCCACTGCCAGTAACCATAGTGACTCTATCTGGGTAACCCACCAGGAGCTCATGCTCCTCCAGTCTCAGCTCAGCAAACACCCCTGTGAGAAAATGGGGAAAGAGTTCTGTCCTTTCCTCAATACCTTCTTCCCAGAGAGTGTGTCTCAGGTCAAACAGAGACCTAAAGTGGAGATGTGCAACATGCATGTGTTCATTCCACTCAAGGTAGATCTTAACCGCAACACAACACTGGAGGAAAGTCAACTTGTTAATTTTCAAGTACCAACAGAGAAAGGAGACACAACAGTCATTGACCTTGAGGCATAGCTCTGCCCCCTCCCCCTCCAGATCTCTTTGTCTCTCAATTTTCCATTCTATCCCCCCCTTCAAGGATTAGTGTCCTTCAAGGACCTACTCCTTCCCTCCACACAGAAAGCCCTCGTATTTATGGCCTAGAATTTAGCCAGACTCTCCTCTTGGCAACAGTTGCTAGTGGATCTCCCCTGGGGGAGCTGTGGCCAGTGTCCTCATTAGCCAAGAAGTAAACATATCTCCAGTCCTGATGAGCACTTGATCTTTTCCCAGAGCCAACATGGTCTGGCCTCATAGGAGGAAGGGCTATTTTTCCTCTTCGCTTGTCTTTGACCCTGCCCTTATAAAACAGTAACCCCAGCATTATTTTACCCAAGAAAGCATCACTCATTTCTGAGCTTGGCTTACAGTAGAAGCATTACCACATCAGTTGTTGTGTTCTCAGCACCTAGAATGACTAATTAGATTCATTCCAATTTTGAATATCCCCTTGATGAAAGGTGGCGAGGCCACCAGGTGGTTCGTTCTGCCATAATAAGAATTATCATCTAGAATGGTCCATCCATCTAGATCCTGTCTCTGACCAGGGTATGGAAAACATACTGTTCCCATAATATCACCATTGGGATGCTAGCGGGGAATATATCTGAGCATCCTTTATTCCCCTGGTGGACATTTATGAAGAACTTGACTCTCTACAGTTTACCAAGCATGTTAATGTGCATTATCTTTTCTCATCCAACTCCTGGGAGGTTCCTCGTATTGTTATCCCCATTGCACAGTTAAGGAAAAAGCAACTGAGATTCAGAGACTTGCCCAAGGTCATATAGTTGGTAAAAGACCAAGTCAAGAGTGGAACATAGGCCTCCTGACTCGCCTGCTTTCTCCACTTCACCTTTTTCAAAAATTTTCTATCTCCACATAGAAGCCACTATGGGTTTCAGGGAAGAGTTACAAAAGCACTTCCCTCTTCCTGATGCAGAGCTAGATTCTGGATGTCCTGAAGCTGCAAGGGAGTAAATGCCAACAGTTCTGATCTTCTAATGCCTAGAACAAAAACATGCCATGAACAAGGAGAGCCCGTTACACCATTGAAAGGGGAGAGAGAAGAGGATGGGAAAGAGAGGAGAAAAGAAAAGAAGGAAGGAAGAGAGGAAAGGAAGGAGGGAGAAGAGACCAGTAAACAATCTTCTAAGGTTTCTGGGAAATCACATATACTCCAACATAGAAAGCACACACACACACACACACACACACACTGCACATCTGTGTGAGAGTGTAATGGAATGCACACAGGCTTCAGAGCCAAGCGGACCTGGTCAGTCCCTCAGCTCTAACATTACAGCCTGTGAGTCTGTAAGTAAGTCACCAGATCTTTCTCAGGCTCTGTTTTTTTTCATCTGCAAAACGCGGGAAGTTATGCCTATCCAAAGACTGCAAAAGGCTCAAGAAAAATGTTGAGCCAGAGGCTGGAGGAGAAGGGGAGTAGGGGAATCTGAGCAGAGAGAGACTGGGAGGCCCTAATGGGAAAATGTTTGAGAACCTCCGATAAGTATAAGAAGTCACAGTGAAGAAACCATTCTCCAGAATTCACAAACCCCAGAAGAAAAGTTCAAATTCTTTTCTCCTTACGATTTTGTTACCGAGCCCAGCTCCCCTCCCTCTTGAGAATCCTTTCCTTCCATCCCCACCCTAATGTGTTCTCCAGACTTGGCAAGAAGACTCTCCCATCTGCCTTTCTGCCGCCATGTTTCCCCTTGCCCTTACCCCCAGCCCCCAGACCAGAACCAGAGCCAGCTCTCCACAGATGGGCAAACCTGAGACAGCCCCGAGCCTCCTGGCCCCAGCTGGCCTCCCTGCGGCCCACCTTAGACACAGCCACCTAGAGAAAGAAGGCTCACACATGAGGAGGCCAATGGCGGGACTTGGAGGGGTCAATCTGGAAGGAAGATTTGAAAAGGTCCAGGGTAGAGGGAGGGCAGGCCCATTGTTCTCATACTGCAAGCCTATGCAAAGGCCAAGGGCAAAACTGAGGGGCAGACACTGAGGTCACGGAGCCAAACAAGGTGGGCTGAGTCCAGAGCCATGCTCAAGGTCAAAGGGAAGGGATGGTGGTGCTGAGGCCAGGAAGACACCAAGGGCCAGAGGGGGAAGTTTGGCCTTGATGAGATGCATGGTCTGCAGCCACAGGCGCCCCTGGACATCCACCCAATGGACTGAGTCAGCAACCCAAGCTGGAGGCGTAGAGAAGGTGATGGGCTGGGTATGAGAGAAACAAGGCAGCACCATCAAGCAGGCCTGTGAGAAGCTCAGGCATTAGCCCAATATTCTTGCACCGTTCCCAGAGAATGATGCCCAGGGCAGCTTTGATCCCTGCAGCGTGGCCCAGCATCATGGGGGCGGGCAGCCTCTGTCCAGAGAGCCAGCCCTTCTCCTCTTCTGCTGCCTCATTAAAATGGACCCTCCCTCCCCACCCCTTCCTTGTGCAACATCCTAGACTCTCCTCTGCCCCCAGCTTCCCCACGACACCCCACCCTCACGCTCCCTCTCTGTTCTTGCCTGCTGAGATCAACAGCTCAGCTTTTCTTCAGCCTGAGTCAGCAAGCTGGCAAGCTGCCTCCTCCAAGCCTCGAAGGGCAGGAATGGACACCCTTTGAAGGCGTCCCCTTGACACCTTGGTTCTACTCCGGGCTGTGCGATCTGGAGCATTCCATACCATCTCTCTGAGCTTTGTCCCTGCAGGCCCGAAGCGCTGCCTTTCTTCTTGCACCCTGGACACTGAGCCAAGGAGCCTGTGAGGCGATTGAAGTTCAGAGGGGTTAAACCAATTGCCCAGGATTGCACAGCTGAATGGAGACTCTGATCGGTTTGTCGCAGGCAAGACGCGCAAGAGCCCCAATGAGCAGTGGTTGATTTGCCACGCGATCAATGTTCTAGCAGTGACAGACTGGAGCAACTCAGTGAGGTCAGCTGGCTACAACAGCTCAGGGTCGCCAAGGACTGGGGCTTTCGTAATGTCTTCCCCAGGATGAAAGATCTTCCCCCCAAGCCACTGAGTCTATTCCCAGATTCTCTGATGAGGGCAGCGCCCCTACCCTACCCCCCTCTCTCCCACTTGGAAAAGCCCAACTATGCAGATTCGTCACTCGCAACAAAGATGGGAGGGGTCACCCACTGC
This sequence comes from Hyaena hyaena, assembly GCF_003009895.1. Classification (NCBI taxonomy): domain Eukaryota; kingdom Metazoa; phylum Chordata; class Mammalia; order Carnivora; family Hyaenidae; genus Hyaena; species Hyaena hyaena. Next base: position 790,025 of record NW_024080669.1, on the reverse strand, counting down.
CCTGTCCCCTGAGAGAGTCCAGCCCTGCAAACAGCCTGTGAGTCCTCATGCTGGACTTCAGTCCTCTCTTCGTTGAAGGGACAGGCAAGGGGAAATCAGCCCAGCTCTCGCTTCCGTCTACAACACTCCCTGCAGCCCAGAGCCTGGGGCAGAGGACCTACGGTTCACTGGGCACTGAGTCAAGGCCTCATTCAAGGGAAAGTTGCCTCCACCAGGCTTGGGCCCCAGCTTTCTCCTGTTAATTGAGATAATGACCCAACTCCCAGGGCTGCTTCAGCTTGAAAGGGGCTTTGAGATGCTGGGATGAAAGGCACGGGAATGGAGTACGAAGCCAATGCGAGCCTGGCCCTAGGCCTTCTCCAGCCCCCATACTGACTCACTTCCTCCCCGCTGCCTGGGCTTTCTCAGTGACCCAGAGACATTGAACTCTCCTTTCAGGACACTTAGGGGTGGGGTGGGGAGGTCTTCCCAAAGAGCGTATGCAGGACACAGGCCAGGCACAATCTCAACTCACCACCACGGCGCCCCCCACCTCCCGCACTGGGTGGTGTGCTGGTCTGGATGCCAATGGGGATGCTCCCTCGCTTTTATAGTCATGACTCTCCTCTTCCCATGGTTGGGAGGGTGAGGTGGCTCAGGGATGGGCATCCTTTGGTTATACTTGAAGACACCCAGGAACAAAGATGTGAGGAGGCTTCCCAAGGTTTCCCAGCACATCTGAAGAGAGAGCAGCTCTGAAGCCTTCTAACCCCCTGTGTTCTTCCCCCAGAGACAGCCAGACCCCAGGTTACTCATTCTTTTAAAGAGGAGGCTCTCCTACAAGCTTCTTGATCCTGTGCCTTGTGTCACCAGCATCTACACAGGCTTTGCCCTCAAGGAATTTCTTCTCCTGGTCAACCAGTATCTCTTTAATACGTGGAAAGATCACTAGATATTTTAGGGTGAAGGAAAAAACCCTAAGGGTCGGGCAAGGGAGTGAGGCCTTCCAGAAGGTCAGAGTAGAGAGGCAGGCGTTGCCAAGGACAGGACTCTGGTGTCGGCCTCTGCCAGTGGACTAGAACTGCAAAAACGTCCAGGTAAGGCTCCTAATGCAGGTCTTCAATTCAGTTCCCTTCACCTGGTGGATCTCAACTCACCACCCCCCTCCCAAGAGGCTGGGTTTCCAATTCTGCATTCTGACAGGGAGAGAATGGCTAGACGGACCCCACTTTGGGCCAGTCCTGTGCCACAGGCAACCAAGACGTTCTTTCTGCCCTTAAAGAAGAAACATGTGCAAGGCCACCAGACCGAGAAGGACAGGAGCTGGCAGGGAAGGAGGTGCAGGCATCTTGCTTTGGGGACCAGGGAGGAAGGACTGAGGGAAAGTCCAGAAAGCTACTCATCGGTAATTTGGAACCAATACCTCCCCCTCTTTATTGTGTAAGCACCCCCAGCCTCCCAGTTCAAGGCCTTCAGTAGCAATCCTTAAATCAGCCAGAACTAGCTGAGCTCAGATGGAGCTATGAGTGGTTTCCCCCCTGCAAGCTTTCTCCTCCTTTTTGGACACCCAAAAAGTAGGAGTGATACTATCACCCGCAGCCAGTGGGGCGTGCATTCACAGACACGAAGTGATGGAACAGCCCCAGCCCAGAGCTGTTACCTGTTACTTTACTCCCGGTACTTTCCAAATCCTGCTTATTAGAAAGCAGTGGGAGGAGCTTGTGTGCTGGGCAAAGAACTCCCCCAAGGCAAAGGTGGGTAAGTCCCAGAACCACAGGCTGAGGGAGACCGTGGAGAGGCTTTATGGGAGGACTTTCCAGGTGGCTGGGGTGGCCTGGGCTTGAGGCAGGGGGCTCCCTGCAGTGACCTCTCAGGTTTCCTGGGACTTGGGCAGGTCTGGAAGCTGCAGGGGGGTGTGCAGGACGCACAGAAGGAGTGTGAGGGACAGGCTCTCCAAAGGTTTGTTTTTCCTATATTTCTGGGCTCGGGGCTCACTCCTCCTGGCACTGGTCCTTCCTGGGGCCCCAGCTCCAGCTTGTTAGTTTTAACTGGAACAATTTCCTTTGAACTCAGCTTGAATTAGCATCACCATGGCGATAGAGCCGAGTTTTCACTAGTCGACCTGGTCTTCACCCCTCAAGCAATTAGCTCCTGGGAGCAAAGCAGAAGGAGGAGGAGGAGGAGGAGGTGGAGAAGGAGGAGGAGGAGGGAGAAGATGAAAGGGGGAGGGTGGGGGGGAGGGGATGGAGGTAGAGGAGCCACGGAAAGGGAAAGGAGTAGGGGAAGGGGGAGAGGGATGGGTAAAAGATGAGGAGGGGGAGGCAGGGAGCTGGAGGGAGGAGGAAGGAGACAGGGAAGTGTAGGAGGGACTTTCTGAGCAGCTATATCACCAAGGCTGCCTTTACCTTCCCAGCCCTTCCCAAGGGCGCACCTGCACCTGCACCTGCCTGCCGAAAGCTCGGGAAGCGAGGGAACCGGCATCCGGAGCTTCCACACACAGCCTGGGAGGAAGGGTGCACTGTCCCCACTTTCTTAGGGGGGAGCCAGCAGCCCGGCCCCCACAGAGCAGCCACCCCAGGCAGTAAGCCCCTCCCTCCTGAAGGGACCAGGCTAGTAGGGCTTTGGAGGCTGAGGGCTGAGGAGGGGTCGAAGGCCCCATACTTACAAGCCCCCTGTCCTCTGTAAGTGGCAGTGGGAGAGAGCTAAGGTTAAGTGAGAGGACCAGCCTGGCATGTGCTCCACGTGACCTCTGTGGGATCATTGCCCACCTACATGCCTCCCCCCTCCCTGGTCTGGGAGCTTCGGGGTTTCTTAGGCATCAGTGACTTCCCAGACAGACACCAGCACCATGCCTGACCCATATGAGCAGGCAATAAGGATTTTTGCAAATAAATTAACAAACAGTTAGACTGTTGTGGGTTTTTTAATGAGTGGTAAGAACAGGAAAGGGGACTAGCAAACCAGAATCCTCCAGAGTTTGATCAGTTGAGATTCTCTCTGTAGTCAAGACTCCTTCTGTTCCCACCTCCTCCAGGAAGCCCTCAGGGACTTGCCACTCCTAAGGCTCCTCAACCTCTGAGACCCTGCAATCATCCCCACCGCCCTGCAACTAATTACTGTTTCACTCATCCACCTCCACCACACACCGCACTGCCAGTCCTTTGGTCTGGAAGCAGAGGAGGGGCCCCCTAATGATCAGTATGGGGTGACAACAGTGACTGTGTCTCGTTCTCCAACTCCTTGCATGCTCCAAGTTCCACGTGTGTGCTCTAAAAATCTCTGTGAATGCATGCACCCGAGTATTTGCGAGATGCCTGGACCATGCCTGAGCCGTGCCCTGCACAGGGCCAGGTGGCCGGCGCTCAGAGGCCAGTAAAGACGGTCCCTGGGTGAGACAGATGTGTACACAGGACTGGCAGGACATGGCAGCCATGAGAGGGTGGGGTCATGGGGGCGGGGTTTCCAAGGCCCCTCTTCCAGGCCGCTCTCCAGAGAACGGAAGGGGGAGAGGTGTTCCTTAGGCCCTTGGGGACACAGAGCATTTGAAGAAAGAGAAAAACAGCCCCGCTCTCTTCTCAAAAGGAGCCCGATGGGAGGGAGAGGCTGGGAGGCGGGAGGAAGGCGGTGTGCTCTACCCAGGGCTGTGCGGGGCCTTCTGAACTGACCCTCAAGGACGGCCCCAGGCCTGGCTCTACACCTGGCATATGTGCGCTGTCTTAGGACCAAGAGTGGCCTCTAGGCATGATCGGCTGTGACCGATCACGTGTGTTCTGCCTCCCCTGGGTTGTACCATGTCCCCGCCTCCCCCCTGGTAGCCACCAGCTCTGCAGGCCCAGCCCCCCAGGGTTCTGAGCTGGCTGGCATTGGGTCAGGGATCAGCAGGCGGCCTAATTCTTCATGTCTCCAGCTCTCCGTCCGCAAGGAGGGGATAATGACAGCCCGGCCTCCTCTGCTGGCCTCCAGGATTAAACGAGGGGCTGCTGGCCAAGCACTCAGCACAGCCGCCCCAGAGTCTCCGAGAGCTCACTCAGCCCGGCGGGTATCACCTGGCGTCCGTTTTGAGTCTGGTTTCCCACGTGTACAATGGAAGTCATATCCTTTCTTGGCACCTTCATTTCCTCCACCACCACCTCCTCCCCCGCCTCCACACAAATGAGCACCTGTCTCTTCAGCGGACCCCTGTCCAGGCACCATCATACACCGCTCCCGTCTGTCGCCAGAGCTGCCCTCTTTCTTCCTCTTTCCGCATTTCTGGCCTTTGGCTTCACTTGCTCTCGTCCCCACCCTGCTGGCGCTCCTCACTTCTCTTCTCCCAAGTCCTGCCTCGGGCCTCTGTCTCTCCCTCCCTCCCTCCCTCTTCTCCTCTGCTGCTCATTATAAAAAAGAAATCCTTCTAAATACGCCAAAAATGCACTCATCCCCCACGGACCCCAGTCTAGCACAAAGGGCTGGTTCTTTCTGGCTGCTCCGCGTGGTCTCCTTCTTGCCCACTGCCTTTGAATCGTGGCCTCGTTCACAGGACTGGAAGGGCTAACTGGGGATTTTCCCATGTGGCCGGGCGGGGAGGAGGCCAGAAGGGCCTCCAATTGGTGGAAGGGGGTGGAGATCAGCGGCCTAGCATCCTGCCCAGAGTTTGATTTCGCCTCAGGGGGAAAACCAGATGCTTACTTGATATCATGAATAACTCCTTGAACCCTGAAGAAGTCCACTGGATGTGCAGGAAGGATTCAAGACAGAAATGAGGAAGGCCACCATGTGGAATGTTAGATCTCAAGGACACGGCAAAGTTGGCCTTCTCCCTGGGGCTGGATGACAGTCCTTTGGCCTGGAAGCAGAGGAGGGGGTCCCTGATGGGTCGGTATGGGGTGTGAGCACTCTGGGGTTTTTCAGGGAGTGCTGTGCTCTCTGAGCTCTGAGCCCCTCCCCACCCCGCCCCTACCCAGTGCCCTCAGGTCCTGCTTCACAGGAGCCCCAACCTACGAGGTGAGCAGCCCCTCCCCCCAAAGCCAGGATGACCTTGCCCCAGAAAGAAAGTCTTCTGATGCATTTACGGATGGGAGAGGGACACAGGAGTGGAGGAGACGGCCTCCAAGGCCTCCTCAAAGAGGCTCAGAGACAGGCCCCGGGCGGGCTAGCGCAGGGCCTCAGAGCTCTCTGCTCCTGGCTGTGACATTCATTTCCAGGCTGGAGAAGGCCTTGGCCTCCTGTCCCCTGTGGATTTCTGACTTTCCCACTGTCGTTCCTGCATTTTCCCAGCAGCAACCTCCCCCTCCCTCCCCCACCCCCACAGCAGCTGGAAGTCAGTGGTATTCCCGAGTTAATCAAAAACTCCTGTACTTTGCCCTTGAATCAAGGCCATCGTTCCTTTGTCCCAGTGCAATAGGGTCAGCTCGCTCTCTGGCTTACATAGTATTGGAAGAGTAAAAGGCGGGGAGAAGGAAGAGGGAATTAATGTTTTGCAGGGCCTCCTGGTATTAACCGGGCACCAGGCTGGGTGGTCAGCAGCACTGACCTCACAAGTGTCCTACTGGTGGGGAGGAGTTAAATGCAAACTCCGATTTGCAACCAAGAAACTGAGGTGCAAAAGCCTTAAAGGAACTTGGCCCCCATCTCCCAAATTATGGAAGGAGGGGTGGAGAAGAGCTTGAGGCTTCCTGTGGAGTTCTGAGGGGGTTTCTAACCCCTGATTAGGTTAGAGAACTCCATTATTATCCCTAGACTATGGCCAGGAAGCTGAGAAAGGCGGCTGGGAAGTGCTAGCAGGGACAGAAGAGTGGGGTCTGTGGACAGCCTGCCCTTGGAGGCAGAGGGAGGGCTCCAGGGGGGATTGGGAAGGCCCACGAGGCTGGACGTTTCTTTGGACCTGGAGGCACCAAGACAGCCCTGTGTACAGATCGAAGGGGTGAAAAAGCGCCCCAGGGCATCCTGGTCTTGCTTGAGAGGATCAGTCAGGAGTTAGGGACACATTGCTGGAGAGGATGAGTTCATAGGTCTTGTCTTCCCGTGGGCCAGGTGGGGCCTTAGAACGAGGGCCCAGCAAAGTAAGGGGGGCTGGGGGAACGCGGCTCATTCTCTGCTCCCTCAGCACCTGCTCCTCCGGCCACCCAGTCACTGGCGATCCTGCCACTGCCCTCAACCGGCCCCTCCTCCCCTCCTGGGCCCAAGTGAAAGTCAGTTCTTTCTGCTCCTTCCCACTTTCTATTTCCCACTTACCCCCTCCCTCTTCCTCTGCCTGCTCCCCTCCCCCACCCCCGTCTGCCCTAAAAAGCAAATTCCAGGGAAGCTTTGCTGGAATCTGGGAGGCCTGGTTTGGCTAAGGGAGAAGAGGAAGCAACTGCAGATCCAAGGACAGGCCCCAAGGAATGAAAGGGACACAAGGAGGGGCCGGCAATGGGGACAGATGCACTCCTGGTGGTGGCGGGGAGGGGGAGGGTGGCTGAAATGAGCAGCCCCAGAACCGGCAGATACAGGGATGCAGGAATGAAAGAGGCAGGTCAGGATGGGGGGGGGGGGTGCGTCCTCGTACAGAGGTGGCATGTGGTGGGTGGGGACACTGGGGAGGCACCTCAGTCCCAGCCCAGCCCACCAGGGTGCCTGGGTAAGAAGCAAAAACAAAGGGGGACCAGAGTCATCTGCAGGAGACAGGCGGCTCTCTGGGGTCTCACCAGGAATGGTGGCCTCTCTCACGCCATCCGGGTCCTGCTCCTGGCTCTCCTCGAGGCCTGTGTCTGAGACCAATCAGAAGCCCCAGCAGCAGGGCTGGCTGGCCCCTTCCTCGCCAGCCCCGGCCAAGCCCTGCACAGCTGGGCGCTGCTTCCTGTTTCAGCCCCGCCTGGCGCATCTAGTCACGGCTCCCAGAGGCCTTCCTCTGCCTCCCGAGCCAGCGCTGGAACACTGCCCCCTTCCCTGTTCCCAGTTTGCTCCATGCAGGCAGGCCCCTGCCTCCATGGCTCCCAAGAGCCTGGTGGCCCGACCTCCCCAGATGGCCCGAGCACTGAGACCTGGGAGGGTGGCCCGCGCCTGGCCCCATCAGCCTTAGAGAGAGAGGCCGAGCGAGTCCAGCGTCAGAACAGCCGTGAAGTCCACGCGCACCCTTTACAAGGAGACGACTGAGGCCCAGGGCACGCAGGTGCCGAGGCAGCTCAGGGAGGCCCAGTAGACGATCCAGGGTGTCCAGAGCCAAAGAAGGGGTGAGGGGCAGCCTCTGTGAGGGACCGAACAAAGGATGGGGAAGCCTGGCCATTCCCAGGCTTGAAAGTACCTGTCTCTTCCAGGGGAGGGCAGGCCTCTCCTGTTACCAGGAAGGGCAGGTGTTGCCTGAAGCAGAGACCGGCTGGTGGTGGGATTCGTTCTCTAGGTGGCTGAGAGTGAGTCACGCCTTCGGGGTGCCTTGCACGTCCATGTGTGGGTGTTCTGAGTCAGCATGTGTTGTCCTGCATGTCTGGGGTTACAGGCGTTACACGCATGTAACAGGTCCCAGGAGGCGCCACCAGCCCTGCGTGTGTCACTGGGTCTCTCCATCCTTGGGGAAGCTGTGCCTGAGGTTGTTCTCAGAAAGCACCGCGCACCTGCGTGCTGGGGCATCCCTGTCCCGCCTCTGCCTGTTAACTGAGATGTCGGGTCCCAGAGTGTGTTCGCCTATGTGGGCATGTGCATCCAGGGACCCACCAGAGGCTGCCTGTGGGAACCAGAACTCACCGCGGTGTGCCGTGGTCCGCATTCCAGAAAATTCCAGATCCTGAGTTTCCAGCTGTCCCAGCTAAACTGTGCACAGATGTGCGCTGGTCTGCTGCAGCCATAAGCAGACCTCCCAGGATTTTTCCAGAGGAAACAGAAATATTTTGGTGTCTGCTCTGGGCAGGAGGGTAAGGACTGGGGATGGTGTTTGAGGATAGGGCTTCAAAAAGAAGGGATCATAAATCAAAGGAAAACGCTGTATCCCCTAGAAGGCCAGCGGAGCAGGAAGGGCCCTGGTGGCTTCTAATCCCTAATAAAGCCCCAGCTACCCACCCAGGAGGGTGAAGGCCCAGCTGCCAGGGCCCCCAAGAATCCAGGCCACCACTGCTCCACCTCTCGGTGGCCCTCTCTCTGTGAGGGTGCAGAGTCCCTCACGCAGGGAGGCCCTGGGCTAATGCCTTCTGGAAGATCACACTGGCACGCGTCCACACCCTTCACAGCACCGGCAGCACATCAAGGGGGCCGCCGTACATGCGCATGCACACGGCCACCACTGCCCTGTCACCTACACATCTAACCACACATGTTCCATCAAAACACACACACACATGCACACACATGCGCATCCTATGCCAGTATTTCAGCCACCCTCACAGACACCACACAAACACCCCCACAGCACACAGACTCAACGACATACTCTGGCAACATGGACACCCGCCCCCACCACGAGGCTCCCCCCGCCCCCACTCTTCATCCACGTACATTTACCAGGGAAAAATTTCCCCTGCCCCCATTCACGGTTCTAGACCTTTCCAAGCCAAGGAATAGGCATGGTACTCTTCTTAGGCACCTCATCAAGGCCACTGTTTAAAAGTTTAAAAGAATTTGATTTGTTCCTGTTGGACGATTACTTGTTTAAATTCCCCACTCCCAGAGATGAAATTTCCCGTTCACCTGAGCCCCTTACAGTCCCTCTCCAGGACACAGAAGTGGCTCTCTTCCGGCCAGTGACCTGGGGACTGGGCCCTGTTTGCTCTTTGCTCTGAGCTAGGAGAGACCCTCGCATGTTTACGAGGCCGTTACTCATGCCTGGCGTGTGCTGGGCAAGTGAAGGGCACAGAGCTGGGGGAGATGCTCTCTCTGCCCTTGGGAAGCTTGTATCTGGGCTGCGGATGGAACTGTGGGAAAGCCACTGTTGACCCCGCCAAAGGCCACGAACGTCCAGGGGTGAATGTGGGCAGGGCTTCCTGCGCACGTCTTAGGGGGTTCGACAAAGAATTCGGGCTCACCCCCCCCGACATTACACTTCTCACTGTTTTCATAGCACTTACCTGGATTTACCTTGCTTGGGTTTTTTTTAATTTTTTTACGTTCATTTATTTTGAGGGGGGAGGGGCAGAGAGAGAAAGAGAGAGAGAGAGAAGGAGGGAGAGAGAGAATCCCCAAGCAGACTGTCTGCTGTCAGCCCTGAGCCTAACGTGGGGCTCCATTCCAGGAACCGTGAGATCATGACCTGAGCCGAAATCAAGAGTCAGATGCTTAACCCCTTAACCGACTGAGCCACCCAGGTGCTCCTACCTTGCTTATTTGAATGTCTGTTTTTAGCTGGCTCCACCTTCGTCCTGTAAGCTAAGTGGAAACAGGTCCACTGGCTTAGAACAGGGTATCTAGAATAGGGAGCTCTTTGAATCGTGGAAGGAAGAGAGAAAGGGAAGAAGGAAGGGAGGAAGGGAAGAAGGAAGGGAGGAAGGGAAGAAGGAAGGGAGGAAGGGAAGAGGGAAGGGAGGAAGGGAAGAGGGAAGGGAGGAAGGGAAGAGGGAAGGGAGGAAGGGAAGAGGGAAGGGAGGAAGGGAAGAAGGAAGGGAGGAAGGGAAGAAGGAAGGGAGGAAGGGAAGAAGGAAGGGAGGAAGGGAAGAAGGAAGGGAGAGAGGAATGGGGGGAGGCAGGGAGGAAGGGAAGGAGAGAGCCTCATGAGCCAGAGCGTAGAGATGCGGAGATCAGCCTCACGGGAGGAAGTGGGGGCCAAGCTCTGAGGCACAGGCTGACAAATGTGGACTCAGACAAGCCCCCTCATGGGGGAACCACTGACACGAAGAGCCCAACAGACCCCTGGACCAGCTACTGAAAGTACAAACTTCCTTCGACTGTGGGGCACCTGGGGTTTAGAGGTAGCCAGTCGATAGCTAAAGTATATAGTGCCAGGATTCAAGTATACGACCTTTAGTGCCCGTTTATACAAACCTATTACGGCATTATGGGGGGGGGGAGACAGACAGAGACTGATTGTCAATAGACACGACAAACCCAGACAAGCCTCCCCTCCTTAGCTTCACCCTGAGACCAGCCAATAAGAACCAACCTTAGATGGAGGCGAGTTATGAGCCACGAATCTTACTTTCTTGGGGAAAACTCATTTATGTGGAACAGCCACATGAGTGCCTTTATCTAGAGCACATGAGGGGTGCGGATGCAGCGTACCCCAAAAGGGAAGTGCCTTAAGCCCTTACCCTGTCCTGGGAGCCCTTCTTTCCCCCTTTTGAGCACAGACTAAGCCAGCACCTTGTGTTTCATTGCTGCTAGGGATAGCTCCCAGGCGATTTCAAGGCCAGAGGGAAGGTGGGGGCTGATAGAGGGTCCTTTTGTAAGCTGGCTGGCTGCCCACTTTCCCCACAGTAGGATGCTGGGTGGGGAGGTGTCCCTTAGACTTTCTCCCATTGGAGGGGGGTCTTAGCTCAGCAAACACCATCCAAGAAGGCCTGGACGTGCAGGATTGTTAGCACCTGAGCCTGCTGAGCGGTATGTGCTGAGCTCCCTGATAAGACCCGTCATCCCAGCCGGCGCCATCGAAGGCTCCAGTCCTGGAGCAGGAAGAGGCTGCGGCGGCGGCAGCAGCACCTTGGTCTTGGGCCAAGGCAGGATCCTGGGCTCTGGTCTCACCTCCCAGGGCCCGCCCCCCATAGCAGGGCATCTCACGTCTCCATTGGAGCCTGGTTGGGTCAGGGGCCTCAGGGGCCTGGAGGGATGGGCAGAGCAGCAGAGCGGACCCTCTTGGAGTGACAGAATGGCAGCGGGGCCACACGCTGAAAGACTGAGAACCGAACGTCAGCCCCGGCACGGCTGCTGGCCAGCTCCGCTCTCTTGGGCCGGTTACCTCTGCTTTCTGCACCACAGTTTGCTCATCTGAGAAATGGGAAGCCACGGGGACTAAATGAGGTGGGAGACAGGAGTTGGCGCTGCACACCGGAAGTGGGGGACAAGACTGGCCGTTCCCTCCTCCCGGCTCAGGGGAAGCGGCAGCAAAAGGGACTAGAAAAGCCTCACGCTCAGGATTAATTAGGAGGCCCTTGTGTCTCAATACTGCTAGGCCTTAGTGCCAGCTCCATCACTCCCCAGCTAGGTGACCTTGAACCTGACATCTCAGCTCTCTGAGCCTTAGGTGCCTCATCTTTAAAAGAGGAGGAGCTGATGCTAAGTGATTGCCAAGCTCCGCAGTTATTCCCCGGTCCCTCTGTACCCAGACTCCGGGGTCTTAATCCTCCCTTCTGCCCAAAGGGAGGCTGGGGAAGAGGCCCTGGGCTCCCGAGTGAATGCTCCGGCTGGCCAGCAGCTGAGAATGGCCGCAGACAGGCCCAGAGGATGGGCCTCAACAAGTGCCAGGAACAGCAAAGGACCCCAAGTCCTGCTTATACAGAGAGGCAAGAGATGGGGGCTGGGGCGTGCCACAGGGGAAGCTCGTTTGTGACCCCAGCAACTCATGCGGTACAGTCTTCCATTTCATTCATTCACCTGGTTCTGCAGCAAACCTTCGTAGGGTTGCTACATGCCAGGCGCTGATCTGGGGGGCTGGGAATACAGAAGCGAATTGCATTAACGAGGGCACTTTTGGGGTGCCCAGGTGGCTCAATCGGTTAGGCATCCAACTTCAGCTCTAGCCATGATCTTGCGGTTGATGAGTTCGAGCCCGGCATCAGGCTCTGTGCTGACAGCTCAGAGCCTGGAGCCTGCATTGGATTCTCTGTCTCCCCCTCTCTCTGCTCCTCCCCTCCTCACGCTCTCTCTCTCTCTCTCTCTCAGTCTCAAAAATAAATAAACGTTAAAAAAACTTTTTTAAAAAAAGAGGGCACTTTTCGGGATGAGTATTGGGTGTCATATGTAAGATCTGAATCACTCCTGTAACCAAGCCTGCACTGTAAGTTAACTAACTTGAATTTAAGTTTAAAAAGAAGAAGAAGAAGGAGAAGGAGAAGGAGAAGAAGAAGGAGGAGAAGGAGGAGAAGGAGGAGAAGGAGGAGAAGGAGGAGAAGAAGGAGAAGAAGAAGAAGAAGAAGAAGAAGAAGAAGAAGAAGAAGAAGAAGAAGAAGGTCTGTTCATCAGCCTTGTAGGGGATGAGAGATGTAAACAGAGGGCTCCCACCCGGCGCGGGCAGTGCTGGGAGAGTGGCCGTCCCTGGGTGCCCGGGGCACGGAGGAGGCGCCCAGCCCAGGGGGACAGCTCTCTCCTCACACGCTGCAGTCAGCTTGCAAGGACGATGGGAAATCCAGAAATTGCTTGGTGCCCCCACAGCTTCTGGTGGTAAAGAAAAAAATGCCCGAGAGAAAGGTTACCGGGTGAGATAATTCATGTTTTGCTAGGGAGGAAAATATTAGTGTGTGTCGCTCAGCACGCACACACCTCAGCTAATAAACCACTCAGAGAAAACAGGCAGAGCTGCAGGATTTTTCTCACAAAGACTTTTTTTTTTAACAGAACAGAAATAAAAAAGACAGCAGTCACAGACGTGCCTCCTGGGTGGCAGAGAGGACATTCCCCACCAGGTGAGGAGACCAAGGCCGGGGCAGGGTCCTTTCTGGGTGAAGGCTGACCACATGCAAACCTCACGCCCTGGTGCCTGATGGGGAGCTGCTGTTTCATTTCAAGGCTCCCATCTTGTCACTGAGGCCAGAGGGGTTTCCGGCTGAGTGTGTTAAGGAACCGAGATTTCTAACTCCTTGGGGTATACGGGGCAGGTGTTACTTTCAGACACCTGGCGCGTAACCTTCCCGGGGAAGGTTGCATCTTCTGCAGTCCATCTTCGCAGTGGAAGCACCCGATTCACAGGAAAAGATAAAAAGGGTTACTTTTGTCTCTACTTATGTGAACCGTAAATATGTATTCCGAATCTTCAGGGGCAAGGGCAGGCTCAGATGAACCACTTTCCAAATTGATGCGGAAGCTTGACAGGGGTGCCGTTTCGTGCTCAGAAAACCCACGAGAATGAGGGTGGTGTCCGCTAACCATCCCCCAGGTGCCCGTCCACGGCCATCACCCCTCAGGGGGACGGCTCCAGTATTAGGCTTCCCTCTAGACCTGGTGCCAGGCGTCAAGATGCAAAAGCTCTTTCCGTTGTCATCTCCAGAATGCTCAGGTGCTGGGGCCTGAGGGAAAATCCATTAAGATGGGTTGCTGCTGTGGCAGCAAACTGACCTTGAACTCCCCTTTTCTCCCTGGCTACAAGCAGAGCCGGAGTCCAGGCAGAGAGCAAGTCCTCAGCTGTGTGAGGGCCAGAGATGGCTTAGGCTCCCTTTCCCTTCACTGGGGCAGGATTGGGCCTGGGTTTTACCAACCAGCTTGAGCAAGGGTGACCCCTCTTTGTGTGCCCAGGGGACATGAGGAGCCAGCAGCCCTCACCGCCCAGGCCTGTGGGGGGAAGATTTGGGGTTGGGCTGCCGCAGGCCAGGGCTGCAGGTGCCCCGGAACCCATGGTCAGACTGAGGTCCTCTTCCACCAGAGCCGCCCACCACCCCCTTGGCCACATGCGGCCTCTGTTGTCCCCAACATGCTTCCCCTACTCACACCCGAGGTGTGAACGCCCTTCTCATGGGTGTGCCCAGCCTTACTCCAACACTGCCTTTGGCCAGTCAGCTCTTTTCCACCATAGATGCCACAGGTCAGGGGTGCATACGGTGGGCAGAGAGCGCCCTCAAAGTCACCGTGGATCTAGATGAGAGTCCCAGCTTTGCCAGATACTCTTCGGGTCTTGACAACTTCTCTTTTTTTAATGTTTATTTATTTTTGAGAGAGATGGAGAGACAGAGCATGAGCCGGGGAGGGCAGAGAAAGAGAGGGAGAGAGAGACAGAATCTGAAGCAGGCTCCAGGCTCAGAGCTGGCGGCACAGACAGAGCCCAACATGGGGCTCGAACTCACGAACCCTGAGCCGAAGTCAGACACTTAACTGACTGAGCCACCCAGGCGCTCCCTTGCCAACTTCTTTAACCTTCCCTCAACAATAAGATAGCAAAAATATTTATGTCATAGATTTATTACGTTAAATGAGACTATCTAAAAAGACAAAAGAAGCATCCTGCTGATATTAGCTCCCTTTTGCTTCTGCCTGAAGTTCCCAGGAAACACACTCTAAGAGATTTGCGTGACTTATGGGGGTGCTGCTGAGATGAACCCCTGTGGGGGACAGAGAGAGGCAGGATTGGTGGTGGCAAGGGACACAGTGGCAGCCAAGGCCTGGGCTAAGCCAGTGGACACTCTGGAGCTGGGTGGCCCCAAGGAGATGTCCCTACCCTGAGGCCAGGGAACCTGTCATTGGATGGAAACTTCCCACCACCCACCTCAGGAGGGGACACAACCTTGGACAGCAGAGCTCCCTCCAGCTGATGTGGTCCTTCAGGGACAGAGCTGTGAACCTCCCCACGAGGGTCTCCCTCCTGAAGGGGGCCCCAGGCCCTGCGCCCCAGCACCCATGACTACAAACTCTCGCCTCTCGCCTCCTACCCCATGCCTGATGCCAGTTCCGAGAGGGAGTTAGAGTCCTTGCAGCAGAGAGGCCGGCTGGGAACGAGAAGCCTGCCATTCCTCTTGGGGCCCAAATTCTTACTTAGATGTGCTGCTTTGGACAAGTTCTTTCATTTCCTTTACCCTCATTTTTCTCATTTTTAAAAAAGTTTATTTATATTGGAGCACATGGGTGGCTCAGCCAGTTAAGCATCCTACTCTTGATCTCGGCTCAGGTCATAATCTCACATTTAGGATTCTGTCTCTCCTTCTCTCTGCCCCCTCCCCTCCCTCGCTCTCTCTCAATGAGAGCATGAGCTCAATGAGAGAGAGAGGGAGAAAGAGAAAGAGAGAGAGAGGGAGAGAGAAAATCCCAAGCCGACTACGAGCTGTCAGCACAGAGCCCAACATGAAGCTCCATCCCACAAATAGTGAGATCATGACCTGAGCCAAAACCAAGAGCTTAACCAACTGAGCCACCCAGGTGCCCCATTTTTCTCATTTTTAAATGGGATCCAATAACGTCTCTGCCCTCCTCCTATGTGTGGGAGCACCTGATGCCCTAAGTTCGCCCCTTCCTGCTGAGGCACAAAATGTGTCACTTGGTGAGGTGACGAGAATGGATCACCATAGCCATGGCGCCCCCAGAGGGCCTGGAATGCTCTGCCCCAAAGCCCGGTGAGAAAGCAGCTGCTTACATGATTGGAAGTGGGTTTGGTGTGCAGACAGCAGGTCATGAGCCCCTGGGTGCTGTCCTTGGAGGGGGGTTTGGACTCTGCCTGGCTTTGCAGGAGATGGCAGACATGGGGCATTGGGGTGCTTCCTGTGAGGGCCTTGAGTGTTGGTTAACCGTGTCCTGCTGGCGAAGCAGGCGGCTCTGCTGACCCACTCCTCTGCCCCACCCCCACTCCTGACCCTTCGGAAGGCTCAGCTGCTCCATTATCCATCATCAGCCTCTCTCCCTGGAGGCAGATGTGCCCCAGAAGCCTCCTTTAAATCAGCAGGGCTGCCTGTACCCACTCTGGGCCTGTCCGCCCCCCCCACCCCCCCAACAGATGTGACTCACCCTTCCTTCCCCAAGCCCTGCGTCATTTCTGCGCATTTCGGCAGCCTGGTTATATCGCCTTTCCTTTCGACGCATCGTGCCGAGCTCCCTGTCCAGACCGCTGGGCCCAATTTAGTTCTCGCTTTTTTCTCTCCTCACCCCCTTTTCCATGAGCCCTTTTGGCGGGGAGGGAATGGGGGAGGCCCCCCAAGGAAACTGAACTTCTCCACCAGGGCTCTCTATGGCCCAGGAGCTTGTTGGAAGTACAGAACTGGTATTCTGCTCGGGCCTCACACCAGCTCTTTGTGCCCCTGTGAATGCTGGCCTCTGAGGCTCCCAGGTGACTTGGAAGTGTGCACACTGGTGTCCTGGGGTTGGCCTGAGCCCCCCGTTTGCCTGGGCTGCAATCGCAGAGGAAAGGAAGCCTGAATTCTGGCACCAGCAGCATCAGTCGCCTAAGAACTGATAGAAATGCACTTCTTGGGCCCCACCTCAGACCTGCTGCAACAGAATTCATGGGGTAGCCCCCCACCCCTCTGTCATTTAATGGGCCCTCCAGGTGATTCTGATGCACACGAAAGAAGAGCACGCCCACTCTTCTCCCACCAACTCTTTCTCCTTCACTCAACCTTCAAGAGAGCATGGTGGCCTTGACTCTTCCTCAGAATAGACCAGCTGCCAGTGCCGCTGCCAGCTGGGCTCCGGAGCAAAGGTGAGTGTGGCCTCCCAGCAGAGGATCTTTGTGTAGGTGGTGAGGATGGAATCTAGAGGAAGGTTCTGGAATGAAGCCCATTACTCATAGGGCCCTTGAGCCCTGGGCTGTTCCACAGACCCCCAAGACAGTGGGGGGGGGGAGACCATGCTTCTACTTCATCTAGTACCATCCACCCCAGACCCAACTCTTCATATCCTAGGGGGGAAAACCCAAAAAACCCTGGGGGGGGGGAAACCCAAAGCTAGTAACTTGCCCAAGGGGTCTCAACAAATCACTGGCTGAGCCAGACTCAGACAGAGGGGAATCAATCTGAAGGAAATCCCAGCCTCTGCGGTGACAGGGATTTGTCCATTCATTTAGTCATTGACCAAGCAGCACCTTCTGACTGCCAGAGCCTGCCACACGCTTACCTCCACCAAGCATGCGTGGTACGGTGGCCATTTCCATTTTTCTTTTTCTCTCTTCCTTTTTTAATGCTTATTTTCGAGAGAGAGAGAGAGAGAGAGAGAGAGAGAGAGTGCAAGCAGGGGAGGGGCAGAGAGAGGGGGACAGGGAGCCAAAGCAGGCTCTGCACTGACAGCAGTGAGCCCGATGTGGGGTTCGAACTCACAAACCTCGAAATCATGACCTGAGCTGGAGCTGGACCCTCAACCGACTGAGCCACCCAGGTGCCCAGGCTCCTCTGCTGTTTCCATTCTTCTGATGAAAAGAATCAGAAGATCTCCACCAGGTAGCCGAGTCAGGATTTGAAACCCGGTGACCAGCTCTAAGCCCAAAGTTTGACCCACAGCTTATTTCTCCCAGAAAATAATTCTAATGACCTATATCAGCTGCTCCTCTTACCCTTGAAAAGACCCATGAGCAGTGAGAACTGAACCCAGTGGTTCCCACAGGCACATAAGCCAGCTCTGCTCCCAGCGCCAGGCCCAGCCTGAGACTGTGCAGGAAGGGCAGACGAGAATCAACCAGAGGGAGGGCTCTGGCCCTTACACCTCATTAGGCTCCAGACCTCCACGCCACTCCTTGGGCCCAGGGGTGCCTCCCCACCCCCAGTTCAGAGGCCATGGGCAGGGCCCGGCCATTAGTTCCAGACTCCACGTCTCTTCTATTTATGGGGTTTTTTCCTTTGCTTCTGTGGTTCTCCCTGGATGAATGCCCCCTTTCCTTGGATTTACAGCATCCTCCTGCGGGGTGGGGTTGATGTCACTTTAATGAGAGTTACAGCTGCCTTCAACTGTGACTGCTGCATTCCAATTTACTGCTAGCCTCCAGGAGCCCAGCGGGACTGCTCCGGCTGGGAGGGGTGGCCACGCTCCCTGGCCTGGGACTGAGGTGGAGGCTGGGGGACTGAAGTCCCTTTCTCGTGCCTGAGACTGCCAGCTCCGGCTGCGAGCTAGGGCTCCAGGCGCCTTGGTGAACCTGGAGCAGCCGGGAATGGTAAGACTCAGGACAACAGGGAGGGGTGGGGGCCTCTATCTCTGGGCTTTCCCGACCCCGTCTCCCATATCCACCCCGTACACACACACACACACACACACACACACACACACACACACGTGAGAACCAAAGCTCTGAACTAGAGGATGCAGCACAGGGGAAGGTGGAGGCATTCACAGAAAGCCTGTTGTTCTCTAGTTGAATCCAGATGTGGACAGCAGGGAGGAGGAGGGAGGGGGTGCTGGAGGCGGGCCTGAGGGAGGAGGGGAGAGGAGGAGGGGCACTGGGAGAGCGGAAGTGCTAGCACGCGTGCCAGAGATGCCCCGGAATTCTTTCTGGATTGCAGTGCCTCTGATCGGGGTCTTCAAGCGTCACCCCAAATTGCCCTCCGTCGCCCCTAATGAATAACTAGGAGGCGATGTTACCAATGGCTCCAGCAGCCACAGAAAGACTGCTGGGTCTCATGTGGCTCTTATCGAGCACCCGTGACTGTGCAGGCAGGACTTCGCACTCTGTGGACTTTCCTCTGTGCCCAGGCCTCGGCTGCCAGCCCCACTGTGGAGGTGAACGCCTGGCCCTGACCAAGCGGCAGAGGTGCAGGGCGGAATCCAGGGGCATTGCACACAGAACTTCGTTTAATCCTCACATCAACCTGATGATATAGGAGTTAGTGCACCCATTTTACTGACGAAGAACGGAGACTCTAAGTCTCAGAGGTTGGTCACTTATCCAAGGCCACACAGCTAGAAAGTGGCTGAGCCAGTTTAGACTTGGGGCTGCTTCCACTGACCATGCAGTGCTACCTACCTATTCGGGGGCTACAGCGTTTGCCCACCTGTACACAAGGCAGAAATATAAGGGGAGGCTGACTGGTACCACCAATACTCCCCCTAGCTCCTAGAAATCTGAAGTCAGCTCAAAGTTGCCCCAGAGCCATGCTGGAGACAGGCTCCCGGGTGCAAGACCTTGGCCGTGTGGATAATCCCCCAGCCAGCTTACCCCACCCCAGTGCTCCTCTGGGAGGTGGGAGTCGTCTCCCCAATAGGGAGTCCAGTGTTGCCCAGGAGGGCACAGGGTGCTGATTCTCCTATAGGTTCTTGACCCCGAAGAGGGGAAGGGCTTGTCCCTACCCTGCCACACCCCACTGTGGCCTTGCCCTTTGCAGAAACAGGAAGCCCTAAAGCAGGTCCAAAGTCACTGCTGGGAGAGAGGGATCCAAAGGCTGCAGCAGCATGGACATCTCCCTCTGCCAGCCTCTCTGTGGGACCCAAGAGAGAGTGAACACCTGGCCCTGAGCTAGAGGCCATGGCGGGGTGGGGATGCAGGGGGTGTAAGTGCAGAGGGCTCTGGAGCAGGAGCCTAGACTTTGGAGTCAGATGGCTCTGCGGTGGCCCTGTTCTGTCACACTAGCTGTGGACCTTGGGCAGAACACCAAATCTCAGGTGCCACCCCCCGTAACGTTCCTATCTCCTGGGGTGCAAGTGGGTGTTAAGTGGGATGTCGTGTTTAAAGCATCTGGGCCAGTGTCTGCCATGTAGTGAGGGCTCAATAAATGTTAACTCTTATTGTTCTAGATCCCACTTCCCGTGCCACCGCCAATGCCAGGCCCAGTCTCCGTATGCTTGCTTGGGAAGAAAGATCCTTTTGGATGAAACCATTCAGTTTCTCCAGGACTCCCCAAACCTCTCATTCCAGGGACCCAGGGGACCGTAGAGGTATTAATTAGCAAAGCCTCAGGACAGGCCCAGGCGGCAAGGGAGCCTCATTGACGTTAATTGGTACTATCAGATCTTTGCCCAGTGAGAATGGAGCCGTGCAGGCTGAGACAAGGTCTCTGCCCTTGGGGTTCACAATCTGCCCGAGATTGCACCCCTCGTTCTGCGGCTGTGGTGAGTGGATAGGGCCGGCAGCTCTTCCCTCTCTCTCGCCCACAGGGCCCAACAAGGGAAGAAGGGTGAGGGGAATGAAGGAAGATGGTGGGTTGGGACCATGTTCTCAGGCCAACCACCAATCTTTGAGTGACTTTATAGGTACCAATGCCAAGGGCCATGAAAGATGCCAGACTCTAGCAACGCCTCTTAACTTGTTTAATGAGCCCAGGAAGCCTGTTTAAAATGTGTAATCTCAGGCAATGCCCTCAGTGGTTGAGGTGCAGGGATCCGTATTTTTAACAAGCACCACGGGATTCTAATGAGACAGGTCTGTAGCACCACACTTCAAATAACAGTGGTCTGATATCCATATGTCCAGTACCAGGGCAAAGCCAAGCACATAATAGGTAACGGGAAATGCTAACTGACGGAATGAAGGAATAAGCGAGCCAAATAGGAAGAGGCTGTGAATGGTTCTGTAGGGTCAAAGCCAAAGGTCTGTATTCCCCTAGGAATTCCCTCCCTCAGGGAAGAGGTGGGCCCTTCAGCCCTGGTTCACTCCCTTTTGTGCTTGGGACCAGACTATCCTATGCAAGTTGCAAGTTGCTAAGAAAAGTTCTAGAACACGCAGGAGCAGCCCCACAGAGTGCCTCTCCCACCCAAAATCTACCCAGAGAGGTCAGGGATCCCTGAGGATTCTAATTACAAAAAAATGTAAATACACACAAACGTTTGCTTCTAATTTCCCGAGTTCTGACCCTGAAGCTCTCAGTAGTTTAGGATCCCTGCTGGGGTATCCTTTGATCTGTGAGTCATTGGTAACTGTGGGGAGCTGGATAAAGGGGAGGGGAGAGACAGGAGGAGGGTTCAGGAAGAGGCAGGGAGTGGCCAGGGCTCTGCCTCCTGGGACAGGAAGCCAGGGTTTGGCTTGGGTTTCTTGGCTCCCGTCTCCTTCTCTAGGAAAGCTCAGGGGCCCTAGGGTAACAGGGATGGAGCTGGGGGTCTGAGGGACAGCAAGGGGTCAGGAAGCAGCAGAGAGGAACTAAGAGTGTTACAAGGTGAGACTCCACACTCACTCCTGGATCCAGAGGACAGAGAAGGCAGCAAAGGAAGAGGAGGGGGAAAAAAAAAGGTTGTACTGACTCCATCTGGGGCAGACACGGGGCAATAATTGCCCACCACATCACATCTCAATTCGTATCCCCATTTGACATGGGAGGGAGTGGACTCTGCGTGCAGGCAAGGCCATCTCTGACCCTGTTTCACACAGCCGGTAGATGGGAGGGCCAGGATTTCAAACTGAGGCCCAGCAAACACCAAAGCCAGGATCCTCCCCTAATCTAGGGGACTGGGAGGGGCTCAAACTGCAAACCCACTAGCTGGTGGGGGGGACAGTTCCTGCTTTCTGTCCTCCTCTGTCGCCACTACAAGCCCTTTGATGGGCTCCCTTCTGTCATTTGCAGGAAATGATCAGGAGGTTCCGAATGGGCTGTGGGAACCGGATTCCTGCCCCTCTGCCCTCCCCCTGATGGCCTTGACCGATTCCCCCCACTCCCGCCTCATGCAAGGTCTTGGGTTTAAAAGCTGCTCTGGTCTCCTCTGACTGTCCAAGGCCATCAGGGCCACCACACACACAGAGAAGGGCTTTTAGGTCTCCAACTGCCAAAAGGCAGCAAAAGTTTTTTTTTTTTTTAAACTAAAAACTGGGTAGTTGATACAGATCCTGGGACATTTAGGAAGGACAGGAGGCGGAGCCTGAAGCCCAAGACATTGGATTTAGATGTGGGTTCTAGGTCTGGTCCCCCTTCCTTTCTGGCCTGATCTTGAGCGAGTGTGTTCACTCCTCTGAGTTTCAATTTCCTCACCTATTAAATGAGTAATAACTGCCTCACAAAGATAATAGAAAAATTAAATAAAATGAATTTGAAGACCCCCGGCTCATGGTAAGCAATCTGCACAAAGCCACACAGCTTCTCACCACTTATTTTTAATCAGTGGGGTATCTGAAATTTTTTTAACGTTATTTATTTTGAGAGACAGAGAGGCAGAGCATGAGCAGGGGAGGCACAGAGAGACACACACAGAATCCGAAGCAGGCTCCAGGCTCCGAGCTGTCAGCTCAGAGCCCAGTGCGGGGCTCAGACCCACATGAACCATGGGATCATTCCCTGAGCCAAAGTTGGATGCTTAGCCAACTGAGCCACCCAGGTGCCCTAGCTGTGTCTTTTAGAAAGCAAGAGATTTTCATGTTGATAAAGTCAGATGCTTAACCGACTGAGCCACCCAGACGCCCTTATCAGTGGGGTGTCGTGGGGGAGTAATTTGAAATTCCAAATAGGAAGCATAGATAATAAGAAATAATTTTTATTATTTTTTAAAATATGTTTGAAGGGTATTTATTTATTTTGAGAGAGACAGTGACAACGTGAGTGGGGGAGGGGCAGATACAGCCAGGGAGAGAGAGAGAGAGAGAGAGAGAGAGAGAGAGAGAGAGAATCCCAAGCGGACTCCATACTGCCAGCACAAAACCCCACAAGCGGCTTGAGCTCACGAAACCGCCAGATCCTGACCTGAGCCAAAACCAGGAGTCAGACGCTTAACCGACGAGCCACCCAGATGCCCCAATAATGAGAAATAATTTTTAAAAGCTGGGGTTAATTGGGCTCCCTTCTCACGTATAAAGTGGAAACCATAGTACTGCCTACCTCTGAGGGTTGTTTAGGGTTTGATGAGAATTCGTGAAAAGCCCAGGACAGTCTCTAAGAGAACGGGAGCACATATAAACGATTCCTATTCCTGATCACACTCACCTGCTATGCACAGGGACACCACGTCCAGGCAGAAAAACTGTCCACACAGGGAACAACGTGGAAAACTTAAATTCAAGGAGATTTCTATTGTACATGGGAAAGAACTTTCTAGTTTCAACTTGCCTAGTAGTAATTAGATCTCCTCAGGACATTATGGGGTCCTTTCCCTTCACAGACATTAAACGAGAGATGAAACGGTCTGCCTCTGGGGCTGCTAGCGACGGCCCTGGCTGGAGGCAAGACTGAAAGCCGATGTCCAGGGAGTCAATCTTTGCAGAAGGCACTGCCGTTATTTATATTATATTGAAACATATTCAAATCATATTCTGAGCTCCTTTTAAATCTTTTTGGCAGGAGCATAGAGGAAAAAGATAATACCAAATGACCAGCGTGAGCTATCAATGATTTACACCATATTATTAGAAATACACACTGTGTTATTAGGAATAACACGTGAACTATGTCAATTCATGGAAATACATGTATAAAATAATGCTGGGGAAAAGAAACAGAATAAGAAACAGAGAGCGTGAAGTGCTAAGTTTATAAAAGTCACAAAGCTCAGGAGGTCATTTGGAGTAAATATCGACCAGGTTTTATTTTCTCTCAAGTAGCCTAAGGCCATTGTATGCATTTTAAGTCTCTATATAATGGGATGAACAGGTGAGTTTAGGGCATTGAAAATACTCTGTATAATATAATGTAATGTAATGTACTACAATGACACATCAGCCTACTGTCATGATTGTAACAAAGGTACCACTCTGTAGATGTTGATACTGTGGGGGGCTGCGTGTATCCTGGGGCAAGGAGTATTTGGGAATGCTACATTTTCTACCCGATTTTGCTGTGAACCTAAAATTGCTTGAAAAAACAAAATCTATTAAAAAGATGTGAAGCTCTGTTGGGATGTGAATTGATAATGCACTCAATATATTATATTGTGTTCCCATTGATAACATGGTATCTTTCCTTGTGTTCAGAAAAATAACAATAAATCTTTAAAAAAAAAAAAAAGTCACGACAGTGGTGGTGATTCTGAGATCTGGGTTTGGGAGAGAGGGTGTCCCCCTTTTCCGTTAGATAAGGAAGAGAAGTGATCCCCCGTTTGGGCCCCCATTGGGGCCTGACCTTCTGTCACTGGCCCTTCCTAGGTGGTGACTCTGTCAGAGGCCAGATGAAGCCATCAGCCAGATGGGAGCCAGAGAAAACAGAGATGCTAAAGGGCCCTAGCAGCAACTGTGGCCAGAAAAGCTGATGACTCTGGTCCGAAAAGGCCCCTATCCAGGCCTGACTTGCTCAAACACAGCTTCCTGATGAGAAGGCAGGACTTCTAGAAGGCAGGAACGTGTTCCTGCACTGTGAAAGAGCAGTACAAAGCTGAGCTAGAAATCCAAATGATTTGTTTTTTACTAATACATTTTTCTTAGGGCTTTGCATAAAGGAAAGCCTATGTAGCCATGAAAAATATAATAAATACAAAGCACACAGCCCTGCCCGGCCTCCTCATCTTGCTACATGCAGATATACTAAAGTCTCTGCTTGAGCCGTGGGGGTGGTTCCATGGAACAGAGATCAGGTCCCTCCTAAGGTCTCTAGCTGTGCACCCTGGTGATGGAATTGTTGGGGTGTGAGGGGGACAGAATGCTCTCAGAGACCCACATGTGTGTCTGCTGTGATCTGTAGTATACTCTGTACCTTTCGAGGTTTTCCAGGAGTGGAGAGCGCTACCGGCATGTGCCAATGGCCTGAGTCTTCCGTTTTGATGAGGTGGCCCAGCCTGCTACCTGGAAGGCCCTATTTTCCATGGACCACACCACTAAAAAGATTCTCAAGGGCAGGGATCCGTGCCCCACATTCTCTTTCCCACAGCAGAGTGACAGGGACAGAGAGCTACAGAAGACCCCATTTTTGAGCATCCTCGGGGTACGAGGCTCAAGAGCTCAAGGTGGATACAAAAAGGGGCCAGATCCAGTACACCTTGCCCCCAACAATGAAAGGGAAACCCCATGTGGGGTCACAGAAGGTGGCTAGGCCTGGCTTCAGAATGCTAGACTTCTAATCTGAACAGTGCCACTAATGTGTGGCCTCATTTCTTCTATACTTCTAGCACAAACACCAATGCTGTGACATCATTACAACAAAAGCCAGAGATTGCAGAGCTACCAAAAAAGTAACCCGAGGTCTCCTCCCCCAGCTTCCTAGTCTCAGTTCACGGTGCCACCCAAGTGCCCAAGCCAAAACCAAGAAACTGTCCTTAACTCCTCCCCTCCCTCATCCCCAAGTACAAAGAAATATCAAACCCCATTTCCAAATTCTACTTCCAAACCACAGCTGACGTGCAACATGTCTTTACATTCCTGCCACCGCTGCCATGGTGCAAGCCACCATTATCGCTCATCTGGACAGCTGCAATCCACTTCCAGAATGCTCTTTTCAAAACACACGCCTGATCATGTCACTGCCTTACATAATACGGCGACTGCCCACTGCTCTTAGGAAAACAAAGCCCACATCCTAGCATTGCATTACCTGACCTCCTCTAAACTCTCCTGCGTTACTTCAAGGAGCTCTCCGCCCTCGCCACTCCTGGTACTTGGGGACATTTCTGGGGAGCCCACCAGACTCAGGCCCCAGACATGAGCCGTTCCCTCCACCTGGCCCATCGTCCCTGCTCATCAATCCTGATTCATCTTATAAGTCAGCTTTAGATATTGCTGCCTTCCCAGGCCTCCTGGTCTAGGCTCAGATCCCCTCTAATTTTCCATGGTACCAGCTACAACAATTGTAATTTAAACATTTGCTTTTGCACTTACTTTATGTAACAGCCTTACAGCTGTAGGCTCCATCCCAGGAGAAGGAATTGCTGTGTCTGCCTTATCCCGCTGCTGTAACTACAGCGTCTAGCACAGTGTCTGACTCTAGGTGAATGAATGAATGAATGAATGTCCAGGTGGGGAGCAGGAAAGGCCGTCGGGAAGAATGAGCACGGAGAAGAAGACAGGTACGTTCAGGACCTTCAAGACCTGCGGGCTTTGGAATCTACGATGCGGACGTACCTTCTCGTGCAGCTGTGATTCTTCAAGCTTCTTTTTCTTTTCCTGAAAGTCATTGATTCAGCCTGACTCCATCCAAGCTTCCCCTCTACTGGGCTTTCTGCCCTGGGAAGAATGGCCATCCTGGCCTTCTCTTTCCTTGCCACTCTCTACTGCAGCCCGTTGACTCTCTGGTCCACTTTCCCACCACACCCTTGGATTTATGTAATTGT
The DNA here is from genome assembly GCF_003009895.1 of Hyaena hyaena. NCBI lineage: Eukaryota > Metazoa > Chordata > Mammalia > Carnivora > Hyaenidae > Hyaena > Hyaena hyaena. The sequence continues at coordinate 764,453 of NW_024080669.1, read as the reverse complement.
GTGATGCTGTAAAACTAACCTGCACTTCTGCTTGGGCAGTGAAGCGACGAGCTTCGCGGCCTACGGAAGCAAAGGAGAGCAAGCACCTCTACCACCCTGGCTCCTCCTCCCACTCACCGCACAGGTAGTCATCCCTGTGTGCTGCGGCCCAGCAACTGAGAGCTATACCGCATCTCAAGCCAAACGCCAGCCACAGAAAGAAATTGAAAGAAAAAAATCTTTCCACCGTTGCAAAGACAAGCCCCTTATCACATCCGTCCTCTCTCTGGATGGAGGTCATTGGTTCAGTTTCCCTTTCAGCCTTCGACAAGACTCTGTTGGCACCTGTTTTCTAAGTCACAGTTTGGGAGAGGGCCTGGCACTTCTCTTCCTACCAGATCGAGTCACACTTAGACCAAAAAGCAAATGGGGTTGACTGCTCCCCGATGTCTTGTGGCCCACTCCCTAGTTTGAGAGGTCCCAAGCAAATATAAAATGGGAAGACCTGAAGAGAACACAGAGAAAAAGTGTTCCCGAAAGAGTGTGTGTGTGTGTGTGTGTGTGTGTGTGTACGGAAGGTGAGCCAAGGGAGGAGAGAGTCATGTGAAGGTCATATAGGGATTTCATATTTGATACAACGAAAGAGAATAAACAGTATTAAAGAAAAATAGCCACCATTTATTTGGTCTTTACTATATTCCAAACACAGTGAACGGCTTTGTATACACAGACTTTGATTTACTTTTCAAAACAAGCCGGTGAGGTCAGCATTTATATGCCCACTTTACAGATGAAGAACCTGGCTCACTGAGTCACATTGCTCGCTAGTGGCCAAGCTCCAGGACTGAGATCCTGATGCCCTTGCTTTGAACCACTACTTGCAACTGCTTTCCTAGGGCCACCGATCAGAAAGGAGAGGAAATTTGTTGATGGTGGGGCAGAGGGCTTGAGGTTCGACATAAAGAATGTTCTAACAATGAGGGCTGTTTGGTTGTAGTCAGGGTAATTAGGCTTGTTAGAGCTCTTCCTCCCAGGGCCTTTACATTTAGGAAGAATGGATGTTTCTCTGCCTAGCTGGTTGAAGGGGCGCACTGTGTGTTCCCAGCACGGGGGCTGGCCTGTTTGAACTGACAGCCTCACTGGGGTACAAGGCATCCACACACAAAACCGTTAGGTCGCAGGAGAGGATAGCACAAGATGTGTGCCTGTGGCTCCAAGCAAGGGCTCTGTGGTCAGGCAGACCTGTGTTTGAGTCCCCGCTGGCTCCCCTACTTGCATGACCTTGGGTACATTACTTAACCTCTGGAAGCCTCCGTTTCCGAGTCAGTAAAAAAGAGGCTAAGAATAGAACCTACTTTGGAGAGTTGCCAGGAAAATTAACTAAGATGATGCATGTGAAGTGCTTGGCACAGAACCTGGACGTCATAAGGATACGGTGAATGGTTGGTGCTATATTAATTGTCATTGTGGGAGTCCAGAGGCCAGAGAGAGAGAGAGAGAGAGGAGTACTGGGCAGAGCCATAGCTCGGTGGCTGAGAAAGCCTTTCTGGGAAACTCCAACTTTGTCCCGGATCTTCAAGAGTTTGGTTGGGTAAAACTAAAAGGAGAGACTAGGGACAGAGTCAGGGCGCAGAGGGTGGTGTGAGACATCAGCTCCCCTATCTTAAGAGAAAAATCTAATTTGATCTCTGGTTAAACTAAAGGAGGAAGCTGATCATGGCGAGGAAGTGACAGAGGAGCTGAGGTCTTCTCTCTTCGTTTCCAAATGCAGGATTTGAATAGAGATAAACACAGCCTCAGAGACTTAAAAAAAGAAGCCAGACACACAGGGCTTCTCTGCTTATGTCTTCTGGGATCTCACTGGGGTGAAGGGTAAGGAGCCTGGGAACACAGCTTGGGGCAGCGCTGATGATGGATGGGGGACAGGACCTGAAACGGGAAGTTAGGAAATGCGGCTGAGGTCCCAGTGACTGTGGGGACTGATTCATGTGAGAAGATCTAGCTTGAAGGCAGGATTGGGATGGTCGCCTCGTAGGCAGGATGCCAGTTTTGAGACCCTGGACATCTCTTCTTCGGTCTTGCCAGCTCAGGGTGGGAGGGCCTGGGAGCAGTCACGGTGCTAATCTATTATTCTCTGACAGCCTGCCTTATCTCCCTGATGTGAAGATAAAGTCCTCCAGGGCCAGGGCAGTTCCCCAGGAAAGATGTTGTTTGTTTTAGATCCCCTCTGCTTAGCCCTCTGTCAAGTACCAACTGTCAAACCCCTTATATCAAGCATCACCTGGGCCTTTGTTAAAAATGCAAATCCTTGGTTCTTTTCTCTAGGGAGTCTGTGTGGCTAGATTTAGGGGCCCAGGTGTTTGTTTTCCTAACAAGCACCCAGATGATTCTTTTGATAACGCAAACTTGGAAAACACTGAGTTAGAGCATCTCTTGAATCCCATTTGGTCCTATAAATGCAGGCCGCGGAGTATAGTGGGAAGAGCCCTGGGTTGGCAGTAAGGAGACAGCTTGTAGGCCCCAAACTGCAGTTCACAGGGCTTGGGGCTGCTGTCGGTGCCCTCACAGCACCTAGGTGCCTGGGTACCTGCTGTCCTTTTTGGTACTAATAAGAACCCTGTGCTGAGGACAGCCTAGCAGGGAAGGAGGCTTCAGAGGCAAGGGGAGTAGTCACCATCCGTGGTCAAGAGCTCGGAAGACAGAACAGAGGCACCTAGAATACACAGAAGTGGAATGGACCTCAGCGAACAATAGGTTCTGAACATCTCTCCCTGAGGCTTCCTCTTCCGTGAAATTGACAGGATATCATAGGTCTCGGCAACTCCCCCTGTACACGGGGGAGCACCGAGGTCCAAAGAATTTTTCAAACGTTCCCAAAGCACACAGCTGGTCAGTGGAAGCCCGGATCCAGATCTCCCTGGATGCCTCCTACCCTCACCCAGGTCACTGCTGAGGTGCACCGCAGGGCATATTTTCTTGGGACTTGTGGGAGAAGCCCTGCTGGTCAGGCGCTGGTGTTCTGGGTTCCTAGTCATTCTCCCGAATTTCCCTGGACTGGCTCAGCCAGTCTCTGGGAAAGAGAACGGAGATCTTGGGAAGTGGGCAGGGCTGTTGATGGGCCATGAATGGGGTAAGTGAAGACTGAAAAGAAAAGGCTGTCCTGGGGCTCACAAAATACACCCAAGTTGAGGGGACTATTCAGAGAGGTGGCCTGACTTATCAAGATACCAGAGCAGAGGGATGTCAAATTAGGGCAAGAACCTCAGCTCACCTCTCCCAACCTAAGACAATCCAAAGGCTGAAGGCGAGGTGAGGTCTGATTTTGCAGAACCGTTTTTAGAAATTCGCTGTGTCAGAGAAACTAAAAGACCAAACAAAACCCCTAAAACACCAAGCCTGATGATTTAGTCCACGTGGCATGAGAGCGAGCCAAAGAGGCGAGGGGAGGGGGGGAGGGAGGGAGTGTTGGGTTGGTGGACGGGACGGGGGAAGAGTCACCCGTCCCGCCCCTGCTGGGAGGAAGGGATTTGCCCGTTGAGCCAACTCCTGACACAGCCGGGTCGCACGGGGCGCGCGGCAGGGAGGGAGGCAGATTGAGAAAGGCCTTTTCCCACAAAGCCGCTGCGCGGAGGTCCCCTGTCCCCGCCCCCTGCCCCGGGCCACAGCCGAGCGCGGGGAGCCGCCGCGAGCCCTTTAAGGGCCGAGAGGTGCGCGGTCTCTTTAAGGCAGGTCCTGGTGGTTTCTGTTTTCCGAAGGAAGTGACGGGGGGTGGGATTGAATGAAAAGTGCAAAACAGAGTCTCGCCGCGCCAGAGTCGGGGGCCGCGGCAGTCGTGGCGCTGGGCGGGTGGGCGGGCAGTGGGGGGGCCCCGGGAGCGCCGCGTCCGCCTTGGAGCTGCCGGGGGGCGATCGGCGGAGCGCAGCCCACGTGCGTCCGCGCCACCTCGCGGCTCCCCCGCGCCTGAGTCCTCCCCACCCCGGGGAGCCGCTGCCCCGCGCCCCGAACTAGCCAGCAACTTCGCGCGAAGTTTGGCAGCGCTCCTCTCCGCTCGCGCGCCGCGCGCCCGGCCCGTGGAGGGCGGCGGCCCCCCGGGGATGCGCCCGCCCGGCCGCCTCGGGGTCCCCACGGCTCCCCCAGCGCTGCCGCTGCTGCTGCTGCTGCTGCCGCTGCTCGTACCGCTCCTGGGGGTGCCGCGCGGCGTGGGCGCGGGGCCGGGCGCGCCCGCCGAGCTGCGGGTCCGCGTGCGGCTGCCCGACGGCCAGGTCACCGAGGAGAGCCTGCAGGCGGACAGCGACGCCGACAGCATCAGCCTCGAGCTGCGCAAGCCCGACGGCACCCTCGTCTCCTTCACCGCCGACTTCAAGAAGGTGAGGCGCCCTCGCTCGCGTGGAGGGACCTGGGAGCCAGGGCGCCCCGGGATCCCCGGCCGCACCGAGGCCTGCAGGTGGACACAGGCGGGCCAGGAGAGGCTAGAGACTTAGCCGGGGTAGTCGGGCTCTCCTCTGCGCCTCTTGGCAGAGTCCCCAGCACCCAGATCCGGCCGCTTCATTCTGCCCGCTCCGCCAGCCATTCCAGCCTTTTGCCCCTTTGCTCCGGGTGCCCAGGCCCCCTCTCACTCCCTGAATCCCCGCGCTTTGCCCACTTCTCTTCCCGCTCTCCCACAGCCCTGCAGGTGCTGACTCCCCTTCAAAAGAGTTGACTCCCTTCTTGGAGGAATTCCCTTGTGCTCTAGAGGAGAAAGTCCTGGGCTGGCAATCAGAGGCCCTGGGTTCTTGCTGTGTGATCTTGGGCAAGTCCCTTTCCTTCTCTGGGCCTCATTTTTCACCTCTATGCAGGTCAGTGAGGTGGCTCCAGGCCTCTCAGCTCTGACATCTTGGGGTCCATGAACCAACTGTCCTGTTTCACTTTCCTAGGCTGGAGGCATGGGGGTGGGGGGAAATGGAACTAAGAGTTGATTGTACCTTGTCCCTCCGGAGCCAAGGAGAAGCTACCCCTACTCCTTGGTCCTGAGGGCTGGGAAGCTTGCAGAAGGAGGACGTGGGGAGAAGCCCTACGTGAAGCCCCCCCACTCTGGGAGAGCTGCCTGACAAGTCGGCTGGCCAACCTCCATGTTTTGGCCCAGATATAGAAAGGGGGCAGAAACCAGCCTCTGCTCAGTGTGTGAAAGGAACCAGAAGGAACCTGGTGGAGGGACCAAAAGGTGGTCGTGGCCCCCAAGTTTGTTGGGGTTGGGGGAGAGTGGAGGGGCTGGGGGAGTTGCCAGCAAATGGGCCTGGAAGGGTAGTGACTAACAGTGACCCAGCAGCAGGAATTCTGGAAGGAAAGAGGGTGGCGAGGAGTAGGTACTTGAAGGGAGTCTCCTGATCTACACACACACACACACACACACACACACACACACACACACCAGCCCCTCTTCTGATAAAAAGAGGCCCTGTCTCTGGGGGAGTGGAGAAGTGAGGCAAGTTAGATAGCTGGGCAGAGCTGGAGGGCCATACAGCCCTGAAGTTCAGGGCCATACAGCCTCGCCCAAGCCATCTCTCTCTCCTCCCTCTTATAGAGAGTGGGAGCTTGAGGGCCAAGGGACAGAATTGGGGGACCCAACAGAACTGCCGTAGATGGCATGGTGAGGGGATCCAGTGGACAGTGAGGTATGGCTTGACTGCCGATCTGTTCCCAAACTACTGAGTTGTCACTGACATGGGACATAGGTGGACCATGGCTGTGGGCGGTCATCACAGCTGGGAAGGCTTTTTGGCCCTTCCTTTCTCAGTAGGGCCACGCTAGGTTCTCACATTCAGGTAGGGGCTGGTGGGCTTGTGGGGGGGGGGGGGAGAAGGAAGCTGGCCAGGCCAGAATCCCTCCGGCCTCCACACACCTAAACTCCAGGGAGAGTTTGTCAAGCATCTTCTTTTCCTGGGAAATCCCAGTAGTAGCCAGACCCCTCAGGAGGCAGTGGTCTCCTCTTCCCCTCTAACCTTCCATAGAAGCCCTTTGTCGGTGAGAGCGTGCCTCTGGCCAGGCCAAGAATCTCGTAACCTTCCTGCCCACTGCCCATTGTTCTACGGTGGCCGGTGGCCGGAACCCTGGGGAGAGGCTTCCCTGTTCCGGGGACCTCTCCAGCAGCCCGGGCTGTGGCTAGGACATCAGCAAGAGACCCAAGACACAGGACTGGGTGGGGCTGAGCTTTTATAGCCTCTGGCTACAGCATAAACTCTTTTATTGCTCTACTCTGCTGGCCACGAGAGGGGAGAGCCCCAGTGGCAGTGGGGTGCAGGACGGGGGTCTGGAGCTGAGAGTTTGGTCGGGGGCTGACTGCCCAGTTGGAGAAGCCATTTGGAGCTGCTCACAAGGGCCCCATTTTAATCCTCGCAGTGGTTCAAACCTCCGCCCAGGTTTCCAGAGTCTGCTTTTCAGGTTAGCCTCTGACCCAGAAGCTGGCATTTCACACCCGCCCTGGCATCTCCGATTTCACCAGCAAGGACGGGAATTGGGGGTGGAAGGCACAGAAGGGGAACCCACTCTCTGAGGTCTCTCCAGCTCCGGGTTTCTCATTCAGCCTGGGGCGGGGCAGCACAGCCCTTACCCCCACCCAAGTCCACTGCCTACATTGGCCAAAGCAGCTTTCGCACGTGAATCCTTCTGTGGCCCACACCGTCCTCAAGGCCCTGTGCCCCATAGCCTCTGGCAGATTTACACAAGGTTCTGTCTAGATGTAACAATTTTTCCCCTGGGAAGAAGTCTTGAACATTGTGTTTCTTTTGTTTTGTTTACCAACTCCCCTCGTCCACTTAGGAATAGCAATGTTTGCCATTTTCCCACCTTTGGGAGACAGCCCAGACCGAAATGAGACAGATGTGGTTTAACCCTGGACAGGATACTTAATCTCTGCAGGCCTTCGTTTCCTCATCTGTAAAATGGGGGTGAAAATGGTAGCAATCCCCTGGCTATCTGGAGTAGTAAGCAGGTAATCCATGGGAAATACCCACTCTGCAATGGCTGCTGTGGTAAGTGCCCAAGAAATAGAAGCCACAACTTTCATAATTGTCGCCCACATCACAATGCAGCATGGGCCCTCCCTGCTGAGCCTGGACTCAGAGAGGTTGAATGATGGACTCAAAGTCACACAGAAGGTCAGTACTGAGCCTAGAGGTGCCTTGAGTCCCTCTTCGTAACTGTCTCCTCGAAGCACTGTCCATTGGAGCTCTCCAGAAAAACAGAAACAACAAGACATAGAGTGAGGTATACAGAAAGAGATTTATTACCAGAGGTTGGCTCTCATAGAGGCTGAGAAGTTCTACGATCCGCCATTTGTATAGCCTTTACCCCCACCCAAGTCCACTGCCTACATTGGCCAAAGCGGCATCCCTATGCCAGGATAGCTGGCAGTGTGGCTCCAGCCTGAGCCCCAGGGCCTGAGTACCAGGTGTGCCAGTGTCTAAGGGCAGAAGATGGATGTCTCAGCCCACGCAGAGAGAGCACACTCGCCCTTCCTCTGCTTTCTGTCCTATCCACAGCCTCACCGGATTGCGTGATGCCCACTCCCACTGGCAAGGGCCCTCGTTTTTACTCATTCTGCCAATTGAAATGCTCATCTCTTCTGGAAGCACCCTCACAGATACACCTGGCAGTAATGTTTGACCAGCCCTCTGGGTACCCCTTCACCCAGCTATGTTGACACAAAATTAACTGTCCCACTGCACAGTTGCTGGCCAGCCTCTTCGAGTGTGGAGCAGTCATTTTTGCCCCTCTAGAGTACTCAAGGCTGTACCCCCTCTTTCCAGTCCCTCCCACTCTCGCTGTTTGCCTCCACCGAGAGGCAAGTCTCTAGTCCTGTCTGGCTGTCCCCACACTGCCACGCTGGACCTGAAGGTGCTAAGGCAGTTAACAGTAATCAGAGTAATTCACTCGCTGTCGGACGCAGAGCCTGAAGCAAGGATTGATTCTAAACTCCACAGGTAGCTTGGAGCTATCAAATGGCCATCCTCTGTCATTGCATACCCTGCCCCAAGGCTGCTGGCCATCAGGCAGACTGAGTTCAGGCTTAAAAAAAAAAATAAAAAAAAGAAGAAGAAGAAGAAAGAAAAAAGGGCCATGACTCAGTGGCTCCCAAACTTTGATGCCCATTAGACTCACCTGGGTAGCTTTGGAAAATCCCGATGCCTGGGCTGCAGCCCATAGCAGTTAGATCTGATATCTGAGGGCGACAGTAGTTTTAAAGGGGCCCCGTGACTCCAACAGGCAGGTTAGACTATTAAATGAAGGCAGAGCCCACACTCACTTAGCACTTGGCGACCTGTCATTCTACCCAGGATAACCCTAATGTGCTCCAAGCAGCGTATAGGCATTACACCTAATTCTACATGCCCACAGCACACCGACTATCCTTCACAATCCACCCCCAGCAGGCAATACTCTCCTTTGTAATCCAAGTCCTATGGATGTAATTATACTCAGATGTGCACGCTCACTCGGCATGTTCAATACCAGACACGTCACCACCCCCAGGCCCTCACCTGGCTTTCTGTCCATCAGCCTGCTTGGGCCCCCTCCCCCAGGCTGGTGTCCCTGTCCAAATTCTCTTTCCCCTTCGCTCCCTGGTCTGAGTGTCCAAAAGCTGAGGGAGGGGATGAGTCATGTTCCAGGCAGTGTGGTTTGGTGCTGACCGGATGGGTAGGGTGGGGCTGAAAGATAGGAGAAAGTCATGTGCAACTGTTTCACGGTGGTGGGTCCAACGGGAGGGGTGGAGAGAGGAACCACAGGCTCCAGAAGTGTGGCATGGGGGGCCCTGAGGGGCGCTGCGCTGGAGCCAAGATAAGAGGAGCCATATGGTGGTGTGGGTCAGTTCAAGGTCGCTCTGCAGGACCCAAGAAGAGAGGAAACTTGAGCCCTTGGTGCCCTGGCCGGAGCACCGATGGGTGAGTGGGAGTCAGGAAGGAACAGCAGAGAGCACCAGGGTCCTCGCCTCAGGGGGCTCCTGGCTGGGGCAAGGGAGCAGCGTAGGAAGCTGAAGGCTGTCGTCAGATGTAAGTCTGGAAGATGTGGAATGTGCAAATGACCGCGCACTGCCGGAGGCTGTTTATTACAGCAGGATGTGAGGTCACACGGATGTCAGAGTGGAGAAGCTTTGAGAGACCAGGTTCCCCTACCCCTACATTGGGTCTCTGAAGTGTAGCAGTTTGGAACACAGGAATGTGATGGGCGATTTTCTTCCTGGGGAACAGAGAGCCACAGAAATGCTTTCAGGAGAGGCCCAGACTTTTCTGGGAGCCCAGAGCACTTCCTCATAGGAGTTTCTGAGAAGTCTCCAGATGGAATGACCTGGCTTGTGTCCTGGCTTGTGCCCCATGGCAGTCCCACTGCCGTGTCTGAGAATTCCTCCCGGGATCTGGATCTGTGGCCCTAAGGGAAGGTTCAGACATGCTCCCTGGAGCTTGGCAAGCATCTCCCAGCCCTGAATGCCAAAGTCCAGGTGGAGTCCTAGCAGAAGAGCCCAGGTCAGGCAGTGGAGACTGCCACCTGGGACCAGGGAGGAGGGGCCTGCTAGAAATCAGATGGCGAGAGGCAGAGAAGGGCTCTTTCCTTCACAGAAAGACAGGGTGCAGCCTCATGATAAGAGCCGCACGTCCCTGGATCTCACGCACCGACTGGCCCCTCCGATCACATACTGTTGGCTGCTTTCACGCACAGCCTCATTTGATCCTCACTACTACATCATGAGACAAGGGTTGCCCCCATTTTGCAGATGTGCAACCTGACGCTTAGAGCTATGAAGTGACTCTGACAAGATCAAGTAGCTAATGATCTGGGATTAGGACCCAGGGATCTTCCCACTATATGGAATTGACTTGGGTGTGCTATAACATACGTAGGCTCCTTCCAGAAGGCCAGAGATAGCTGAGTAGGGGAGGGGAAAGGGAAGAAGGAAGCTCACAAGGCCTTAATGCAGAGGAACAGATCTACAGAGAAACCCTCCTCTCTACAGACTTGAGCTGGACCCCTTCCCCTCAAGCTTGTAACCCCCGGTGGATTTGGGTAGTGGCTCCTGGCAGCTCTGTGCCCAAGACTCTTCCTCTAGAGAGATGGGTGTGTGTGTGTGTGTGTGTGTGTGTGTGTGTGTGTGTGTGTGAGAGAGAGAGAGAGAGAGAGAGAGAGAGAGAGAGAGGAAGAGAGAGAGAGAGAGAACCGTTTGTAAAAGATCTCACGGAGATGACTGAGCCTTTGCCATGTTCGTCTTCCTGCCCTTCACCAGTGGTGTGACTTGATGAGCCACTTGACCTCTCGGAGCCCCAGGCTCAGACACGGCAGGGGCATTGCCAAGACGACAGTAGGACACTCAGGGTCCTATGAGAATGGCATCAGAGGCTGTGGCAAAGCAGAGGCCAACATAGGCTCGCGAGAAGTGAGGTAGCGGTGACAGCCAGGGCCCAGGCAGGTACCCCACCCCAACCCCAGCTCTCCTTCCTCGCTGCTAAGCGCCTTGTTCTGGCACTTTCTTTCTGCTCCAGGGGCCACAGCATCATTAGGAGCTTTGGTCCCTTACGTTGGCAAGTGTTTAAGCGGCTGCCACTGTGGATTCCGATGAAGGGCAGGGAGCAAGAGAGGCATTCGGGGCTGGGAATCTGGCTGAGAGAGGAGTCTGGAGCCCCATAGAAGGAGCCCTGAGTCAGCGGGACAGCGGGGTGCAATTGATCCGCATAAAACCTCACATTGTTCCCCAGGGCGGTTGGAACAGTAGTGACCTTTGGGATTTGGCTGACAGAGAACTGGGGGCTCAGGGGGCTGGGAGGAGGGCAGGGGGCACTGCTCTGGACTAGTGGTTGTGCTAATGGCCCTTAACAAGAAGCTTTTGTCCCCGGACTGGCCCTGAGGGCATGCAGGCATCCCTGTAATGGGGTAAGGGGGGGCAGCCTGAGTCCCTGGGCACCAGCCTGGGAATGTGCTCTGCCTGGCTCTGGGTTGACCCCGTCCACCCCTGTTCCTGCCCGGGTAGACTGGGCAGAGCAGCCCAGATGCCCCTGTGTCTGCCACAGGGCAGCCAGCACCAGTGAGGAAGGTGCCACTTCCCGACCGCCTCTCCTTGCCGCCACAGCCCAACAAACCCGGCCCCTTTTCTAGCCATAAAGCAGCCCCAGCCAGGAGCAGGGGAATAAATATTTAGATTGGCTCAGCCCAGGCCTCAGAATCATGTGCTCTGGTGGGATGGGAAGGGGGCAAAATGGCAGAGGAGGCTCCCAGGAGACCGCACCACCTGTCCAACAGTGGGGGGGGGGGGGAGAGTGGGTGCTTCACAAGAACCGGGATGGAGGAGTGGGTGGCTGGGAGGGTGCTGAGGGAGGGGCAGCTCCCCACCCTGGCCCCCTTAGTTTTCAGCTCCCCGTGGTGGAGGGGTAGGCTGGTGGGAGGGCTCCCCCCCACCTCTCCCCGGGTGGGCTCCCTGGAGAAGGGGGCAGAGTGTGACAGCAGGGTGAGGAGGATGTTAGACTGAGGGTGAGGGACTGCGTGCAGCTGTGTGGGAGACTCGGAGAGACATGATGCTGACTCAGAGAAAGGGGTGAGGTGACTCATGTGAGCGCCCAGCATGTGAGGGCAGGGGGCTGTGGGGGGGTTGGGGGGGCATGCAGAGCTGAGCCCATGGGAGCCCTGGACAGACAGGAGCAACTGCTTGTGAAAGATGGTTCTGGAAGCAGCAAGAACGCGTGAAAGGTTATAGACGGGAGACCCGTGAAGGGGGGGAAGCAGGTGGGCGTCCCTGTGTATCAGTCAGGATTCCACTTGGCTGTAACATAAAACCCTAGCAGCGGCCAAGCAAAAGAGAAGTTCGTGTCCCTCCCCCGCCCCCCCCCCATCTTATCTGAGGCTGGGAGCCAGCGGTCCAGGGCCATGTGACCGCACCGCTGTCATCCCAGCCCGACCCCCATGGGCTCTGTCTGCAGCGCCGCTCCCTGTCCTCCACAAGGCCACACCTGGGCCTGGCTCAGGATGTCTGCTGTTCAAGTGCACAGGGCTGCGCCCCGCCCCACCTCACCCCTGTGCTTCCCGGAGACACCTCCGCTGTCTGGGAGGTGTTCACCCGGAGCCCCAGCGCAGCCTTCTCTCTGTGAGCTGTTGTGGGTCTCAGCAGCACAGGCAGGGGTGAACATGGAGAAGGAGGAGATCTGGGCAAGGGCGGACAGGGGGGCTTGGTCGGGGGGAGCGTGAAGATCACTGGGCTGTGAGTCAGGAGCTCTGGGCTTCGGGTCCTGCCTCTGCAGCTGCATGACTTGTGAAGGTCACGTCCCCAGCTGGACCCTCACTGGATCGTGAACTAAGTGATTCCCCAAAACCTCCTAAAAGCCAAAGGAGCAGCTGGAGGAGCTGGAGGCGAGGGAATGGATGGAGGCCCCAGAGCACGTGTGCGTGCATGCATTTGTTCACTCGGCTCATAAATGTCAACACAGCTCTGTGCCAGACCCCGAGGTTACTGCATAAATGAGGCCTGGTCTCTGCCCTTGAGCCAGCTGCAGACCATGCAGGGCCTAGATGACTTGTTCCCCGGGCAGAAGATGCTACCTGAGGATGGGGTCCTTTGTCCAGGCATGTAGATCAGGTGCAGGCCTGGCACAACTCAAGGTTCAGGTCCAGCTCAAAGCCCGTGGCTTCCAGTGACCCACTAGATGAAGCCGGGACTCCTTGGCTGGGCTCTCAGACCCACTGCCCTTCTCCTCTCGCCAGCCTCTTCCTTCGACCTCTCTCTGCCCTCCCTCGCCCTACCCCGTCCCTGGTGGTTTTCTCAGAATGCTTCCAGGTTCTCATGTGTGTGCTCCTTCTTCGTGTATTCATCACCAGGCACTTACTGAGCACCTGCTGTGTTCTAGGGAGTGAGGATACGCTGCAAATAAGATACTGTCCCAGGCTCGTGGAGCTGAGTCTGGAAGGTTGCAAACACAGTGGGATTCGTGCTGTAGAGGTTGGGAGTTGGGACGGGCCGAGTCCGCTGGATGGTTGATGAGGGTAGCATTGCGGGGACGGGCCAGAGGGGATGCATTCAAACCAAATCCTGAGAGACGGCAGGCAGATGGGGACATCCCCAGCAGAGGAGTCAGCTCGTGGAAAGTCACACGGCCTCATCGCTTCTTCTGGGAACTACCGGCTCTTTAGATCAGTGCTCAGGGGGTACGGGAGAGGTTGTTGGTGGACAGGCATGCCGGACGTGGATGGCACACTGTATGCTAGGACAAGAAGAGCCTTCGAAGGGCATTCGGCAGATCAATAACACTGTGGAGAGATAGATTGGGGGGGGGGGGCGTGTTAAGAGAGCCTCACATTTCCCTGTCTTCTGTAAATGCCACTCTCTCTTTGTTAGAAAGCAGCCCCTCCCCCATCCTTTGACTGTTAAGGACTGAACCATCCCTCATTCTAGGGAAGTCTTCCCTCCCTCCCTCCTCGCCTCCCCGCCCCATCTTTAAGGGGTAAACAAATGCCCCTTCATCCATCCTTTCCTCATAGCACTTATCATAAACCTCAATCCTAGGCCTTTTTTGGTGCTCTGACTCTGGTTGCAGGAGGTCAGCCTCTCCATGAGCCCCTTGAAGACAGGGGCCTCTGCCTTAGTCATGGCCACTTCCCTGTCCAGCCTGGGGTCTGTGAAGGCCTTGCCCCAGGCCATGCTAACCAGTGCTCTCCCACGGATTTGCTGATTACCCGCAAACCCCAGAGGACTCCCCTGACCTCTCTGGGCCTCAGGGGCGTCTTTCGGAGAAAACCCTTTGCTTCTGCATCTGGAGGTCTGGAATAGATCACAGTTGGAGCGAGGCCAGAGATTGCAACAATAATAAAGAGCTCAGCCTGCTATGTTCTAAGACCTTTCACTCATTTTCCCCTCATAATAATCTCTGGAGGTATAGGTATTGTTAGTTTAACTCATCTAACAGATGTGGAAACTAAGGTACAGGGAGGTTAATTCCCCCCGAGGCTACATGGCTGGTATCAGCAAGGCCAGGATTTGAACGTAGGTAGTACTGGCTACAGAGCCTTTGTTCTTAACTCCTGTGCCCTCTTCCAATCTATTTACTCCTGACGCTTGCTGACGCATGGGGGGGGGGGGGCGCCTGAGTGGCTCAGTCCGTTAAGCATCAGATTTCAGCTCAGGTCATGATCTCACAGTTCGTGAGTTTGAGCCCCACATCAGGCTCTGTGCTGTCAGCAAGGAGGCTGCTTCCGATTCTCTGTCCTCCCTCTCTCTCTGCCCCTTCCCCACTCATGCTCTCTAAATAAATAATAAACAAACTTAAAAAAAAAAAAAACATAGGCAAACTTGAAAAAAAACCATAGGCAATGGACTTCAGCAGACACTATCTCCACGGCACACTCACCACACCCACTGCACAGCCCAAGCCTCAGCCCCGGTACTGAATGCTCCTGCGGCTTCCTGCTAGCCTGCCCCTGTGGGGCTGGAGGTTCCTGGGAGCTCATGCAAGGAGCCCTATAGAAACTTCCCATCTTGAGAGTCCTAGCCTGAGTCCTGGGCTTGGGGAACCCACCTCCAGCACCCTGCATCAGCTGTAGCTGTGCTGTCTGCCTTGGGTATTAAGCCACGACCGAGTGAATCGTCTTGGGGCCCTTCCGTTCAAGGAGGAAGCCCAGGAGCCAGGCTTCCATGGGTACTGGGTCTAGCATCTGGCCAGATGTTTGCTGAAGCGGGGGGACTTCTTCCCCTGCCCTTTCCCCTGTGCTGGAGGGAAAGGGGCCTCGGGAACCTTAGCAGTGAGCTGAGGTGGAGAAGGTAGGAGGGACGTTTGGTCAGGATGATGGAGCCAAGTAGATCCAGAAGCTAGAGCTGTCCACTCCCTGCTGGGCGTCAGCAGGTGGAATATGGGTTTTCTGGAGAAATAAGACTAAGAAGACTGGAGAATTCAGGGTCTACAGAGGTTCTAGGAAGGTCAAGCAGGCGGGTTAGGAGGGTGGCCCTGCCTCACATCATCACCCTCATATCCGTATCAGACGCTGCTTTTTGGGAGTCACGCTGAACTGTGAGTAGGAATTGCCATACTCCCAGGGCAGGTCTACACAGGACCTCCAGGCATGGCTGGTTGAGGGAACAGAGTTCTAATCCTGGCTCTGCCCTTGCCAGCTGTGTGGCCCGAGGGCGGACCACACTACCTCTCTGGGCCCGAGCTTCGGTTTCTTGAGCTGGGGCATCAAGGACGCCTGGGAAGCAGTGGTGCATTGCGGCTGAGAGAGCACTGGCTTTGGAGTCAGACCGCCTGGGGCTAAAACTCTGGCTACATTTCCTCCTGGCCCCATGGCCTTGAGCAAGTAACCCCTTCCAAACTCAGTAATAACCATCCTCCCTACCTTCTGTTGTTGGAAAGATTGTAAACAGGACAATACATCCTTTTCGACTCATAAAAACAGTGACTTGTCCCTTCTGGTTATAAACTTCAATAAATCTTTGCCCTACATGAGTAAATCTCTCACAGTGAGAAATCCTCGTTCCCTCTCTTCACCCCCAGTCAGATTCCCCATTTACTGGCATTTGCTATTGTCACCACCATTGTCGTTTAATATAGAGGCAGGGAAAAAACCTCAAAGCAGGTGTTTGTTTCTTTACGCTCCTGCCTGGTCTAAGAGTGCAAATGCTTTCTCTTGAAGGTGGGCAGGTGTTATCCCCAAGCAAAGAGGCAACTCTGTAGCTGTCTGATGGCAGGCACGTGGCTGTGGTATTGGAGAAGATGCTGTGAATATTCCAGATAAGGTTCTTTTAAAGTCATTGCTGAAAATAATGTTGGATCCCGCCTCGGGGTCCAGCCAGAGACTTCCAGCTGCCTGGAGCCCTAGTAGGAGGAAGTCCAGTATCAGGTCTCACCTGGCAGAAAGTGAGCCCCCAGTGGAAAATACACTAGCGTACCAGCCTCCAGTCTCCTCTCGGCCAAGCTGAGCCAATGGAAGATCAGATGGCCCAGCCTGGCAGGGCAAAGAGATTCCAGCCTCAGGGCCCAAGAACAGATTTCCTGTCAAGAGGAAGCTGGGTTAACCTGAGCTCTGACTCACCTTCCTTGAAATCTGCCATCATAAAGAGCCTTGTGGAAGCTTTCTCACCAGCTGGGCCTCAGTCTCCCCTTCTGCAATACAGATGGAAAACCTCCCCATAGATGCCCACACCTCCTCATGCTGGAGATCATTTGCAGGAAAAGGAAGTAAGAGACACATCCCTATAGTCAAAGGACCTCACGAGTGCACGGGGATTATGGGATAGCAGCACGCCGGGGCTCCGGCCACCTGTAATATTTGCTGATCACCGTGAGGATCAGCACTAACTCAATTTTCACACAAGCCGACCAGGTAAACACCCTTTTATCCCCATCCTCCCAATGAGGCTTCTAGAAGCTGGAAGATACGCCTGGGTACTGGCTAATACAGGGCAGAGGTGGAGTGCAACCTCCCCTCACAGCCTGTACAGGAGCCCAAGGGAGGGACCCTGGGTGTCTGTTTCAGAGCACTTACACTCTAGCAGGCGTACCGAACGCCCCAAGTCATTGCAGGCTCTCTCAGTGGGCGAGGCCAGGACGCGAACATTGAACCTGAATAACAACACAGGCCTGTCTGTGTTCAATGCCAGTGCAGGGTCATTGGGGTTCTGGAGGGGAATAGTCCTTGCGACCAGGGTACCTCCCTGGCGGGGGTGAGGGTCTTGACAGATCCAGACCACTTCTGAGTGGGACCTGCTCATTTCTCCCTGGGAGCCGTTAGCCCAGGCACAGTTGAGTGAGAGCAAGGCGGCCCCTTGGGTGCAGCTGGGTCAGAGCATAGGGTTCTAGCAGCCAGACTGGGAGGGGGACCCCTCTCCCTCCTCCCTCTCCTCCCCTCCAGCCTACCCCATTCATGCAGTGAGTAACAGGAAGGAGCCATTGGCCTGCGGGTAATGCCATTAGTAACCCTGTGGGGAAAGGGGAAGTGGCCAGGGGAAGGGGGAGGTGAACCACCCCGGCTCCCCCCAGGCCAGAGGCTGGCAATGGCCACAGCCAGCTTGTGCTGTGTCTGCCCTTAACCCCGCCCTGTGCCCACTGCCTCAGTCTGAGATGGGGATGGCCAGGAACCTGGCTGATTAAAAGCACTGGGGGGCATTTTGAAAAGCCTCAATTTCTAGGCACCCCTCCCCCAACCTGCTGACCAAGAATGTGAGAGAAACTCTGGAATCTGTACTTGTTTAGATTCCAGTTCAGCCCCTGCCCTGTTATGGCCTGGTTGGGTAGTTCTAGGGGCCGTGACCCACCCTGATCAGGGTGCCACGGGTGCCACCGAGAGGCAGCATCAGTCTTGAAGGAACCAGGCACCAAAAGCAGGGTGCTGGCTCTTTCAAGGTGAAGTTCTGTACTTTTAAACAGTTCTGTGTTGAAAGGCTTTCTCATGGTTTGCTCTGTGAATTTTCCAGGAGGCTTTGGAACATCTGGGGTGTGTTCTCTCAAATCACGGGTTTAAATGGGAAAGATAAAAATTCCTAGACCAGCAGGAGGGAAGTGTCCATCGCAGGGCAGTGTCCAGGCACGTGTCCTGTCCAAGGCCTGGGCTGATTGCTGGGTGGGCTGCTGGGGGGGCGGGGGGTTCCCACCCACTCCAGCTGGTCCCCATGCTTCTGCCCTTCCCTGCCAGGACGTGAAGATCTTCCGAGCCCTGATCCTGGGGGAGCTGGAGAAGGGACAGAGTCAGTTCCAGGCACTCTGCTTTGTCACCCGGCTGCAGCACAATGAGATCATCCCCAGTGAGGCCATGGCCAAGCTTCGACAGGTGAGTGTGCCCCCGTCCAGCTCCCACCCCAGAGCCCCTAGCCCTACAGCCAGCCCAGCCCGAGGCCTGGACCGCACCCCAATGTCGCTCTCCCACCCAGCCCCTGACCCACCCTCACCCTCATCCCTGGCACCCCACCCTCCCCCTGTAGTCCTGAACCCCCCAATATTGCCCCACGCTGGACCTAACCCCATCACCCCAGATCGCTAATCTGCACTGACCCCCACCTGCCAGGTGCCTCCAGTCCCCTGATTTCAGCTCCTCTCCCTTTATGGTGGAGGTTCTGGGCTTGGACCCTGTGGTCAGATGTGCAGTCAGACCCAGCACCACACCTCGGTATCCCCGTGACATTGCACACCTTGCCTTCAAAGGCTCTACTTTCCTATGGAGAAATGAGTTATACTGAGAATTAAATGAGAGCATGGGTGTAAAGTGTTGTGCGCCATGTTCAGAATTCTTCAGCCTGTTGACCTGTTCCCTGTCCCTTCCTGGACCCTGGGCCTCTCCCCCAGCCTCATCTGAATTCCCTAAACTAGACCCCCCCCCCCTTCTCCCCGGTCCCAGACTCTCCTCTGCCTGTTGGAAGGTGTGGGACCCCAGAGGTCACCAGTCCTGGGCCAGCTCGCCTGGCTATCCACTTCCTGCACCAGCCCTGGTGACTGCCCCTTGATGCCAGCCTGCCCTCAGGTTCTAAAGGCAGCCAGCCCCTCAGTGATTAGGCAAAGCAGGGCAGGGAGCGTTAGGAGGCCAGGTGGGAGCGGCTCTTCCTGTCCACACAGAAGAACCCACGGGCAGTGCGGCAGGCTGAGGAGGTGCGGGGCCTGGAGCACCTGCACATGGACGTCGCCGTCAACTTCAGCCACGGGGGCCTGCTGAGCCCCCACCTCCGCAACGTGTGTGCAGAGGCCGTAGATACCATCTACACCCGCCAGGAGGACGCCCAGTTCTGGCTGGAGCAAGGTGAGCGTGGGGTCACACCACCCAGGCCGGAGTGCGGTGCGGACGCAGGAGTCCCGAGGAGGGACCCCTCACCCGGGCTGGGATTGGTCAGGGCGGCTTCCTGGAGGAAGTGGTGCCTGGGTGGCTCTTCAGGGAGAGGAGTCAGCCAGATGAAAGCGACCCTGTCCAGGTAGGGACACACAGACCTGTGACTTCCCAGGTTGTGTGGAGGGAGATAACCCGGGCAGCGGCCACCTCATGCCTTCCATTAGTGAGACCACAGGACCTCTGTCGGGGGAGGGGGACAGGCATCAGGGTCGGCACCCACTGCCCCCCCTCCTTTCTTTCATGCCTTCCCTGGTACCTGCATCTCTCGCGTCTCTGGTGTGGCCCCTGCCTTTTGGCCTGTGTGGCTTTACCGCTGCCCCATTTCCTGATTCCGTTCCCAGGACTGTCCTCAGGTCCTCTGTGTAGAGGGGACAGGGAGGTGCCCACAGTTACCACTCCAGGCCCCTGGTCCTCCGCCCAGCGGGCCAAGCAGTGCCTGCCCTTCCCAGGGCACCGCTGGATTTAGAAGTGGCCATCAGGGGGCGCTGGGTGGCTCAGTTGGTTGAGCTCTTGATGTCAGCTCAGGTCATGATTTCACAGTTCATGAGTTCAAGCCCCATGTCAGGCTCCGTGCTGACATCGCAAAGCCTGCTTGAGACTCTCTCTCTCTCTCTCTGCCCCTCCCCCACTCACATTCGCTCTCTTGTGCTCTCTCTCACTCAAAATAAACATTAAAAAAAAAAAAAAGAAACGGCCAACAGAACTGTGCTCATGCCCTCCACACACACCCCTCCCAGTAAGCTGCACCCCAAACTGAGGTTCAAGCTCAATACTGTGCCCCCGAGAGGCTGGTCCATCCCGGGGCCACTGAGCCGAGCCAGGGGCCAGGTCACTGCTGCCTCCCCCAGCACCCTGTGTGTACCCTGGCCACCCTGACTTCCCAGCATGTTTGTGCTGGTCCTTCCCTACCTGGCCCTCCTCAGATACCACGTCCTTTAAGTAGCTATCCTTGATTTTCTATTTATTCTCCCCACATTTCTATTCTGTCACATCCTAGTATAGTGGTGTGTGTGTGTGTGTGTGTGTGTGTGTATGTGTGTTTTACCATGTATTTGTTTTTGAGAGAGACAGAGAATGAGCAGGGGAGGGGCAGAGAGAGAGGGAGACACAGAATCTGAATCTGAGCTGTCAGCACAGAGCCCAATGCAGGGCTAGAACCCGCGAACCGTGAGATCATGACCTGAGCCAAAGTCGGATGCTCAATGCCTGAGCCTCCCAGGTGCCCCTATAGTGGTATTTTTTAAGCACAGGGTGGCAGCATGCCAAGGGGAGGCCTTGAGGTCAGACAGACCCAGGCTCCGTCCCCACTCCACTCTTCCTGTGTGACCTCTGTGAGATCATTAAACCTCTCTGGGCCAGGTTTCTTACCTATAAAAACAAGAATGAAAATACTTGGCTCATTGGCTGGCGGGATGCCCCAAGAGGCCATGCGGGGTGGACCCCTCCCTCCTTCCCTTCCCCCCTCCCCCCTGCTAACCCTTGTCTCTCTCCCGCAGGTGTGGACAGCTCTGTGTTTGAGGCTCTGCCTCAGGCATCAGAGCAGGTGCGCCTGCCCCGCTGCGGGCAGGTGGGGGATGGCGGGAAGCCGTGTGTCTGCCACTATGGCCTGAGCCTGGCCTGGTACCCCTGTGTGCTCAAGTACTGCCACAGCCGTGACCGGCCAGCCCCCTACAAGTGCGGCATCCGCAGCTGCCAGAAGAACTACAGTTTCGACTTCTATGTGCCCCAGCGGCAGCTCTGTCTCTGGGACGAGGACCCCTAGCAGGGCTGAGGCCAAGGGGGCGGTCTCTGGGGTCGCTGCCCTGGGTCTGCTGCCCTTCCCCCCCCCCCCCCCCAGGCCTTATTCCCCTTCCCTTCCCGTGATCCCGGAGCCTCTGGCCCTATTGCTCAAGACTGTGAAAAGGGGTGTGGCATGGCAGGGGTTAACTCGTGAAGGCAGCCCCCACCCCCACCCTGTGCCTCCCTTGGGGACCGAGAGAAGGGGGTTCTCCAGATGTGGAGAACCTTGATCTCCCCTCCCCGGAATCTCCCCTGAAGTGTTCTCTTTCAAGCAAACAAAATGTGATGGCCCGTGATTCTATTTAACTCTTTGAAGGCTTAGACCCTAAAAGGTGTCTATGCCTGTCACACTGAACTCCCCACCCTCAACACACCCCCACTCCCCCATCTGGAAGGGGCTAGCCCCTCTGTACCCTCAAATGCCCAACAAGGAGGGGACCACGCCCCAGAGACGGGGCTCTTGGGGACCATTGCCATAGCCCCTCCACCAGATCACAGTGCGTTCTGCTCACTGCTGGCCTCCCGCCCCCGGGGCAGGTGAGGACCTCCCAGCCCGGACACAAACCACACGTGCCTTTTTCCCCAGCCCCTCCTCAAAATAAATATTTTTGTAAGGTTCTGGGGCGGGGAGGGGGCATGAAGTATGAGGAAAACTTGAATTCCAGATTTTTAATGCAAAGTATTTATCATTTGTACCAGAAATAAAAGTTTAAATTTTTATTTGACCCTTCTAGTCGCAGAGTTCTGAAAGAACTCTTGGCCAATGCTGCCACCTGGTGGCAGGAGGGGTGTTCGCCCTGCCGGTGACAGGTCCCCGCACACCTACCTGCTAAAGCCCTGGCTGATTGTGCCGCAGGGAGAGAATGGACCAGGGACGTATTAGGGAAGGATAAGACAACGCTTCTGCACTTAAGAAGAAGACACATCGATGAGCAAGTCAGAAAGTGACAGCATAAATACATTAAGGCAAGAAATAAGGCCAACATTCTGGAACCAAACTTACAGGGTTCAAATCCTGGCCTGGCTTATTTCCTGTGCAATCTTGAGCCAAGTCACTTTACCTCTTTGTGCCTCAGCGCTCTCTGCTATAAAATGGGCTTAACTGTGAGACTTACATGGGCTCATACATCTGAAGTGCCCAGGACATGGTGTTCATTCGCTATTATTAATTTCATTAATTAATAATATTCGCTATTATTAATATCGTTCTGTTAGTGCAAAGAGCAGGCATTTCCTCACCTGTAAACCTGAGACCACTAAACCAGACATCCCAAAGGCCGTTTCACTTCAAACGTAACTTCCAGTTTGAAGAGACTGTAATAGGAAGTGCCGAGCCGGGTGCTGGAGAACTTTCAGGAAGGAGGGATGGTGCAGGCTCAAGTTACCAAGATGGGGAAGTCTCCTGGACCAGATGGGACACAGCTTGCTGCTGAAGGATGGTAGGCATTTGGCAAGGTGGAGGGGACTGGCACAGGGCAGAGACAGGAAGCTTCAGGGGTCCTACAGGGGGCTTGAATCCTTAGGAAGGAGGAGAGTCAGGTACTTCCTCATCCGCCTTAGAAAGGGAGACAGGCTTTCAGGATGAGCCCCCCCCTTGAAGACTCCCCAGAAAGGCTGCCACCACCCTTTGAAGCTGTATAGGCCCGAGGGTTGTGGTGGGAGCCAGGCTGGCCTGACCAGGGTCAAGTTAGGGCTGGGTGGAGAGACTGCCTTTTCAGGCAAGCATGCCTCTTTCTGAACCTGTTTTCAAGGACCAGCTTTGTTGTGCTGGGCGGGGTGGGCGGGGGTGGAGGGGTGTTCCTCCCCAGGCCCTTTCCTCCTTCCCCTGCTGCCCAATCCCAGCCCTCAGTCCTGAGCCCCAATCCCTGCTCCGGGTGGGGGAGGGGATTACCTGGAGAAGACACCCCCCCACTTCCCTCCCTGTCTGTGTGCCTTTTTTCCTGGGAGTAGGGGCCCCAGGTCAAATGCCTTTTCACTTGCAAGTAGCCAAAAATAATGCTGCTTTTTTAAAGAGTGCTTCTTTTAATTTAAAAAATATTGTTTATTTATTTATTTATTTATTTTGAGAGGTAGAGCGTGAGCAGGGAAGGGGCAGAGAGAGAGGGAGACACAGAATCCGAAGCAGGCTCCAGGCTCTGAGCTGTCAGCACAGAGCCCGACGCAGGGCTTGAACCCACGAACCGTGAGATCATGACCTGAGCCGAAGTCGGAGGCTTAACCAACTGAGCCACCCAGGCGCCCCTAAAGAGGGCTTTTCCGATCTTCCTTGGGAGTGACTCGCACCTCCAAGCCTGCCCGTCCCAAGCAGTGAGGGGGATTTGTACACTCATTCCAGACCACTCTGCCTGGGGCCTCTTCTTTGGTTTTAGGGCCTTGGGACGAGAAGATTCTCTGAGACTTTGGGCTGAGCCTATACTCAGGCCAAGTCCACGCTTCCCCCTCATTCCAACGATCTCCCACCCTCCCAACCCAGCTCTGTCAGGTGCCTCCAATGCCGGCCACTGCAGTCGCCTCTCTGGCCAGGGTCTCTGGTTTCTGTGGGCATCAGAATCACTTGGGGGCTCAGCTCATTACCAGGGTCAGCTGTTTGAGAAAGGCCCAGATATGGCTTGACTTTCCTCAGGAGGCTTTTGTGCACGTGTACAAACACTTGGTGGGGGTGGCTGGGAGGAGGTAACACACCTCCAGTGAGCGCTCATTTCTCCGACACGTAGAGTTTACAACGTGGCTTCATGTGAAGCAGCTCATTGGCTCCTTGAAGCAATTCTGTGACATTTTGTGGAAGTGGCTCAAAAATAAAACTATGTGACTCGCCCAAGGCCAGACAGCTAGTTGGGCTGCAGCCCTCAGCCTCCTTGCTCCATGCATAGCTGCTAACCCGGATGGGTTTATCAGATTGGCCAGCTGGAACCACGGGGTAGGGACGACGGAAGGGGCACAGCGGGGACAGGAGGGGCACCAGGTAGGCAGCAGCCCCAGGGGCCAGTCCTGCGGCAGCAATCACTGAATACGTGGCGGCGGGGGGGGTGCCCGGGTTCCCGATGGGTCCCTTATGCCAAGGTAAGCAAGGTCCTGGGTGGGAGGGCAGGAGCCTAGGCCTGGCTGGAGCCTCTACAAGCCAGACCCAACCTGGACTGGGCTTTGCTGGACTTCCTGTGGCTTTTCTTCAGACTCCTCTCCCTGCAATCTTAGCCAAGGAAAGTCTTGTCTTCACCGAACCTTAGACGTGGTGGGTGGAGCCACCAAGAAGTCGGGCAAAAAGTGGGACAAGGACCACTCGCAAGAAGCAAAGCTTGATGGGGCACCTGGGTGGCTCAGTCGGTTAAGCGTCCGACTTCGGCTCAGGTCATGATCTCATAGTCCATGGGTTCAAACCCCGCGTCGGGCTCTGTGCTGACAGCTCAGAGCCTGGAGCCTACTTCAGATTCAGTCTCTCTCTGTCTCTCTCTCTGCCTCTCCCCCCCCATACTCTGTCTCTATCTCTCAAAATAAAATAAAGACATAAAAAATTTTAAAAAAAGAAGAAGAAGAAGAAGAAGAAGAAGAAGCGAAGCTTGAGGGTAACAACGCCTACCTGGGAGGAATTGGGTCCCGGCCTAGTCCCAGCTCTGTGCTTGCTTTCTGGGACGGGTCACCCCCACTGCAAGCCCCGGATTCCTCATCTTCTAAGAGGTGGCCCTCCCTTAGGGCCTCCTGACCCAGCACTCAGTGTGTAACTGCTGGCTGGCATTCTATCTCGGGTCATTAGGCATTTGGCGACAATCGAACTGCAAATCCGTGATTTGCTCTTACAAGCGGTACTGTGGGGAAATTGGTAAAGATGGAGCACCGCACAGCCCAGTATTTGGTAGAGACTGCCAGACGGCCCTCCTTGATGGAGCTGTCCCAGTCCGCATCCTCACCAGCAAGTGTATGAAAGGCTCTTTTCCCCACATTCCTGCTGCATCAGGCGGCGTTATCCAGAGAAAGAGCCAATAGGATTCAGAGAAAGAAAGAGAGACAGAGAGAGATTTCTCGTAAGGACTTAGCTCATGTGATTATGGGGTCTGGCAAAATCCAAAATGCTGGCACTGGGCAGCGTAGGCAAAAGTTGATGTTGCAGCCTCGAGTCCGGAATCTGTAGGGCAGGTCAACTGTCCAGAAATTCAGACGGGATTTCTGTTAGTCTCGAAGCAGAATTTCATCTTTGGGAAACCTCAACTTTTTGTTCTTAAGGCCTTCAACTGATTAGATGAGACCCACCCACATTATCAAGGGTAATCTCTCTAAAGCCAAATGATTGTGGATGTGAATCACATCTACAAAAATACCATCACAGCAGCATCTAGAGTAGTGTTAGACCAAGCAGCGAGGCACCGGAATACCTAGCCGACCTAACACAGCAAATTAACCATCGCACCTGCTATCACTGGATATCACCATATGGTGTTTGCCACTTTGACCTTGAGAAACATTAAAGCATTCTAGGGTGTACTCTCAGATATCGACTAGTACTGTAGCCAGGTAACGGCTGGTTGTTCCTGTTTCCCTCCCTCCCCCCCCCCCCCCCATCTCTTCTCTACCTGTCTCTGCCCCACTCTGTGCCTCAGGATACCAACCTGTGGATCTGCCTCATTTGGGTTTCTTCTCTCCTGGGTCCGCCAGTAACGAGCACTAGAGATCAGAGGGCAGGATGAGAGAGGATTCCAGGCATATATCCCTGCCCCTTGCTCCTTCCAGACCACACCTCTGCACTGGCTTCCTTCCTCCAAGCACCAGACCTCCTTGGGCTCCCAGACCACTATTTCCTCTTCCTGCTGCACCGGCCCCAGCTTCTCAGTGTCACTGGCCGTCTGGCTCCCTTACTTCTGCTCGCACCTCTGTAAATAAGCCATACCTTCCTTAAAGGCACTCCGTATTGAGTCGATTCTGTTTTCCTGCCCCTACTGGGGCCCCAGAGGAATGGACAGTGGGAAGGAAGAAAGCAAAAGTGAGCCGGAAAACACTGGCTCACACCGCAGGGACTCCGTGCATACCTTCTCCTTGGAGAAGATCCCAACCTCACAGAGGGGCTTCAGGTCCAGCAAGGGAAAGAAGGTGGGTCACAAGCTGCCTCAGGACCGGCTTTCAGGTGTGGTACCCACATCCCCTGTGGTGACCATGACCTTCTCCCCGCCTGGGCCCAGGCTCCAGCTGTGTGTCCTGCTGAGGCACCGTCCTGAGTCTTCAAGAGTGAGAGGCAGGATGAAGTGGTTCTACGCTCATGGGACCCCCTCTCCTACACCCGGGGAAGCAGAAACGGATGCCACATGCTTACCGGGCCCACACGCCCACAGGCGCCTCCAGATCCCCTCCTGCCCTGATGGTGGGGGAGGTGCCCCCCTCCCAACCGACCCCAGGGCTCTGGATCCCAGCCCTTCCCCCTTCTCTCTGGAGAAACTCTCCTCTCACTCTCTTCTGCTTCTCTCTCCTGTCTTCTTCCCATCAGCCCTGAGAGTACTTTCTAAAAATTTGTTTAAATGTTAATTTTTGAGAGTGAGCACGCATGAGCAGGGGAGGGGCGGGGGAGGGACGACAGAGGATCCGAGGTGGACCCTGATGTGGGACTCAAACCCAGCGAGCCACAAGATCACGACCCGAGCAGATGTCCAACGCTCAACCCAACTGAGCCACCCAGACGCCCTCTCACTCACCTTTGTCTACCTCTTGTGCTCTGCGCTCTGGCCAGCCTGTACTGCTAGAGGGACTCCAAGGTCCCATGCGCCCTCCTGGGGAGTGTTGTCATTTCCTCTCCCTGTACTGTTTCCACCTGTTCCTACTTTCTTTCTCCTTGCCAGGGTCCAAGCTCAGATGTCTCTCCCTCCAAGAAGCCTTTCCTGGTGCCCAGCCCCCAGAGTCTGGTAGGTCATGCCCGCAGCAGGCCCCCGTGGCGCCCTCCATTTCTGTGAGAGCCTGTGCCTCAGTATGAGGGACTTGCTTGTTCCCTGCTCCACACGCATCACCAGGCTGAGTTCCTGAGGACAGGGACAGTGTCTGGTCTCCACCACATTTCCAGCTCCTAGCTTAACACACAATTCCAGTGCATACTCCGTACATGCTCTGAATGGATGAATGGTAGAATGGCCATTGACCTTCTATGTGTCTGGGCGTAGGATTACACGTAGCTGGTAAGCTCAGAGGGCAGCATGGGAGGTAGGACATTTCAACCAGCACAGCTGTCCAGCTGCAGATGGCCACCCAACAAGGCCAGGAGCTCCTGTCACTACAATCGATTGGGCTAAGGCTGGCTGACTTCAATTGGGGTTCTGCGGTAAAGTCCGGCCTTTGGTGGGGTGCCAACCAAAGACCCAACGGCACTCTGAAACCAAAATTCAGTATCTCCACTTTGCCTGGAATGGGGGGCAATTCACCTGTAATCTCTCCAGCCATCCAGGATGGGCACTCACGTCCCGACAGCGGGGTGATCTCCCCAGTCTTGCTGGTAAGGGTGGTCCAGTTAAAGTCACACGCACCCCATCACCGCAAGAGGGCGCGCTGGCCTTAGACTTGCCCTGAGCGTGCAGGTGGACCAGGAGGCTTACCTGCTCTGAGGTAAGTGTGGAGAGTCAAGAAAGGACTGAGGCAAAGGTCTTTTGAAAGTGTGGTCAGAGTGGCCAGACCCAGGCCCAGTGTGGTCCCCAATATCAAAAAGAAGGCAGAGTTGTTTTAAAATCAAATCCATTTTATAATTGTCTACTTTTTGGAAACTTCAAGTCCCAGGTGGGCACTGAGCTTGTGTGTACGCCCTCTAGAGGTGAGCCAAGGCTGGCTACTGGGTGAAGTGGGCATCCAGGGCTGGGGAGTCTGCATTAGGAAGGAAAATCAGGGGCAGGGAAGAGCTCTGTGTCCTGACTCCCGTGTCGTCTCCGGTCCACTCTCCAGAAACAGTTGCTTTATCCTGGTTCCCTCTCACTTTGTCACCTCACCCCCTCCACGCCAATTCCTGGCACCGGGGCCATCAGGTTGCCTCTGAGGTGCGATTTTAAAAGAGGCCTGCAAGTTCCTCCTGGCCTCTACTTCCCTTCCATCTGCTCTTTGGGAAGCCTGAACTTGGATCCATTCCCTGTGGTTGCCCCAGGGCAGGGAGCTGACCCCCACCCTGCACCCCCACGCTCTGGGCCCTACAGCCCATCTGGCAGACAGAAGGAGCTAGAAGGGACTTGTTGTTTGGTGGCCTTCCAGGACGCCTCGCTCTCCACCCTTCTCCCAGCCCTGACAACTCAATCCAGCTGACAAGACAGGAAATGAGAGTGAGCAGCAAGGCCCACAGCCAACGAGGCCGCTTCTCTCTGCTGAGGTGGAGAATGCTGGGGCCCCCCCGCCCACCTTCCCCCCGAGGCACCTTCTCTACACGGGTGACAGCACATCCAGCAGTGTGTCTGAAAGGGGAGGCTGGACTCCCATTTCTGTCCTTGAAGCACAAGAAGCTAAGGGCCTGTTCAAGTAGAAATGGGGCCTAGGGAGCTAGTAACTTCCTATAGGTGCAGCCAAGGGGATCAGATGTCACCTCCAGAAGACCAGGAGGATCTGGGGTGGGGTCAGAGTGGATCACAGTTCTGGGACTAGGGTATCCTGGAGTAAGGTTTTGGCCACTCTCTGAAAAAGTCCTCCAGCTAATGCGGAAAGAGTGGGGGTAGGGGAAGCAGGGAGTGCTCATTTGTATTTAATTTGCATCTCATTTGCATATGACTCTTTTGATGTCCAAAGGCAATGAAATTCCTGTCCTTGCTTCTTTTTTCCCTTTCTTTCCTCTGTTCCTTTCTAACCTCCAGGCAGCCTCCTATCTCTCTCCTCTTCCCCACAGCTTTTCCTCTCCCAGGCCAAACAGAGACATGGAGTATTAGGCCTGGGCGGTTGGCACCTTCCTGACCTTCTCCCATCTGCCCTGAACTCAAAAAGCTGTTTTCATGGAGATTCTGAGTTCTGGGAAAGAATAAGGAATAAGGGTTGTTTTTGTTTGTTTGTTTGTTTGTTTTCTGCATTCTCATTCAGCTCATCTAATTGAAATGATCATCAAGCAAGTCAGAGAGGGAAGGAGTAGAGATTGGGCAACTCCGCCCCCTGCCCCCTACTCTCATTTCCCCACAAACCTGCCCAACCTTCTAAGACCCATGAAGACCATATGGAGGAGGAGCCTGGAGAACGGAAGGGTCTCTGCTCTGCTGTGACGTGCCCATTTGCCACGTGACCTCGAGCAAGTCCTTCCCCTGTGAACCTGGCTTCCTCATATGTATGAGAATCTAGATTCCTTCCACCTCAGTCTAAGAGGAGGGAAGGCTCCCGGTGCAGACATAGGAGGGCAGGATCAAAGGCCAGCACTGGAGTCAGGCAGACCTATTCTAGATCCTAACTCTGCCGCCTACTAGCTGCATTAGGCTCCCTGAACCTCATGTAGAAAAGAAGCCTAAAAATCGTATCTTCGTTCTGAAGTTGTACGCAGCAAATAAGAAGGGGCACTCTCAGCATGGCGCACCTTTCCTGACAGATAGGAAGTGCTCGATCAATATTTATTGAATGAATGAAGGTGAGGTAACGTCTGCCACCCTCGCTCCACCCCCATCCACTCCCCCTCCTGTGCTTCCAACTGTGAACCTCTGAGGTTCACACCTCTGCGCCTATGGGCCCCATCCCCAAGAACTCCAACCCCACCTCATCCCCAGGGCCCCAGGATCCAGGCCTGCTGGAGCTAGAAGGCCCTCAGAAATCATCAGACACATGCTCCTCTGGCTTCTGGAATGCCAAAGCCCAGAGAAGAAAGGTAACTCTGGACAGGAAAAGAGAAACGGGTCCCAGATGCAGTGGTCAGAGAATCAGACCCTCCGTGCACACGAATGTTATGCAAAGTGAGAAATGGAAATCTCAGGCACACGAGGGTATATAAACCATGTGCTGGCATTTTTCTAGCATGGTGGCAGGTGAAGTACAGCTGTAGATAAGAAACGGACCTCAGGGAAGGAGCCACACCTGAGGTAGAGGGGAGGATGATGGGAAAGGAGGGAGACAGGAAGGAAGGGACAAGTTAGAGGTGTCCTGGGGGGGCGGGCGTCCCCTGGGTTCAGGAGGCCTCCAAGAAGCCTTTACTGATCTCTTACCCCAGGCAGAGAAACAGGAAGATGGTCCTCTTCCCTCTTACCAAGAGTAGAAAGAAGAGTCCCAGTGATGGGACTGGGGGAGCAGGCACTAACTGGAACTTCCTATTTCTCCAGGGCCACTGCGGTACCCACAGAGCCCTCCCTGAAGCCTTTGTGTACGGGCATTGTGCTCAGTGCTATGGGGACAGCCAGTCAGTTAACAAACTGGAGCTAGGATAAGAAAAGTCCCACAGAACCCGCCGCAAGGGCTATGAAGAACATTGAAGTGTTATGCTAATTCAAAGATCAGATCACTTCCAACATCAGAAAAGGAGGTGGCATTTAAACTGTGCAGAGAGAGTAGCGTACAGTGCTTCAGAACAGGAGCCTGGACACTCACTGGCTATGCAGCACTGGGCAAGCTCTACTCTCTAAGCCTCATTTTACCTACCTGTTAAATGGAAATAATAACAGCCCCATTTATGAGTTGTTATGAGGACCAGACAAGATTGGAGGCCTGTAAAGTGTCAGTTAGCACAGTGCCTGGCACCTAGTCAAAGCTCAATAAATGCTGGATATCGTAATGGGGATCACTGGGGTGGGTGGTGGGTAACACGCCATATGGAAAGAACACCTTAAACAAAGCAGAGAGGCAGAGAAGCTCAAGACGTGTTCATTAAACAGGAAATAGTCTTGAGACTAAAGGTAAAGGTAGGTTTGTAGGGACACCTGTCTGGAAAGGAGGGCAAGGTCCTGTGCTCAGGGCTTTCTAGGTTTACAGGCATGTGGTTCCTTAGTCTTGGCACCACCTCCTGGGACCTAAAGAATGGAGGATAAAAAATGGGGGGAACCTAAATGATAAGTCTATGATGGGTGGTTATAAAGAGCACTGAAACCCGATTGAGCCAGGCGTCATCCCTAGGGACGTGTATGCTTTTGACAAGTCACTTCCCAGCTCCGTAGATGAGGCAGGCGGCTGTCCCCATGACCCTGACATCATAAATAATTTTCTGGTCATCTTCTTCGAGAACCTCACAACCACCGGGGACCTGGAGGGCAGGCACGGGGCAACGTCTGCACAGGAAAATGGGATAATAAGCTGGCTCCCTCTAGCTCCGGGTCGTTGCCAGGATGTACGGGGGCTAGGTGAGCTTGGCCACCTGTTAAACTGCATAGGGATAGTTGCACCCACTCGGTTTTACAGATGGGTGAAACGAGTGCAGGAAGGTGAAGGGCCTTGTCTCTTGTCGCACAGCTGGTGAGCGGTTGACAGGAGTCCAACGCCAGGTTCCTTCCAAACATCCCCACGGCTTTTCTAAACACTCCAGCCTCCTCGCGGCGCTTACCCTTCGGGAGTCTGTCCAGAAGGAAGCTCCGGCCCGGCCGGATGATCCATCAGGGGTTCCTAAAAAGGGCCAGCTGGACCAGGAGTCTGGGGCTCTGCGGGCGCAGCGGGGGAGAGGCTGCCCGGGGCAGGGCAGACAGGTGTTCCGCAGGGTCGCGACCCGCCCCGGCAGCGGTCCCCCGGCCGCCTCGCCGGGGCCCCCCGGCTCCTCGTATGCAAATCACCGGTTTGCATGGGCCCGGGGCCAGGCGCGGGGGCCCTGCCAGGGGGGCGTGGCCGGCGGCCCCCGCCCCGCGCCGCGCCGCGTGCTCACCTGGGGAGTGTGGCAATCGCGGCCGAGTGGAGCGCTGCCCGGGCGGGAGCAGCGGAGCGCGCGACAGCGGCGGCGACGGCCCCGGCAGCGGCTTCCACCGCGGCGGCGGCCGGGGGCGGGAGGAAGGAGACCCTGGCTTCCCAGTGGGCCCGGTTGGGGCAGACGCGAGGGACTTGGGGGGGCGCTGGCTTTGGCCCCGCCTGGGGCAGGATGGTGAATCTGGAGCCCATGCACACAGGTGAGGGGCGGAGGGAGGGAGCGCTGACAGGTGTCAGCGCAGGGGAGCTGGGGCGAAGGAGAAGGGCACCGTTCTTAGGGGTCTTATTCCCCAGTGACCGGGAGAGGGCGGTGTGGATAGCGGGTCACCCTGGGGCCGGCACGGGTGGATGGATGTTGGGTGGGGAGGACCCTGGAAAAGAATGGAGGTGGGAAAGAGGAGGGGTAAGGGCCGGGGGAGGGGGACTTCCGAGCCTTCCAATCTGGAGAGTGGCAGATGTGTGGGACTTGGGCGCGCTGAGCGCTTGCAGTCTGGCTGAAGTTGCCCTGTTCACTGATTGCAGAAGGATGGCTCACTCAGCCAGCCAGGGGTGTGGACCTGGGAGTGCATAAGTGAGGAAAATACTTGTATCCACATGTTACGTGTTTTGTGTCTCGGGCGTTTATGGGAAGTGGAGGCAAAGTGGGCATTTGTAAGGTCTAGGGTGGGAGACGGGGGCCGGGGGCCCTAGTGAGTGGGGCCTGGCACTTACAGAGGCACATCTGGGACAGGTGCCATGCCACAAGTGTATTGATTAGGGCTTGTGGAAGCATGTGTCCCTATGTATCAGAGGTGAGTCTCCTGTCCTCACGGGTGTGGGGAGAGGAGGTGGAGCAGACCCCATATGTGAAGGCGTGCCCACCCACGCGCTCTGTGATCTTGGCAGTGCTCTAGGCCCAGGGCATGGCGGTACTGGGGAATCGGTGTGCAAGGGCCAGTTAGGAGCTCTGCGGGACCCCGAAAGAAGAACAGCCAGTCACCCGGACCTGTTGGATAGGTGCTTCCAAGCCCCCCTGTCCTCAGGGGAGGGAACCTAGGAGACGCAGATGCTTCTCCAGGAGTCAGTTTCCCCTGCGCGAATGGCATGGGAGCAAAGCGTGAAGCAGGGCCTCTCCATTCACCCCGCTAGTCTGTCCCTCCACGGAAGGGCTAGCGTAGGAGCGGCTTCATCCTGAGCGATTGGCGTGCGCTCTCTGGAGTAGGAGGGTTTGAGTGGAGAGCGGACTCAAGGTGAAGAAAGCCAAACCTGATCTGGTCACTTCACACTGGCAATTTGCCTCTCAGAGAGGGCAGCACCACGTGTCCTCGACTTCGGCTCTCAGGCCCGCTGATGGGAATTTCGTACCGCTCCTCCAGAAGGGAGGCATAGAGGAAGAGTGAGGACAGGTCCATTTCCTGACCCATCCAAGGAGCAGAGCAGTCTGGAGGCTTTGGCCCCTCCTGGGGCCCACCAGTCCTAAAAACAGGCAGCAGCAGGTACGTGAGGGGACCCAGGGCCTGCGGTTCCCCAGACTCAGTCCCGGCGGGGCGGAGTGAAAAAGGCAGGCTGACAGACACAGACTCCGAGTGGATCCTCAGGTACCCGGACGTGTCAGGAAAGGCCAGGTGAGGCCAAAGGAAGTATCCAACTGGGTGTCATCCAATATCTGGAGAAAGTCAGTGTCCAGACCCTGTGGCGCGAACACAGAGCTGGGTATCCATGGGCGCAGATCCGCTGCTTGCCCTGCTTCACTTCCTACCAAGAAGGCTTAGGCTGGAATGGGGGCAAGACCTCAGAAAGGTGGGCCTCTACCAGGAAGTTCTTCTATAGGACCAACATCAGAGACTTCCTAGGGGTTTTCCACCTCATTGTCTCCTGGAGGCTGCTGCCCTGGGGGAAGGGGGACGAGGTGGGACATCCAGGACCCAGTAGGGAATCGCCTCGGGGCTAAGAGGATCTGGCAGAGAGAGGAGAGCGTGTGGCTGACTGGGAGAGGGCCAAGCCCCACAACACCTTGGCTTTGGCGGAAGCTGACCCTTCCTTCACCCACCTCCTGGGGAGGCAGGGGTCCCAAACACAAAAGGGGAGATTGAGCTAAACCCAATGTGGGGTCCCCATCTACCTTGGGTGGGTTACTTGATTCACCTGTCTACACTGACTACCCCTCTCCAGCCCACTTCTTTAGTCTGTCTGCACTGTCCACTGAGCTTTCTCAGTCTTGGCCACTCAGTGGTGTCTGGTTACCTTTTAGTGGCACCTCAAAGGGACCTCTCAGCTTAGGACTTTCTTTTTTTTTTTTTTTAAAGAGAGAGAGAGGGAATCAAACCATGAGAGACTCTTTTTTTTTTTTTTTCTTTTTGAGAGAGAGACAGCGTGAGCAGGGGAGGGTCAGAGAGAGAGGGAGTCACAGACTCTGAAACAGGCTCCAGGNAAAATAAGATGCCCACAGGAAAGGAATAATGTGGATGCTAATGTAATCTAGATGTCAGTTTAGATCTCTCTGTTGCTTGAGAATCTGGAGGTCTATTTTTTTTTTTAATGTTTTATTTATTTCTAGGAGAGAGAAGAGACAGCGTGAGCAGGGGAGGGTCAGAGAGAGAGGGAGTCACAGACTCTGAAACAGGCTCCAGGCTCTGAGCTGGCAGTCAGCACAGAGCCCGACGCGGGGCTCGAATCCACGAACCGCGAGATCATGACCTAAGCGAAAGTCGGACGCTCAACTGACTAAGCCACACAGGCGCCCCTCAGCTTAGGACTTTCTATCGATCTGTCTGACTGGGTCTCCATTCGAGGGCTTTCCTTGCTGGGTCTTCTTGGGCTTTGTAGTCTGAGGTCATCCTTGTGGGGTCTTTCAGTGTGGGCTCTGCCGCGGGGTCTGTGAGGGAGGGTCCCTCTCTAGGGTCCCTCGGTTCAGGATCCTCTGGGTGGAAATTTGGTCTCTTCTGAGTTTTAGTCTATTTCCTCACAGCAATTCTGTGTCCTGCTGATTCTTTGCAAACGGCACTTCCCCTGAGAATTTCCAGTCCTGGGCCCTCAGAGACTCTTCCTCAGTTGATTTACTGGAGCCATTTAGGTGGGGGAAGGAGGGAGAACGAGAGCACAAAAAGTAGGGCACAGGCTTGCGCCCAGTCCCACGTTCAGGTCCAAGAGCAACGTGGCCCCCGGGTGAGCCCAGCTTGCCACTCTGATGACCCACGTGCAAGCCATGATTCTGGTCGGCCTGGGTCTCAGCTCTTTGCACTTTATAGAGCATCTCTCTCCAGGAATATGAACCCTTGAGCAGGCATGAGGTCACCAGACATGGGGACACCCCAGCCAAGGAGGGGCTTCCCACTCCTGGGTCAAAAACAGGCAGAGGGGTAGATAAGAGTCAACCAGGCAGCTGGGCTCAGAGAGAAGAAAGTGAGGAAAACAGTGGGAATGGAGGGGGACGCCAGGTTGGCCCTAGGACATCTCTTTTTCTGTCTCCCTACTGTGAGCTGCTCCCTTTCAGGTTCTGGATCAAGTCTCACACACCGATACCAGGTACAGGTCAGGAATACCATTTGGATGGGAACATCTCATTGTGAGAGGAAGTGGCTGTGTCTTGAAGAAGTGAGAGAAGTCTACTCCAGGGAAGAGTCGGAGCCATGACTGGTTCAGAAATAGGACTGGTGGGCCCCTTCCCTTCTGGTAGACGTGCCCCCGTCAGCGAGTGTGTGAGGAAGAAGTCAGGAGGGAGCTCCAGTCCCTTCAACGAGATGGAGACAGACAGTAGGAGAGAGAAGGATGGGCTCTCTGCCTTCCTGGCATAGCCTGGAACCCGGAGTTCAGTACGCTGTGGACACTCAGCCCATAGCCTGGGAAAAATGCTGTGCCTTGGACTTTGCTCCTCCAGGCTCACAGGCACATCCTGGTTCACGGATGTATGAAGAGGGTCATGCCGAGGCACAGGGAGGGAGGGCAAGGTCAGGAGGCAAAGTCTTGCTGCAGCTTCAGGGTGCGGTGGTGCCCGTGAGGCTGATGAGGGTCTGTGTATGGTATCTGAGATCTGTGTACAGAGCTACTGAGCCTCCCCAGGGAAGGGAGTGATGGCAAGGAGCCTACTCAGTCGCCTGCCTGCTGAGATAAGAACAGCCGAGGAGACTAGCCCCACCCCACAGCTCTCTCACTCACCCCCGGCAAGTGCTGTCGGACAGGCAAATGGCTCTGGCGGCTTGGGGAGTTTCGGTGTTGACCCATTTTTAGGCTGAGACCCAAGAGCCCGTCCCACCCATCAGCCTCCTACCCACAAGAACTGGTTCTCAGTATTTTAGCATCTTGTGGGACTTCTGAAGAGCTTCTATAGATCATCTCAGCCTGCCCTTCCATTCAGGTTCCAATCCCTGTCCAATCCCCATGTCGCTCCCATGTGGGCACATCAAATGAGAAGATGTCCTGGCAGAGTATGGCCCTTTGCCTCCTTCAAAAGTCATCTTTAGGGGCGCCTGGGTGGCTTAGTCGGTTAAGCGTCCGACTTTCGCTTAGGTCATGATCTCGCGGTTCGTGGGTTCGAGCCCCGCGTCGGGCTCTGTGCTGACTGCCAGCTCAGAGCCTGGAGCCTGTTTCGGTCTGTGACTCCCTCTCTCTCTGACCCTCCCCTGCTCACGCTGTCTCTCTCTCTCCTAGAAATAAATAAAACATTAAAAAAAATTAAAAAATAAAGTCATCTTTAGACATGATTAGGGCTACCTTTCAAGCTAATTTAAAGGATATGTGAGATGACTTTTGGCTGTATTTAAAGGCGATGCAGGGAAAGGATGTCAGAAGGGACTCTGGGTTATGGGCATGAAATGGTGGTTGAGCGAAACAGTTAGCCTGCTTAAATGTCAGGAATTTGAGATAGGTTGATTTGAGAATCTGGTCATCATCCCAGCCTTACTGCCTCTTAAACTCTTACCGTCCAGTGAGCTCTTTCCCTGTGAAGTCAGAATTTGGAGAACGCCTAAGGCTTTCCAGGTAAAGGACAAATTACAATACCGCTGAGACAGAAAACCAAAGCTGTTTTTTGTTATGGAAGAAGGGGACTAACCTAGAAGCTGAAGTATCTGTTTCATTCATTCGTTTATCCCGTGCTTACTTTGCACCAGGAACTGTGCCAGGCAGTTTTCATTCAGTATTTTGTTTGCTCCTTAAAAGAACTCTGGGAAGTAACAGTATTCTCCCCCCTTTTTTTTTTTAATTGAGAAAGCGGAGGTTCAAATATGTAGCCAGGGTCTCCCTGCTAGCTAGCTATGACACTGGGATTTTAATCCAGGTCCGTCTGCCACCAAAACCAACGCCCTGAATTCCGGGGGGCTACTGAAACAGGTTAAAAAACCACCTGAGGGGGAGGATTTACCCTTCCCCTACTTTCTGGGAAGTCTCAGACTTTTTCCTGGGCACCGGCGGAACCGCTGAAGCATCCCTGTGGGGGCAAGTGTGAGCTGAGCAGATCTGTGCTCAGCAACACCCAGCTCCAGGGGTGGAATGAAGCAAAGCCCATTTCTTTATTGGAGTGCAAGGTGAGCCACGGCTGAAGCCCTTTGCACATGTGTGCAGGTGACCCACACTAGTTATTCTGCATATTCATGCAGGACAGACTGTACAGAAAGTTTCAAATCGCAGCAGGAAGGACTTAGGTTAGGCTCAAGAAATGCCTTCTTAAGTGTAGCGCAGTGGATGGGGATGCAGGGTCTCCCCTCCAGGTCTGTGATTGCGCAGGACAGCGTGGATGTCTGGAGAGGGCTGCGTGGAGCTCCCACTATTTACCTGGGAGTCGTCACCTTGGCGGGTCTCACAATATTCCGCAAATCACGGTGGCTCTAACGTTGCTAATTCCGGCCTCTGCTTCTGGGTTGTTCTAAGGGTTGGAGAGCCTCTGAACCCCCGCGTCTGTCTCGCTTGGCGTGGCAGTCACCCCTCCTGCACCATAGTCACTACAACCCCCAGGGGCCA
This sequence comes from Hyaena hyaena, assembly GCF_003009895.1. Taxonomy (NCBI): domain Eukaryota; kingdom Metazoa; phylum Chordata; class Mammalia; order Carnivora; family Hyaenidae; genus Hyaena; species Hyaena hyaena. The sequence continues at coordinate 727,163 of NW_024080669.1, read as the reverse complement.
CAATTTAAATCTCTGCCAGAGCCACACACATGATTCCCCCACCCCCCTCCAAAAAAGGAGGTTTCTTCCCGCTTTTCCTGGGGCGGAGGTCCACCCTTTTTCCTCATCATGATCATCTCCAGACCTCGGGCGTCCCGACCGCCAACTGCCTGATTACCTGATGCAAATTAAGGCTGCCTGCTTAACTGGGATTGGCTGGGGAGCCGGGTATGCAAATTGCCTCACCAAGACTTTATCTGGTTTGAAAGAGTTAAAGTGCTGCCCCAGAGAAGAGGGGGTTGTGTGTGTGGGGGGGGGGGTCAACACGATTTGAATAAAATATTCTTCTGTCTTTAACGGCTTCAGTATTTGGGTGGCTTAATAAGGAGAGGAGCTGAGAGAGTGAGTTAGTTCAAAGTTGCCTCTTTGCTTCTCTCTGCTGATCCTGGAGGAGAGAGACTTAGGGGCCTCTTAGGTGGTGGCAGCTGTCTGTTAAGGGTAAATGTTTAATTTATTGAAATGAAGCAGGGCCGAGAGGCTGGACCGGCAGCACTAGGGTGCTGAGATCAGGCCTGTGTAGGTATTCTCTCTCTGCGGGGCACTGACCCGCCCACCATCCCTTTCTCACTGAGCACATTGAAGGAGTAGAAAGAAGGTAAGGATCCCCAGAGGAGAGGATCTCCAGAGGGGCCACACAGGGGCTAGGATTTCATCCTCAGACAGTGGGCAGACCTCTGAGAGCCAGGGAACAGGGGCAAGAATTGGGCAAGAAAGGTGAGAAGGGCGAGCCTTGGTTCAAGGGTACTCTTACTCCCCAGGGTAGGGTTATTACAGGGCGGGGGTGTGGGAGAGACAGATATTTCTTATGCTACTTAAAAAAAAAATAAAATAAATCCTCCAAATCCCAAAGGAAATGAGGATTGAACATGGGAAGCCTTCTCCCCCACCCCCCACCTCGCTGTACCCCTCCCCTTGTTAAATTTTTACCAACTGAGCCCGGTGATTGAAGGAAGTGGCCATGAAGGATGCAAAAGGTGAGAGATCCCACAGTAGCTGTGGGGAAGGGGAAGAAAGGCCAGGGAAAGGAGGCAAGCCTGGGAGGAGGGGATTTGTGCCCTGAGCTCATGAATATTCTAATGGTTGTATGTTCGGGAATCAGGAATTTGAAAGTCTGATGGTTGTTGTAATTACACATTCATCTTTGCTGTTTAGCTAAAGCCACATGTGTCATAGCAAGAAAAATTGTGACCTGTTATTAAAATCAGTTGTGTTTTCCCTGCAGATATCAAGATGAGTGGGGATGTAGCGGATTCCACGGATGCTCGAAGTGCCCTCAGCCAGGTGGAGACAGGTAAGGGTCTTCTCTTCTGGGGAACGAGAAACAAGAAAGCACGGGCCGGAGAGAGTTGTTGAAAATCGTGGAGTAGTGCGGCATTTTTTTCTCACTCCGTCTTTCAGCCAATCAGACCCCAAAGCTGGGTCTTAGGAAATGAATGAATTCCCTAGAGACGCGGGATATGACCCTGGAGCCTGCGAACACTAGATGTTGGTCTAGCGGAGGAACAAAACTTCTGGCACTAGTCTAGGAAAGGGCCGGATCCTCAAAAACCAAAACGGAAACAGAAAAGTTAGGGAAGAGACTGACTTCTTGATATGCCATTCCAACACCCTTAGAAGCACCGCCAGGCTGTGTTCCTAGCTGCTGCCGACCGATAGAAAGCATGATCTGTCTTCAGTAGATGGGGATTAGGCCTTTTAACCCCAGATTTCTCAATAGGCCTCGTCAAGGAATTAGCCAAAGAGGCCGTGTGCAAGTGTTCCTCTTCCAAATTACATGCATGTGGGTGGTAAATAGACCCAGAAAGAAAGGGTTGGGGCCTGGAGATGACTTTGCTTTGTGAAGAAGAGAAAAGAGGACAGGAAAGAATTGAGAAGAAAGTTTCATAGCACTTTGCTTTTAACTCCACCATCCAAGCTTTGCTTTGAAAGCTCCATATAATTAAAAAGAACTTAAAGAAACATGAGTATAAATTGTAACACCACCAAATAACTTTAATAGCCTTCCAACAAGACCTCAATTAGTCTTTCATCTGGATCATTAGAAACGTAGAAATTAGAAGTGGAAGAAAATCAATGTCCCCCAGAGCTAAACTCTTTTCCCAAGTCTTCAGGTGGAGTCTAGTTCCATTCTAGAAGTTTGCTTGGGTCGAGGACAAGATAATTGGGGGTCTTGGCGGGGGCATCTGGAGGATACGTTTACCGTAAACTTCTCTCCCGCCCTATTTCAAACGGAAACAGTGCCTGTTGCATAGGTAGCACTACACGTTAGAGTTACAGGTTTTGCATTTTGCTTTGTGAGCACGGACAGCCGGGCGAGGAGAGTATGAGCCGGTTGCACTCAATTTTCAATTGATTTAATTGCTAAGCACGTTTTACTGAGGGTCTGTGGAAGGGGACACATTTTCTCCCCGGTTGAGAAGAAAATTCCCTCCAACCTGAAGAACTCGGGCAAGGCTTTAAAGTCAGTTCAGCTGGAAAATGGTAGGGCACAGTCTTGGCTCTGATGCTTTGCCCTGGAGAAGAATCAGCCTCCAGAAGCCACCAGTCAGGAGAAGTTGGGCGGCCCTTTCCTGGTAGCAGTGCGCCTGGAGCCAATTCTGCTCACCTGGGCCAGGTACGCTGCCCCTGTGTGGGGCCGCAGCTAAGCCAGTGGCTGTGTGGGAAGAAGGCCACACTTAGTAGGCTGGCACTGTTACCACTTACGTGACCAAGCTCAGGGTAACAATGCTGGGAGTGGGAAGGAACGACGTGGAACCCTAGAAGGTAAGCGAGGAGAGAGACGGAGTTCAGATCCCTGGTGGGGGTTGGGAAGGCTAAGGCGTTAGACATGACCTGAGCACTTTCTGGCCTCCTCTCGGGGAGGACCAAGTTGAAGGAGAAAGAATCCGGACGTAAGCTGGGACTTTGGGAATCTCATTGCCCTCCCAGGAGTCCTTGCAAGTTTCACATGTGACTTTACCTCCTTAGGAGGCAGGAACAGATGACCTTCGAAGGGTATGGATTTAGAATCAGACTTGGACAACGATCATGGCTCAGCTGCTTCGCCAGTTGTATGATCTGATAAATTAATTTAGTCTCGTTGTTTCTTTCCGGGGGTCGGGGTCGGAATTCATGCCCATCTTAGAGAGTGGGCTGAGAGTTCACTGTGATGAGGTTTAGCACAGTGCTTGACACACGGCCACTGGGATCATTACCCCTGATGGCATCATCAGGATCTTGTGATTCCGTAGTCTACAGAACGCACATCACTGCTAAGCACTTGGGGGCTCCGGGTAGCTGGGATGCCCTACTTGTTTTCAGTCGGGCCCAGTGGGCCAGCCCCGGAGGCTGGTTTTTCTCATTTCACATTCAGGAAAGGATTCTGTGTGGGTCTTCCTCAACTCCATGGAGACCAAGAAGTTTGTGCTGTCTGGAACTTCGCCCCTCGATCCTTCACTTCCAGGGACTCAGCGCCGTGGCTGGTAGCACCCATACTTAGGTGATCATCAAATTACTGTATGTTTTTAAGGGCAAGAAAAAAGAGGTAGCTAATTAAAGTAACCAAACTTCCTGGAAAGTCATTCTGACTCATTTTTTTACAGAGAAAAGCTTATTATGAGTCACAATGGTTACCCACTTGGTTAAATGGCTTCCTCTGGATTTTTAAAAGGCAGATTCCCCTTCCCAGCAGCACATGAATTAGGGGGTGGTTTGTCTCTGGGTTTTAAAGGAACTACAAACAAAGGGGACCTAGAAAGCCCCAGCTCCCTGAGAGCACCTTCTGTGTTGTGTGAAATCCCCAAGGGGCACAAGGGTTGGGAGCTGGAGAAGGGGAGGCATCTCCCTGGCCTCACAGGCTAGGACTGCAAAGGAGAGCATTCTAGGTCCAGACACAGACCTCCTGGCTGGCAGCTCTCTCTTCCCTTCCATCCTGCTTAGGAGGGGCCGATGCGCGGACAGAGGATAAACTAACTGCCCAAGACCTCAGAGTAGCTTTGTGGCAGCACTAGGGATCACAGAAGCCCCTGATCCATTCATTCTCTTCCTATACCACCACCCCCCTCCCCTCACTAGAGGACTGGAGCCAAGGTTCTAGATTTCTGAATCGTCAGCTTTTCTATCCTATCTTTTATTTCCCTGACTGCTGTTTTTCCTTCCTTCTTGAGGCTGACAACATTTGTTTCCTGTTCTCAATTGAGTATTGAGTGGCTGATAAAAATATACAGGCTTACCTACATTTCCAAAGCCCCCAGGTCTGTAACTAACAATGTCTAAGCACCCATACAGCTAACTTCATGGCTTTAGCGCACACTGGTCGCCGTGTAGCCTCAAGCACAGGCAAGGACAAATACGATGGGCACGGAAAAAAGGAGGGAAAGTCTAGCCACACTCACAGAGCCTCCTCCCCATACCTGGACTGTGCGAGTGCCTAGGACTTCACGTGCACCATCTTGTTTCATTCTTACAATCCCTGTTTTTATCAATGAGGAACCTGTGGCTGAAGAATGAGACACTGGGGGCACCTGGGTGGTTCAGTCAGTTAAGCATCTGATTTTTGATTCTGGCTCAGGGCATGATCTCAGGATTCATGGATTCGAGCCCCGTGTCAGGCTCCACACTTCTTGGGATTCTCTCTCTCCCTCTCTCTGCCCCTCCCCTGCTTGTGCACGCCTGAGTGCTCGCTCTCTTTCAAAATAAATAAATCATTTTAAAAATGTTTTTATTTATTTGTGTGAGAGAGAGAGACAGCGTGAGCAGGGGAGGGTCAGAGAGAGAGGGAGACACAGAATCCGGAGCAGGCTCCAGGCCCTGAGCTGGCTGTCAGCACAGAGCCCGATGCGGGGCTCGAACCCACGAGCCATAAGATCATGACCTGAGCCGAAGTCGGACGCTTAACCTACTGAGCCACCCAGGCACCCCAAATAAATAAATTTTTAAAAAGAAGGAATGAGGAACTTGCCCGGGATCGTACAGCTTCGAACCAGGAATCAAACTCAGGCCTGTCTGACTCCATTAGATTCTTATCTTGGCTCTGCCATTAACTCCTTGCAGATTACTGGGCAAGTGTTTCCCCACCAGGACCTTTATTTTCCTCCCATAGAAGAGGGATTTGGGCTGGATAATCTCTAAGAGCTGAATCTTGAAAACCGTGTACACGTTCTGCTTTTCCAAATTCTCTACCATCACTTCACATGTCCTGTATTCATGGGAAGGTTTCCATTGCCCTCAGCCCCTCCCCAGCCCCTTCTCTCCAGTTTCCCTCTCTGTGTTCTCCCCTTGGACACCTCCAGGCTCCTTGCCTCGTCCACCTCTGATCCTCCGACCTAGCTGGTAGTCCCATAGCCAACGGCCGTGGAGCACACTTGTGTCAGACCCTGGGCTCAGAAATATGTCTGTGTCCTCAAGGTGCTTCCCTTCTAGCACAGGAATTCATGGTGGAGGGCATGACAGTGCCAACTTGGGTCTAAAAGAGCTCACTCGGGGCACCTCTGCAGCTCGGTCGGTTAAGCATCCAACTTCAGCTCATGATCTCACAGTTCCGTGAGTTAAAGTTCCATGTCGGGCTCTGTGCTGACAACTCAGAGCCTGGAGCCTGCAGCCTGCTTCGGATTCTGTGTCTCCTTCTCTCTCTGCTCCTCTCTGACTCATGCTCTCTCTCTCTCTCTCTCTCTTAAAAATAAACATCAAAGACATTTTTTTAAAAAAATTAAAGAGCTCACTCAAATACCTAATGTATTTGGCCTTTAAAACAATTCTGTGCGGGTAGATGTCATCCTCACACTTTGAAGAGGAAACAGAGGCTGGTGATGGGAAAGAATCTTCACTGATTTTCCCGAGATCCCACAGCTAGCAAATGACAGAATTAAACCTGGGTCTTCCTGGTGACTTTCTACCCAGAGATGGTGGTGGGAAGACGGGGGACCAACCCAGGAACCAGGGACCGAGGCCACAAGAAACTGCTAGCATCAGAAGAGATGCCAAGGTTATGGAGGGTGGTGGTCCGAGGGGCTGGAGGGAAGCCAAGCCCCTGGAAGGTGAGTTGGTCTAGTCCAGGAGGCAGAAGCTCTGTCTGGGGTCAAAACATGCTTGTCAGGAAAGAGCAAGAACTCTGGTGAACTGGAGGGGGTGGGGGGTGAGAATCTAGCCACAGAGAGAATGTTCTCCTTCCCTTCTCTCCTCCTGAGCCAGCCTCACCAATGCACCAGTCTCCCCCAACCCAACCCTTTGAGGGGGCAGTAAGGTGGGTTTGGAAACCCAAACAAGAGTGGAGCAAATTCCTGGGTCCCCTTGTCCTGCTCAGAGATATGGGAAGGAAGAACCCTGTGAGGGGAGCCAGGGGAAGACAGGGAGCTAGAGATGAGGGAGGGACTGCGCTCAGTCGCTTGTCCATTCGTGCTGTCCTTCTCCACCTTCAGGTGTCCTGTCTGTGAGGCGGCATGACTAATCACTGCCCCACCTTCCAGAAGGACCGCCAAGGCATCTTAGCTGTTTGGGGGCCCTGTGCCCTTCACCCTGAGAACTTCCAACATGGTTTTAGGAGGGAATGGTCATGATCCTGAAGGGGGCACATTCAGGCCAGTGACTCTCGTGAGATCCCACAGGAAGGATGAGTAACTGACCCAAGACTAGAAAGTCCTTCTGAACCAATTCATTCCTCACCACCTCCACCCTCATGAGTCTCAGAAAAGAAGCTGAGGGTCAAGAAATGATGTCTCGGGGCACCTGGGTGGCTGTTGGTTCAGCATCAGACTTCGGCTCAGGTCATGATCTCAGTTCGTGGGTTCGAGCCCTGCATCGGCTCTGTGCTGACAGCCAGCTCAGAGCCTAGAGCCTGTTTCAGATCCTGTGCCTCCCTCTCTCTCTGACCCTCCCCTGCTCACGCTGTCTCTCTCTCTCTCAGAAATAAATAAAACATTCAAAAAATTAAAGAAAAAAAAAGAAACGATGCCTCAAGATAACCAAAGAGTGAGGCTCCAGGCAGAACCAGGCAGAAGCCTTTTAGAGATGTCTGTGGCTTTCAGTCCAAATATTTATGGAAGAAAACTATTCTTTCAATGACAGAAAGGACAGCAGACATCTCCGAAGTACTTGGGGGGAAGGTGAAGAAGAGTCTCCTATTGACAGCCCGTTCTAAATGAGGTGCACATGCACACTTCCCCCCACCCCCCGCCCTTCTTGTGATTAAACGACAGAGTGGATATGAGCGTGCTTTGCAAAGTGGGCACCACTGTACAAATACAATCCATCACTTAGGTTGATAATTATCAGAAACATTCAGGAGACCAGACAAAGCTCTGTCACTGAGCGATGTGGGACAAGTCAATTGTGCCCTAGACTTGAGTTTCCTCATTAGAAAAGGGGGCGGGGAGAGGCAGAAGAATAAAAGCAAGAGGATGGACTAGTGGCCTCTAGGATTTACACCTGGTGGCGCTGGTCCTGTGACCCAGTCTCTATCTGCTCTGTTCCTCATCTTTCTTGAAGAGAAAAATGAAACCCCACAGCCCTTCCAAGTGTCCAGGGGGTACTGATATGAATTCGTGAGGATGTAGGGATTCTTGTCCATGCCTCTCTGTTCCTTTGGAGACATTTCAAAGCCATCCCTGGAAAATGAAGGCATCTACTGTTCTTAGATTTTCTTTACCTGGCTGTCCTCCGTCTTTAAGAAAAGCTAATCCCGGGGCACGTGGGTGGCTCAGTCAGTTAAGCATCTGACTTTGGCTCAGATCATGATCTCATGGTTCTTGAGTTCAACCCGCATCAGGTTCTGTGCTGACAGCTCAGAGCCTGGAGCCTCCTTTGGGTTCTGTATCTCCCTCTGCCCCTCCCCTGCTCGCACTCTGTTTCTCTCTCTCTCAAAAACAAATAAACTTTTACAAATCTTTAAAAAAAAAATAAAAGAAAAGCTGACCCCACAATTTCCCTTGGCCACTTGTTCTTGTAGGATACAATTCTCAGTGCCTAGAAGTCCTTCCTCATCTGTTGCACGAGCCCCTCTAGGCTGCAGTGCAAGCCTGTTGCCTCTTGTTATAGCCCTCTAAATCAGAGTGTTTCCAGTTCTGGGGACAGGGAGACTAGAAGGTACTAACTTAGTACCAACACTTTATACCGCGGTGCCATTTGCTGGAAACCTCAGGAGAGCCGTCCGTGGTATCAGGAGTTGCCTGGCTGCCTCCTGCCATCGGAGAACCTTAGCGAACAAAGCACTACAACACCTGCCCTCTCCTGTGCCAGCCTTGCCACTCACTGACTCTTGCTCATTCTCGATTCCCAAACCCAAGTCCCCAGGGCAAACAAGGCAGGGTGGTGCCACCCGGATGAGCCATGGGTGACCGGGCCAGCCCTGCCTGGCACCAGCCCTGGTAATTTTGGGTGGTCTCTTGAAGGAGGTGGCTCCCCACCACCCTTGCCTCTATCTTTGCAACCCCCAGAAGCACGTGGCCTTCCTTTCTCCTCAGCCTGAGAGGGGACAAAGAAAGAGAGTGCAGAGCGGAGCACCATGTGACGTCTTTTACCACCCGTGTGGTTTTATTGGCGGCCATTCCTTACAGCACCGCCTCTCAAAGGATCTGGGGGTACAGGGCCAGGTGTTTTTGCTTCTGGTCTGTCACCAACCAGCACACGGTCCTACCGTGTGGGACCACAGATCACACCCACCACACAAGTCCAACAGGGCCCAAACTAGTCTATATAGTCAACAGCGAGAGCCCACTCATCACAAACTTGGGGTGCTGTTAACATTTCTAAATTCACTCCCTATGTTTGTGTGTATCTAGTCTCAGACCTTAACAAACCATTCCTGGAGCAGCCCAGGCTGGTGGAGCACATTTTGGGGTGCTCTGACTTAGAGGAGCTTGCACTGTGTGTCAGAATGTCCCTGTCCCTTGACATGCCATGAGCAAAGGATCCATCTGACCTTGGGTATATCTTGTGATCTTCTTCACACTCCTCCCCTCCCACTGGGGGTATCGTGGGTGTGATGATGGGGAGATCCAGCAGGAGAGGTGGGTCCCAGGCTGTCCTTTGCTGACAGGGGTGGATCACACCCCACCCTCCACACACACAGTGAGAGACTCAGGCCGCCTCTGCTTGCTGCGCCTCGGCCCTTCATTACGGTGCCCCAAATGTAGAGCCCACCCCCCACCCTCCCAGGTGTGAGTAAATGCTTTTGGTCTCTTGGGTCCACCCTCTTCCTCAAGAAACAATTAGGGCAAAGAACACCTGGTGTGGAGAAGGGCTGACCGAATGGAAAAAAAAGAATTTAAAGAGAAATGAGCTACTGAATCAGGATGGGTTTTAGGGCCTTGAAGAGCAGCCCAAGTCCAGGCAACTGAAACGCTCCTCCATCCCAACTGCTCGTAGACTCACTGGCTTACACACACACACTCCCCAGATCTCCACCTCGGAGCCCTCCAGCCCACGGGGTGCACCCGCTGACAATCTTCCCCATTGCCCAAGGCTGCTCTATCAAAGGCAGGCTGGGGTTGGGGGTGGGGGGTTGAACCTCCTGGAAGTACCTGGGAGACAGGATGCCAGAGTCTCAGGCCAGCACTTGCTAGGAGGTGCCCCCCCCCCCACTACCCCGTGTAGAAACCACCTCCCCTGTGACAGGCTTTGCTTGGAATCACCCATCCTTAGGAAGAGTCGCTGAGAGGGAGAAGCAGCTTTGGGAGGAGAGAGAGGGGATCGGAGCTGAGAACCCTTAAAAGGGAAACTGCGTGAGGTCACCCCAGCTTGGGCTGGGTCCCCCTCGCCGAGGGTCTGGCTGGGCAGGGCAGGCTCAGAGAGTGGGCAGCTCCCTCAGGCGCTGAATTTCATTTCTAGAGACTTCGGCCACTGATTTTAAAGTCCCCTCTTGCCTCTCCCGTGGGCTGGTGCTCACTGTGGGGCGCTTCTGGGGTAACAGTAGGGCGCTGGGAGGCTCAGGAGGGCATGACTTTGTGCCAAGCCAGGAGCATGGGAAACTGAACTGCAGGCATCTCCCAAAAAGCACCAATGCTGTTGACTCAAAAAATAATAGGTGTTCATTTGCATGACATTTTACATACAGGTTCCTCAGCGGGCTTTTATCTCCTACGACTGGTACCCTGGAAGCCCCCTAGGTCTCCCCTCTTTCCCGCCACCCCCCTGGGGGGCCTTTCTCTGTCCTCGAGACTCCAGAACGTCCACTAACACCTAGCCCATCCTGGGATTAGCCCAGGACAAAACACAGCGGTTGACCTCTCTTGGGTAGGCTTGGTCCAGATTTGTGAGAAAAATGCAGGCAGGCAGGCAGGTCTGGGCCCCGCCGGGCACCGTGGTTACACCGTGGTTAGGGGGCGCCCCACCTGCCTGCTACGGGCCACAGTGAGGCCCCTGGCAGGGGGCTTTTTCACCACCACCCCCAGCCCACCTGATTGGGCTGGGAAGAGGAACAAAAAATCTAAGCCAGGGAGCCCAGAGAGGTGCCGAAAGGAGAGGAAACCCGGTGGTTGCTATGACGATGGGGTCTTGGCACCCAATTTGCATAGGGCGATGATTTCCATACTGCGGGGTGAATTTCCATATCCCTGCCTCAAAGCCTGTTGGGGCGGGGAGGGGGAGAGGGGAGAGGTCATTTGAAATTCAAATGAGGATGATTAAGGTTTTCTTGAGGAGGGAAGCTTGGACAAAGGGGGTGAAGCCGGCTGGCAAATGTCTGCCCCAGGCTCAAAGTTATCAAAGGGAGGCGGGCGGCTGACTCCCTTCCACCCCGCCTCCACTGGAGAGGTGGTCAGGCTGGGCTGGGTGCTAGTGGCCTCTGCCTCCTGGGAGAACCGGCTAGGTCCCCCTCCTGCCCCTGGACTCAGGTTACCCCTCCATGTCCTGAGGACGCTTGAGCTCAGAGCACCCATGGAGTGCGTTCTAGTTCGGGACTCAAGCCCACCGCCCTCGGGTGACCACAGACCGGCCATCTCAGTTTTTATAGCTGTGAAATTGGAAAAAAAACAATTTTTTCTTGTTTGGCTGAAGGGACATGAAGACAAATGGATTCTGGCCTCTACCACCAACCTGGCCTCTTGGACAAGCACTTGCCATCTTTGGGCCTTGAGGTTGTGTGTTGGATGACAGGTGTGAACTTGAGGGTCTCTAAAATCACTTCTGGCTCTAAGGTGCTGTGATCTGAGAGCACTCTGATCCTTTGCGCACACCAGTTATTATTTGTAAGATGCTTTGAATGATGTGAATTGCACCAGCTCACCAAGGTGCACTCATTAAGAGCGTAGACTTTGGAGCCAGAGTCTGTATGTGAATTCCAGCCTCGCTGCTTACTAGTTTTATGACCTTGAGCCAATTCCTTAATGGTTCTCTGCTTACTTGCCTAGTCTGTAAAATGGGGGTAATAATTGTACCTTTATTATGAGGTTGGTGTAAGATTAAATGGGTCAGCATTTAACTTGAACACGCACATTGCTGCCTGCCGTAGAGTAATGCTGCTTGCTAGTATTAGTATCAGAAATGTAAAGTGTCCACGCAGTGGAGCAGGGGCTCAACAGCCGATCCAGGGAACCTCAATGAGGAATAGGGACTATCCCCTGAGTGGACCTGCCCGTGGACTCATCCACTTTGGCCAATACACTGTTGTAGCCATTTGCGTTTGGGAGTGGGAAGCACGCTTCAGGGAAGGGCCCCAGGAGCACCTCTCAAAGCTAGGTGTTCTCTCCACTGAGAGCCTGCCCAGCTCAACCCGTGTCGGCTCCTCATACTGATCCTGACTCAGGTCTGTCTTTATTTCTCAGGAAAGAAAGGAATGACAGAAAGGAGGGAAGGGAGCTGGTAGAGAGACACCCCCCCCCCCCCCCCCCCCCCCCCCCCCCCCCCCCCCCCCCCCCCCCCCCCCCCCCCCCCCCCCCCCCCCAGGATCCAGTGCGAAAAGACAGGCCAGATTCAATGAGATCAGGTGACGCTGATAGTTCCGGAAAATCCAAAAGTCCTTCATTTCTTGCAAGCTTCTGCGGCAAATACACATGAGGCTTCATTTGCAAATAGCGTGAGATGGTATGGACAGCCTTGGCCTGGTGGATGGACTTGGGTTTGAGTTTCTGCTCCGTGATTTACTAATCAGTAACCTTCGGCAAGTCGATTAGTCTCTCTGAGCCTCCGGTTCCCCCATCTGTAAAGTGGGGTTCATAAGAGCACCCACTCACTGGGCGGTTGTGAGGGTTGAATGCTGCGTGTGTGTAAAATGTTTACTACAGAGCTTGGTGCGTAGTAAATGCTCAATAAATGTCAGCTAGTAATTATTCCTTATTATTTGAAAACAGTGTTCTGCTGCCAAATTGTTTGAAAACTCTCTGATCCAGCCCTATTCTCCTGTTTTATGGGGAAGGAGACTGGGGTCAGAAAAGGGGAATGCCTTTCCCAAGGTCACAGTGGGGATTTGAGACCAGACATTTCTTTTGGAGCCTTTCCCCCCCCTGGAGGCTGTACCCTCTGTCCATTTTTGTTTTTGTTTTGTCCTTCCGCTGGACTAAGCCTCCTCCCTCTCCCAGCACCCTTCCCTCAGGGGCGGCTTCTCTGGTCCCAGAGAAGAGAGGAAGACCTTACCTTGCAGGAGGAAAAGGCGAGGGAAGGGTCCTGGGGTCTGGGCTCAGCCACCAGCTGTGTGACCTCTAAGAAACCCCACCCTCTCTGAGCCTCTACTCACTGATAAAACAGGAGCCCTGGAGTCCCAGCCGGATAGGCCCCACAGGGAAGTGAAGACCAAGCACGAAATGGATATAGAAGTACAGCTCGCAGCCGAGGCACAAGCTCAGAGCGTGTCACTGTGACCTATGCATGTCGGCAAGTGCGCTGGGCCTGGAGCCAGAGCTTTGAGGTCCAAGTTCCTTCCCCCTCCCACTCTGCCACCCCCCGCAGGGCTGACACTGGGATCCAGCCTCAGTTTCCTTGTCTGTAGAACAAGTTGTGAGGAAGGAAGGAAATGAGAGTGTGTCTGTGGCAGCTTTTGGAAGTGTGAGTTGTTCTACAAGAGTGAGATAGCATCTCCCGTCTCAGCTTGCTTGCTTCCTACACATGCACCCCTCAGAGCTGTGCAAGGATATCTGTGTGTCCGCGGGAGAGCCAGAGCCCAACCGTGTGGCCCATCCAGGCAGCTCCTCCTCCCTTGTCCCCCACCGCTTCTCACCCCCCTTCACCCTGGCCCCGGGAAGAAGGCTAGGATAGAGCTGCTGAGTCTCCAGCTAACCTTAAACCTCTTTCAACCTCTTCCCTTGCCAAGGCTAAGGCAGGGAAACAGTGGTAGCGGTCTGGAGTTGACCTTTTTTTTTTTTTTTTTTAAATTTTTTAATGTTTTATTTATTTCTGAGAGAGAGCGTGAGCAGGGGAGGGGCAGAGAGAGAGGGAGACGCAGAATCTGAAACAGGCTCCAGGCTCTGAACTGGCTGTCAGCACAGAGCCCGGCGTGGGGCTCGAACCCACAAACCATGAGATCATGACCTGAGCCGAAGTCGGCTGCTTAACTGACTGAGCCACCCAGGTGCCCGTGGACTTGACCCCACAGCTGTCGTGCTGACTCAAGTCTGGGCCCTGGAACTCTGGGGGGCTGTTCCTGCTGTGTCGTTTATGGCCTGTGTGACCTTTAGCGCATCACTTGCCCTGCCTGGCACTAAGTTTCCTTACCTGTCAATGGTGGGCATAGCAATAGGAGTCCCCCTGAGCATGAGAAAGTTCTGGTAGCAAAATAGCAGCTGAAGAGCTTCTCTGAGATGTGCTTAGTGCACCCTGGGCTTCTTTAACAGGGCCCTTCCCTTGGGGTTGGATTTTTTATTGTTTTCCAGGCTCAGGGGACTAGGAGTGGAGACTTTGGTGGGGACCTGGCTCTTCTGGCCACATTCCTTGCTGCAGGGACCTGAGCCTCTGGCCTATTTTTCTGGAACTTGGCGCGTCTGCACAGATGCTCCTTCAGCATAGCCTCCGATGGTGCTGCCCACTTTGGGTCTCCATGGAGAAGCTTTCAGCATCCGGGTCCCGCCAGCAGGAGAAGGCAGGGAGGAAGAAGCATTGGGGCGAGGAGGAAGAAGCGTTAAGTCATGAAAATTCCCAGCTCCACAGATGGTCAGAGGTTAAGGGGACCTGAGAGGTCCCCCTGTCCTGGGGTTAGCAGATGGGCTTCTTCAGAACAGCTAATCCTGACCATCAGTGGTGGTCACTGAGCAGGGACTTTAGGATAAAGAAGAGGGTGCCGCGATCCATTGGCAGTATGGACCCGGGCATGGCTTGCACCCACATGGTGCGCTGGTGCCTGCTGTCCACACCCTCAGAAGTAAGGTGACTTGACCGAGGGCACTCGACTAGTGGACAGCTGGGAGCCGGCTCTCCCCGACCCCTGAGCTAGAGCTCTTTCTAGGTCCTCCATCCCATTCCTCAGGGGTCTTCTGGGGTCCTCCTCTGGTCCCTGCTGGCCATTTCCTTGCCCCCCACCCCCTGAAGGAGGTGACAGGAATGTGGACAGAAACTCTTTTGTTTTAATATTTAAGGGAAATTGAAGGCTACGGAGATTAAGCCACTTGCCCAAAGTCCGGCGTAAAACAGCCTTTGAAGTAACCCTCGAGCTCAGGCTCCTGAGTGTTCTCTGTACAGAACTCTGACCATTAGGCTACACCTTCCAGTGCCTTGGAGGAATCTCAAGTAACAGAAAAAGGTAGGCATGGTGTCTGTGGGGGCCTGGAAACAAACAAACAAACAAACAAACTGCTTTGACTGGTTTCAATGGGAAGTCTCCTGTTTTCCTCTGGTGGCCGGCTGCCCAGGAAGTGCTTCCAAGGTCCTGGTGGCTTTAATAATTGCTATCCCAGGAAGTGCCAGCGAGCTGCCAAGTGGTTATAAGGTGGCACTGAGAGGCTTACTGGGTTATACTGGGTGCGGAGCTGGCGCGCACAGAGGCAGTCCAGAACTGGGAGCGGCTGGGCCTCGTCGCCCAGCGCTCTGCATTGTTTACTGGGCAGAAGTGAAAATTCCTGCTTGGACGGTTCTCCTTTCTGGTGCTTCCACCTCCCTCACCTAGAGAACTGCTCCCCAGGCAAACACATCCCAGTGCTGCCAAAGCTATGCAAATCATCAGGCTCTGTGGCTCAGAGGTGGGAAAGCAGGGGGCTGGGGCCGGCTCCTCCTGTCTACTGTGGACCCGGGTCCTGATAGGCTGTACACATCACTTGGCCTGGCGAGACTCAGTTTCCTCCTCTGTAAGATGGGGTGAATAGCGATGTTTCATCTTCCCAAGGGCAGGGAACTTGCCTTGATGGTCTCCTGAGGTCTCTCCCAGCCTCGTGAGCCAGGATTTCAGGGTGTTTGCTCTCTTCCTGCTTTCTTGCTGAAAGCCTCATGGCCCAGAGGTTGCCAGGGGACAACGAGAACCCAAAGAAGCCTGGAGACACTCCAGCTGGTGGCTCTTCCAACTTGGCACAGATCGTACCCGTTGGCCCCCCCAACACCTCCAAATGAGGGGTTCTGAAGCTTCCTCCTTGAGCCCTTTCTGCCCTTCCCCTCCCTTCTGTGTCCTTATCTTTTATCTGTGTGCAGAACAAACAGGATAGAGGGAAATGGTGAGAAGAGCTCTTTGATCCTTCCTGCGCCTACCTTTGCATGTGCTGCAGACAGGAACCCGGTTCTAGGAGGGAACAGAAGGTCCTGGTACATTTATTTCAATCAGCTGCATTGAATGGAAAGACTTCTGAGGTGGAAAGAATTTTAGAGGTTCCTTGAAATCCTCCTCTTAATGATGCCATCAAATTGTCCCTTAATTCAAAAACCACTTCAAGGAGCGCCTGGGTGGCTCAGTCGGTTAAGCGTCCGACTTCGGCTCAGGCCATGGTCTCCCGGTTTGTGGGTTTGAGCCCCACATCGGGCTCTGTGCTGACAGCTCAGAGCCTGGAGCCTGTTTCAGATTCTGCATCTCCCTCTCTCTCTGACCCTGCCCTGCTCATGCTGTCTCTCTCTCTCTCTCAGAAGTAAATAAAAACATTTAAAAATGCTTAAAAAAATAAACAAAAACCACTTCGGTCACATCCCTGAAACAAGCAGGCTCTGCCTGAATATTCCTAGCAATGGGGAGCTCTGTTGACGTAGAGCTGTGGTTTGCACGGCGGGACAAATCCACTTTTCACAAAATTCTTTCACATCCTAAGATGAAGTGTGCTTCCTAGCAGCTTTGACATTGACCCTGTCCTGTTCCTAGCTGCTGCAGGCTAAGCCTGGGTCACTTCCATGCCAATATTTGGAGAGGAAGGAAAAGTCCACTGATATTTATTTAAGCACTTACTATGCACGAGGCCCTCTGCCAAGTGCTTTCCAATGTTCCTTCATTGGATTGTCTTATACATTTTTTATTTTGAAAAACTTCAGACATAGAGAAAAGAGAGAAAGCAGTTAATGAACAGCCATACACCCATCACCTGGATGTAATAATTGGTAACTTCGTGCCGTATTTGTTTCGTCCACTTGTTTCCAAAATCTTTTTTTTTTTTTCATTTTCAAAAACTTTTTTATTGTGGACATTTTCAAACACACATGATGATAGAGATGAATACAATGAACCCCATATACTCATTGCCTACTCTTAACAACCGTCAAATTTTTGCCCTTCTTGCTGCTGGAATATTTTCGTATGAATTATAGACATCGTAACATTTCCACCCTAAATATGGCAAGGATCCATCTGTAAAGCAGGACATTTTTCTTCTTCATTATAGTACCATTATTACACTCCAAATGAGCCTTGTATTTAATTCTCATGGCAAGACTACAAAGAAGGCTTTATCTAAAGGCAAGTGTTCCCAGTACCCCTGGACTTCATCCTCTTATAGCTGAAAGTTTGTGCCCTTTTACCAATCTCTCCCTATCCTCCCCACCTCCCTACTTTTCTACTCTCTCATGCTCTGTTTCTATGACTGTGACTTTTAAAAAAATCTTTTTTGAAGTTCCGCATATAAGTAATACCATGCAGTATTTGTACTTCTCTGACTTTTTTCACTTAGCATCATGCTACAAGGTCCATCCATGTTGTACCAAATGGCAGAATTTCCTTTTTTCTCATGGCTGAATAATATTCCTCTGTGTGTGTGAATAAACAATATCTTTATTTATCCATTGATAGACTCTTAGGTTGTATCTGTATCGTGGCTATTGTGAATGATGCTGCAGTAAACATGGGAGTGCAGATAGCTCCTTAATAGTATGTTTTCATTTTCTTTGGATAGATACCCGGAAGTGGGATCGCTAGATCGTATGCAGTAGAGTGTCGTATAGTTGGGTATTCTTTGTGCAATTTGACTGCTTTAATGGACTGCCCCCGTGAAGTAGAAAAGTAGATTTCTGGGCTAGAGTATTTTTTTTAAAAACAGAATTCCCTAATTAAAAAAACAATTTTAGTGTTTTCTTTTTCATTTTTATTGAGGTAAAAAAAAGCATATAACATAAAAATTAAACATAAAATGTACCATCTTAATCATTTCTAAGAGTATAATTCAATCTCCCCTGTCTTTTATATATACGGTTGATTTTCTTTAATAATGTTTTAAGTTTATTTACATATTGAGAGAGAGAGCACACACAAGTAGGGCAGGGACAGAGGGAGAGGGAGAGAGGATCCCAGGCAGGCTCTGCACTGTCAGAACAGAGCCAATGCGGGGCTCAAACTCATGAACCAGGAGCTGAAATCAAGAGTTGGATGCTTAACTGATCAAGCCACCCAGTCACCCTTACATTTGATTTGCTCAATCCTAAGTGCAGGGCTTTGCATTTATTCCTATTACATTTTACCTTTCTGGTTTCTGCTTCCTCTTAGAAGGCGCCACAATATTTTCCAATCCTGATTCTATCATCCAGCTTTCTGTATTAATCTCCCTCTCTGCTTTGAATCACTTCTAAATTCAATCAGCATCTAGCCTATTTCTTTGCCTAAGCCGTTGATCAGAGGCGAATGCTTGGCTTCTCTGTGTTGGACACTGGATGCAGTGTATTTTTCTTAAATGTATGCTCTACAACTCATGTGGGGCTAGAACTCCTGACCCCGAGATCAAGAGTCATATGCTCGACTGACTGAGCCCGCCAGGCGTCCCGCGCCGTGCCTTGACTGGGAACACTGTATGAATGTAGGAGTTGAGAAATCGAGGCTTTGGTCTTGATTCAAGTTCCCTGAAGCTGTGTGTCCTCTGCAAGGTGCTTCTCCTCTGAGTTTGGACTTCAGTGTCCTTGCAACGCTTCCTTCTGGGTGTCTGTCCCTCTTTGTTTTTCCTGCAAGTGGCTGCCACCTTCCAAAAAGAGAGCCAGGGCTTGGAACTAAGATCATTGAGGTTTCAGCCGTTGGTGGCACCTATGATTTTCTCAGGGCAGAACCAAAGATTTGTTCTGGGAGCAGTTTCTTAGTCATTTGGGTCAAACACATGGTCATTCATCACCTACTGTGTGTTGGGCACCTTTAGGCACTTGAGGTACAAAGATGAATATGATAGAATAATCTGGCCTCTAGAAGCTTGTGACCTCATTAAGGAAACGGACACAGGAACTACTGGGTCTAAAAATGTGATATGTGTGATAAGAGATATAAATAAGAGGTGCGGGAATACAGGGGCGCCTGGGGGGCTTAGTCGGTTAAGCGTCCGACTTTCGCTTAGGTCATGATCTTGCGATTTGTGGGTTCGAGCCCCGCGTCAGGCTCTGTGCTGACTGCCAGCTCAGAGCCTGGAGGAGCCTGTTTCCGTCTGTGACTCCCTCTCTCTCTCTGACCCTCCCCTGCTCACGCTCTCTCTCTCTCTCTCTCTCTCTCCTAGAAATAAATAAAAATTTAAAAAAACATTAAAAAAAAAAAGAGGTGCGGGAATATAGACAAAATCCCCTATTTTGCTTTGGGTAAGTTTCATGGAGGATGTGACATTTGAGTGTGGCCTTAGAAGATGAGAGTGTATTTTCTAGAGAGAGCAGGGCATAGCATGTGCAAAGTCCCCTAACACAGGAGCAGGCTCTGCCTGATAGAGGAATGGCCCAGGACGTCTGGAACCTAGGTCTACAGCTGGGTAGTGTCTCCCACATATCCGAGCATGATCACCAGCTCTATCTAGTTTGGGTTTTACTATATTCCTAGAAAATGGGTAGAAAGGGAATTATGACCTTATTTTGCCATCGAGAAGGCTGAGGCTCTGGGGCTGTCCACCTTGACCAAACTCACACAGCTTAGGAGTGATGGAGCAAAGGCTTGAACTTCAGTTGTCTGACTTCAAGTCCAGGACTGTTTGCAAGTACGCCCTGCTGCTTCTCCATGGAGCATCACAAAGGGGTAGCAAGTAAGTTCCTGGTGACTGTGGACTGCTCTTTCACGTAATATGATCATTGTATTCCCTCTTTTCTCTGTGAAAGAGGAGCACCTTCCTCACTGTGTCAAAAAAATGAATACACTGAGTCCTGGGAATGGTTCACCATCATCTCTCAATCTAGAACATTAGCAATGGAAGCAGAATCAGAACAAGAATCACTTTGGGGAGCTGAGCCCTTACTAAGTGTGGCTCAGCTCGGACACTCTGCCGGAGTGTCATGGGGCCAGTGTCCTGGCCAGCCCAGGCACCTCAGTCCGTTAGTGTGGGATTCAAGGAAGACGAGGCAGAGATGTCGGTATCATCCCCTTGATGAGAAGGGGAACTGTCCTTGCCAGGCTCCAAGGGCAGCAGGTGCATCCTCGTGATAAGAACTCTCTTGAGAAGGGCCATGGAAAACCTTCCAGGCAAGAGAAATTGTTAATTTTGTTGACTGGTGACTTTTAAAATCAATCTCTGAATTCTGCTTACTCATGTTTTTCATGTTGTAGATCTCATAAACAACACAATAATTGCATTTGCAGAAATCAAAAGCAAAGACCTTTATTAATTGTCCACCAACCTGATGACCTTCACCAGCTCAAACTGCCGTGGCTCTCCGCTGTTTCTCTCACTCTGTTATTACCTCCTTCTGGAAACATCTCCTCTTGCCTTCCAGATACCATACTTACCTGGTCTTTCTCTTACTCAAGTGCTCACTTTTTCTCAGTGTCCTTTGCTGGCTTCTCCTCTTCATGCCGGCCTTGACCCTTTGATTCTTCTTCATCTGGACTTGGTTCCTTGGTAACCTCACTGAGTCCTATGGCTTTAAATACCACCTTTAAGCCGATAACTACCCAGTTTATACTTCTGACCTCACACCTTTCCTCAGTCCAAACTCCCTTCTCCACCTCCACTGGGGTATCTAATTGGCATCTCAAACTTAACATCTTCAAAAATGCAGCTTTTGATTTTCTACCACTGGCCTCCCCTTTCCTAAGTCACCTCCATCTCAGGAAATGACACCACCACTTAAGAAAGCCCAAACCCTGGGGATGAGCACTGGGTGTTACATGGAAACCAACTTGACAATAAACTATTTGTAAAAAAAAAATTATTAAAAAAATAATAAAATTTTAAAAAAGTTCTTATTTCTCTACTATAAATTGAGGTCAATATTTTGAAAAAAAAAGGAAAGAAAAATAAAAGCCCAAACCCTGGAGATCATCCTTGATTCTTCTCTGTTCCTTGCACCACACCTCTCATCCATCGACCAATTTTGTCAGCTATCAATTCAAAATGCTTTCTAAATCCAGCCCTTTCTTACCACCTCCACTGCCCCTGTCCCACCCACCCTGCCGCCCTCTCTCCCCTGGGCCACCGTGATACCTCTCAATTGGTCTTTCCTACAGGCTCATCCCCGCAGGTTCAAACACCTGCAGTGTGGCTCCTCTACTCAAACCCTCATCACTTCCCATCGTCCTTGGGTGAAGGCTTCAGCTTTCACCATGACCAGTCTGCCAGAGCCACGTCATCTGGTTACCCCATTCTTCACCCATGCTAGCCTTGTTACTATTCCTCAGCACACAAGCCTGCTCTTGCCTTAGGTCCTGAGGCTCGTGTCTGGAATGATCTTCCTCAGACCTTTGAAAGGTTGGGTCTTCACTTCATTCGAAGAAACCATGACATCCCCCGAGTGGCCTTCCCGGACAAGCTGCCTAGGAACAGCCTCTGACACACTCTTCTCCCGACAATGCATTATTGCCCGCCACCATAATGATCTCTGAAGGAAGTTATGTATTTGTTTTCTCATTCCTCTTATGTCTCCTCAACTAGAAAAGAAGTCGGGGTCTTGTGTGTGTCTTCTCCAGTGAGGCAGTCAGTGCCTGGAACAATGACTGTGCCTGAGTGTACTGAGTAAATGCTTGTCGAGTGAATGAAGTTGCTCTTTTGTCAATTTTAAAATTACTCCTTATTAGGCCAATTTTATGACATCATAAAAGGATTTTTTCTTAAGATAAAAGCTCCTCAAAAAATAAAATACACAGGGGCGCCTGGGTGGCTTAGTCGGTTAAGTGTCCGACTTTCGCTTAGGTCATGATCTCGCGGTTCGTGGGTTCGAGCCCCGCGTCGGGCTCTGTGCTGACTGCCAGCTCAGAGCCTGGAGCCTGTTTCAATCTGTGACTCCCTCTCTCTCTGACCCTCCCCTGCTCATGCTGTCTCTCTCCTAGAAATAAATAAAAAAACATTAAAAAAAAAATTAAAAAAAATAAAATACACAACGACCCGATTATCTAGCATTTCTGCTTTGAGGTGTTTATCCAGAGAAAATGAAGACACTAACTCTAAAAGATGTCTGCACCCCCATGTTCAATGCAGTATTATGTACAATAGCCAAGACATGGAAACAACCTAAGTACCCACTGGCAGATGAATGAGTAGAGAAAATGTAATATATATGTAATAATATATATTGTATATAATAATAAATATAAAAATAATATATATAAAATAGTATATATGATATATAATCAATCATAAAATAATAAACAAATAGGTAAACAAATAAATAATGGAATTTTATTCAGTCATAAAAAAGAATGAAATCTTGCCATTTGTGACAACATGGATGGACCTTGAGGGCATTATGCTAAGTGAAATAAATCAGACAGAGAAAGACAAAGGCCATATCATCTCACTTATTCGTGAAATCTAAAAATCAAGCAAAGAAAATCCCAAAAAACAAGGTCATAGATACAGAGAACAGATTAGTGGTTGCCAGACGTGAAGGGTGAGATAGGTGAAATGGGTAAACGGGGCTCAAAACAAAACTTCCAGTTATAAAACAAATAAGTCCTGGGGATGTAGTGGACAGCACACTGACTATAGTTAATAAAACCGTATTGCATGTTTGAAAGCTGCTAAGAGAGTAGATCTTAAAACTTCTCATCACAAGAAACACGATGTGCATATGGTGATGAATGTTACTTGGTCTTGTGGCGGTGCTCACTATGTTACTCAGGTAACAGTGAATCATGTGGTACCCCTGCAATTGACATAATGTTACGTGTCAGTTACACCTCAATTTAAAAAAAAAAGGATAAAAGCAACTTTACCTTTAAGTCTGCCCCTTTATGCACAACTGCTTTCAGTCTGTGGGCCTTTCCTTCCTTTACCGCCCCTTGCAGATTTTATACATCATCTTAATTGATCTCAAAATCAGGCTGCT
Organism: Hyaena hyaena; assembly: GCF_003009895.1. Taxonomy (NCBI): domain Eukaryota; kingdom Metazoa; phylum Chordata; class Mammalia; order Carnivora; family Hyaenidae; genus Hyaena; species Hyaena hyaena. The sequence continues at coordinate 704,615 of NW_024080669.1, read as the reverse complement.
ATCTAGAGTCACTCCACGTCTCACAGTACGCCTTTCTCAGGACGGCGTCCCTCTTCGCCCTCTGTTCTTGCCTTGGAGCGTGGCTGCTGGTGCAGAGCCTCGCGACCGTCCAGGAAAGGACATGCTTGCCGATCATCATTTAGAACATAGCAGAGGAAGAGGGCTTAAGTTAAAACTCCAGTGTGTTCTCTTAGATCCCATTCATTCGTACACCAGGCTTGTGTTGAGACACGGCTGTGTTGGGAACCGCGGTGGCCATTGAGAATGGATGTCATGTCCCCATTTTCAAAACTCATAGACTAGCAGGAGGGAGAAGCACACAGAGAAGCGTGTGCCATGCGGTGGTAGCTAGGGCTCCTGGAGTCCAGAGCAGATGGGGACTAATTCTGCAAAAGGGTGCAGGGCACGAAGGTGTGGAAACAGGACAGGCTTGGTGTATTTGCACCTGAGTTCAGGATACCCAGAAAGGAGTGAGGTGGGATTATAACGGACAGTCACATGGGGACTTACAGGTTGTGCTAAGAAACCGGGACTTCATTCCAAAGATGAAAGGTAGAAGAATTTTCTGATCAAAAGTTCTGAATTCATTCGCTTGTACCTTTTTTTCTTTCATTCAGCCGGTACATTTTGGACTCCTGTTATGGACTAAGCTTAGCACTAGGCTCAGAGTGTATGGCATTTAGTAAATAGTCCTTTTCCTTCCTGTTACAGAGCCAAGGGGCACAAAGGAAGCATGTTTGGCAGCTCCTGCCATAGAGAGTTACAGGAAAGGGGAACTGTTATTATAGCTAACAGTGGAAGCAAGCCCCTAACAACAGGTATATGTTTAAGCAAATTATGGTCCACAGAATGGAATATTAGGGAACCATTAAAAGTGATGTTTGCAAGTATAGGAGAAGGAAAGATTTATGATGCTCCTTAATAGTATTGGGGAAATATAAATGATGTTCACCGGAAAAAGCAGGGTGAAATTTATACAGAGTGGTAAATATCAATGAGGAAAATGAGCACAGAAAACAACCATAACATAGACAAAAATATTAATCACAGCTGCCTCTCAGCAGAGTGATTTTTTTTTGCTACTTTGTACTTTTTCTGCCCCACATATTTTTCTCTCTTGAGCACACATTTACGTATTCCACCCAACATTTGATATAGAAGAGAAGAGACGAGCAAACAGGAAATGAAAGCTGGAGGGGAGAAAACCAGAACAGACACCTGTCTTTGTGGAATGACTTGGGTGGCATCGCCCCAGCAAGGCCGGGCTAGTGGGGGGACCTTGTGCCTTAGGGCAGCTCCATTCAGACCCATAGCTGGACATTCCTTGCTTAGTCATGAAAGCATATGCCATAGCTCTGTGCGTGGGAGCAGATGTCTCTGGGATGGCAATTTCAGTCCCAAATGACTCTGTGTGACCCCCGACAAGTCAGTCTTCCTGGTCGTCCACCTCCCTGGAGGACATTTTCCAAAGTTGTCTCCAGGAAACAGGATACGTGGAGGCTCCTGACCGGAGGGGAAGCGGGTGTTCTTTTTCAAGATATAGACACACCCTTCCCAACATCCCCATTCCCCACTAAACTTCCATCTGTTCTAATTCTGCTAGCAGTTCATATTTTCATTTTTATGTCTTTCAGGAAATGATCGAAATGGCCTAGATTTCAACAGGCAGGTAAGGATTTTCAGAAGAAAACCTTTATAAATTTGGGGGAGGGTGACACTTATACTTCATCAAGTGCAGGAGATACAAAGATTATGTCAAGTTTGAGGGTGTTTATTTATGGACTCATGGACTCAGTAGCTTTCAGGCTTAGAAGGGTCCTATAAAGAGCCTTTTTGTGCACCCCTCCCTCAATCCACAATCCAACGTTGGGGTCTCCTCTTCGCTATCCCCTCAATAGAGTGCTGACAAGTGGAGACACTTATTGAGGAATAAGCACATGTCTGATGTGGTGCGGAAGCAAGATGGCAGCTCTCTCTGTCACAGCTTGGCCCGAGTTGACTCTTGGGCGAGTGTGTGCGTGTGGACCAACTGTGCAGAGAGGAATTCATGGAGGTACAAAAGATGGATTGAGAGGAGAAGAGAAGGAACCGAACAGGTGGAACAGAACCAAAGAGCCTGGACAGACTATCTAGCCTGACTCAGTGGGCGATGTAGGCAAAAGCTTGGTGCCTTTAAAGAAAACCAAGTCGTGCGAGGTTGGAGTTAGTTGTGGGGAGGAGTGGGCCTTCAGGGGTGGGAAGGTGGTGTTGGACAGACTGCAGGATGGATGACTGTGGTGCGTAAAGGGAAAGATGGAGCCGAGGGAGAGGACTTTCCCCTTGAGATCAGGGGCTGGTGGAGAGACTAGGGGAGATAGCCAGGACAGGGCGTGATGTCAGAGCAGATGTGGGATGGGATGGTGGGGAGAGGGAAGCTAAGGTGGGGTCTGAGTTTCCTCAGCTGAAAAATTAGTTTATTCTGGGGTACCTTGGTGGCTCAGTCGGTTAAGCATCTGACTTTGGCTCCGGTTGTGATCACATGGTTCATGGGTTCAAGCCACTAGTCAAGCTGGGCTCCTTGCTGATGGTGGAGACCCAGCTTGGGATTCTCGCTCTCTCCTCTCTCTCTCTGCCCTCCCCCAGTCATACTTTTTTCTGTCTCTCTCTCAAAATAAATAAACTTAAAAAAATTAATTTACTCTGTTTGCTGCGGGGGTGGGGGGCGGTGTGCATGTATACTATGCCAGGTGTGGGAATACAAATAAAATTAAGACATGGTCTCTGCCCTGGAGGAGCTTATTTATAGTCTAGGTTGGGGAGTGGAAGAGAGAGATAGAAGGAGAGGGAGAGGGAGGAGCAGAGAGAGACTCCTAAGGGAAAAATTATACACTTGCAGCCCTGGTTTACTAGAAGTATGTAGAAGGTGTGTCAACCAGAAATGCAGATTTCATTCTTCCTGGGAGCTCAGGGCAGGCTTTATGGAGGAGGTGATATCTGAATCTGGCTCTAAAGAGTGATTAGGAGTTTGTCCGGCTGAGAAGAGTGGGTTGGAAGGGAAGACAATCCCAGTATGGGGGTGCTTTGGATAATCACAGGGTCCTTCCTGCTCTGATGTTCCCTGTCCAAGTTTAGGTGGCAGTCTGGGGTGGGGCTGGAGAGCCGACTCGGGCATACGTTCTACTTTACCTACAGCGTGATTTGAAGTCACTACTAATGTTTTCTGAAGGGCTGGGTACTTTCTGGGTGCATCCCTCATGGTCAGAGGGAAGAATAATCTGGAGTCCTCAGCCCAAACCTGTTAGGCAGTCACTTTTGTTCATTTTGTTTGCTGGAGAAGTTTGCTAACTACTCTCTGTACGTGAGGCCTGGAACAGAAAGAGGCTTCAGTTAAAGAGACTGCCTCAAGGAAGGACTTGCCGCCAACATAGTCTATTAAACACCAGAACAGCCACCAAGGGAAGGAGACGGTGGAATCAGCTTCTCACCCAAGATCTTTAAATGCAAGACTGATTCTTCTCCAAGGCATAGTTTTACCAGGTTTGCTTTAAGGGCGGGAGAATGGAGGAGATTCCCAAGGATTCTGTGATCCCGAAGGAGAGAACTAAGCAGGTTGGGAGGTGGCGTGTGCCCTGTGTTTTCCTCCCTGAGGACTCAGGATGGCGGCCTGGGGCCCACCTCTCACTGCCCAATCCTCTTAGAGAAGATGCATGGGAGGAACCTGTTTTATGCCGAGAGTTGACCACACCAGCCCAGTTTGGAGGTGGCCTGCTCCACAGGCCTAGTGGGTCCGGCTGCCTGTGTGATATTTCAGAAGCTTGAGAAACCCTGGTGCTTGGGACAAGGCTGGGAGACAGCTCCTCTGGCCCTAGGCAGCCTGCAGAGAGGCCCCTGGCCCTTTGAACATCTTCTGGGGTGTTGTCAGGAAGTTTGCAGGCTTCTGCCAGGAGTGGGCCTCACCTGGGTTTCCTTTGCTTAGATGAGCCCCACGGGGTGGGTTGTTCCCTCCCGCCCCTGGAAAGTGTTTCTGGATTTCTCATTACTGACAAGAACAGACATGACATATCTTTCCTTTCAAGAAAGGGGGAATTTTGGAGAAAGAGGCTCAGCCTGGTCACACTCCTTTCCACGCTCATGCTCGAGCTCTCTGCTCACGAGCATACACATCCGTGCCCCCCGCAAGGCTCCTCCTCATTGCTACCTGTCACTCTGTCCCTCGATGCCCTCAGGTACTGACACCCACAGGCTCCCCTTCACACCAGCTCCCCTGCAGGCCTCCAGGTGGGCGCCCAGGAACTCCAGGCCACTGCGCCGACAGTCATGCCCCCACACTTCCCCAGGAGGGGAGTAAACCAACACCCTTGTTCGACGCAAGGCACTTGGGGCTCCTTATCTCATTTGATTCTCACTATAAATAAGTGTTACCATCCTCAGCAGACAGGAGAGCAAGGTGCCTCTCAGGCACCCTCCCCCCCTTTTTTGTTTTGCAAAGGATTTGGGAGATTAGATAATTTGCCGAAGGTCACATGACTGACCAGCTGGCAGAGGCAGGACTTGAACTCCCATCTCTTGCACTCTGGAACCCATTTTTCCCCTGACGCCTTGCTGCACCCGCCCCGACAGTGTCTCTCCTCTCCCGGCACCCACACTGTCTGTCCTCAGGGAGAGGCCTGGCAGCCAGAGGCTGAGCGTGACCTCACGGTGACTAACTGGGAGGAAATGGCTGGCGGAGGGCGTGGGGAGGGGAAGAAAGAGTGGTTGTGGAGGAGGAGCGGCCGGTTCGGGACAGAGAAGGGGTGGGCGGACATAGCAGAGCGAAGGATGAGCCACTGCCCCTAGTGAGGCCCGGCTGGAAAGCCTCAAGCCCGCTGCTGCGGTTGGGAGCTGCATGCGGGTACCGGCCAGACCGTGGTCCTGTCGCTGCGTGAGCAAGGGATGTTGGCTCATCAGGAAGTTCTGCGCTGAATCTGTTAACTTCCTGGTCCCGGGGAAGCAGCCTGAGCCTGTTTGGGGATACCTGTGGGAAGACCTGGGGACGCAGAGGCAAGGCCACCCTGCAGTCCCTAGGGAAGACAGAAGAGGGTAGAGAGGAAAGAGGTGAAGGCCAGATCCCCAGACAGGAAGCCGGACATCCGGGTGCCCATGCCACGTGTTGCCCTTGTACAAACCTCTCCATCTTTCCGGGCCTCGGTTTCCTCGAGGATGAGATGAAGAAGTGTGCACGAGGTGATCTCTCAGGCTCCCGCAGTCTGTCTGTTATGGTCCCTCATTTTTCCCATTCCCTGTCCTGACTGGTTGGTTTGACTCCCAATCTCCTTTCACTTTTTCCTTTGAAGAGAAATAGGGAGGAGGGTGTCTATCTCTTCACCCTGAGCTGTAGAGAGGGGGGTGGGGAGGCCGGGAGAAATAAGTCCCATGCAGTCTTTCTAGTCTTCGTGATTCCGTGTGATCCAGTGAGAAGAATCATTGGAAATTGAGGGGCAGAGGCAGCCTGGATCTGCGGCCGATCGTTCATGCTTTCAATAATCAGTCATTCGTAAGCGTTAGCGAGAGAGTGTCATGAGTGAGAAGATAAATGGCAGAACTATTCAGTGAGCTCCGTGAGCTCCTGGATGCCGCCTGAACACCGTGCCAAAAGCATGGTCTCTGAAACGGGTGACCCAGGGAAGAGTAGGGGGTTTGACTGGCAGAGAAGGGCGGCAAGAATATTCCAGGCATAGGAGACAATGAGTGTGAGGGCTCACTTGAAAATAGGCCTGGCTTCAGGGCAAGTGTGAGAAGATCGGCCTGGGCTGAGATGGTGGGCGGTGAAGCCAGGGCCATGGGTCAGGCCAGGCTGGGAGGAACTTTGAATGCACAGCAAGGTATTTTCTCCTGTGGGCAGTAGGGAACCATTAGGTGTTTTCCAGCATGACTAGTTTCATTTAATGGAAGGGCATTAGAGGGGGTGTGGGTGAGGAGGGAAGAAAGGATGAAGGGGAGGCCAGATGGAATGCTGCTCTTGTAGGAAGAAGTGGACAAAGCTAAGGAGAGGGATTATGGCAAAGAGGTCAAGCACATGGACACAGAATCAGACTGCCTGGGTTAGAGTCCTGGCTGTGTGGCCTTGGGCAAATTCTTTACCTTTGGGACACTTGGGTGGCTCAGTTGGTTAAGCATCAGACTTTGGCTCAGGTCACGAGCTCAGGGTTTGTGAATTTGAGCCCCATATAGGGCTCTGCACTGACAACGCAGAGCCTGCTTGGGATTCTCTCTCTGCCCCTTCTGTGCATTCTCTCTCTCTCTTCCTCTCTTTCTCTCTCCTGGAGGGGCGCCTCGGGGGCTCAGTCGGTTAAGTGTCAGACTTCAGCTCAGGTCATGATCTCACAGTTTGTGAATTTGAGTCCCACATTGGGCTCTCTGCTGTCAGCACAGAGCCTGCTTCAGATGCCCTGTCCCCTCCTCCCTCTGGCCCTCTCCCATGGGTGTTCTCTCTCTCTCTCTCTGTCTCTCTCTCTCCCCAAAATAAATAAAAACATTTTTAAAAATCAATATCCTCTTTTGGAAAATGGGGAGAATAATGGTACCTATCTCACAAGGTTGTTGTGAGGGTTAAATGAGAGTGTACGTGCCTTTTTGATAAATGTCTAGAACATATACACTGTATAGGTATTTGCTATTCTTATGATTATGTTAGTATTGGTGACCAAGTTCAAGAGTGAGCTCTGATAGAAGATCAAGAGGATTTTGGCAATAGGTCGGACACGGACAGCAAGGACATGGGAAGCATCCAGCACGGTTCTCAGATCCCTAGCTTGGGGTGCGAGGCACTAGAGGGACTGCGAGCAGAGATCAAGGAGCCGGGAGCGGGGGAAGGTGTGTCCAGATGATGAGAGGAGGAGGAAGGGCAGATAATGGCTAGAGGTACCATTACACACTGAGAAATTGGGGTCTGGAGCCGGGGGAACAGGTCAGGACACATATCAGGGAGTCACCATGGAATCGTGTTAGCTGAAACGGTAGGAGGCAGTGAGGTCCCCTGCACCGCATGCAGAATGGTATGGGGACCCTGGAAAGACCTGCAGAGGAAACATGTGAAAGATCAGAGGAGTGGGTGCCTATGGATGAGACGAAGAAGGAATGGTCAAAGGGACAGGAGGAGAGCCACACCCACAAAGGAGAGGTTTACACGACAGTGGAGACGGGCGCTGGCATCTGTAGAACCCAAAGCCTGGAAACAGGTCCTAGTTCGGCAGTGAGAAGAACAGAGATGGCCTTGTCGTGGTGTCTGTGGTAAGAGCCGATGCCAGATTGCTGTAGCTGGGGGACAAGTCGGAGTGAAGGAAACGAAGGAAACATGGATGTGAGGTGACGAAGGGGTGAGTGTTGGCCTAAAATGGAGGCGGTGTGAAGAGAAGGCTTTGGGGCTGATGGAGATCTCGGCAGGTGTGGGCCTGGGGAGGGATAGGAGATGCCATCAGCGTAGGTGACAGAAAAGAGAGAACATGGACAGAGGGCAGAATCAACTAGAAGGTGCTGCCTAGAAGACAAAGACTCTTCTGAGAGAGTAGCGGGGCTGGGTGCCCTGTCAGTGAGTTCAGGAGCCTGGAGGACCCCACTTCCATTTCCTGCTCTTTGGACCAACAGCTAGCTTCAGAAGGACGTCAGGAAGTAGAACTGGCTTCGGGGGGCTGGAGAGTCCTCCGTGGCTGGGGCCCACCTAGGAAACCTCAAGCTGTTCTGTCCTGGTGACGTCTGAGTCCCTCATGCCCTGGGCCAGGACTTTCCGCCAGTCAGATCAGAGCGATGTCTCCATGAATGTTGTTGAGTGCCATCTTGCTAGAAGACTCCAAAAGGTCTCCAAGGCCGGAAGGTACCTGAAGCAAGTTGGCAGGTATCGTTGTCCTAAGTTTCCTAAGCTTTCTGCCCCCAAAATGGAGAATCCGTGACCCAGGGTTTTCTCTGAGTCCTAGGTATGATGGCTTTCTCAGCTCAGGGCACCAATCTATGACTGCACCATGCCAGCCAGCCCAGAGCAGTAACCCCAGTGCGCCCCCAGAGAGCATTGAGTTTTAGGCTGGATGGGATTTTCCTTCACTGTTTTCTCGAACATGATCTATTATGGTTCCCTGGTATATGTTGATTTGTCGTGTCCAAGTGGCTCAATAGGGCATCTTCTGTAAAATCAAAACTCAGGGGCGCCCGGGTGGCTCAGTCGATGAAGCATCAGACTGGCTTGGGTCCCAAGCTCACGGCTTGTGGGTTCGAGCCCTGTGTCGGGCTCTGTGCTGACAGCTCGGAGCCTGGAGCCTGCTTCGGATTCTGTGTCCCTCTCTCTCTGTGCTACTCCCCCATCCACGCTCTATTTATCTCAATAAACATTTTAAAAGGTTATAAAATCAGCAAAATTCAGCCTAAGGGAAGGTCTGTGAGGGTCCAGAAGGACGGAGAGGCTTCTCCAGGGAGGCCCATGAGGGGAGCACAGAGGAGGCCGGACCAGGCTCTCAGGCAGCGGCAGCACGGAAGCCGTCTCCCCTGGGCACTCGGGCAGCGGTCGCCGGAGAACAGGTGCATAGCAGCCGAGCACTAGAGGGCAAGGGGAGGAGCTGACTGATCAAGTTCGACCTTTTCATACCACAGACCTGCACTCAGCTGGGTGCTAAGGGATCGGAGAGGACTAGAACATAGGCCCTGCCCACAGCAGCTCCAAAGCAGTGGGGCAGAAACTGCAGCCAAAGAGGGTGCGGAGGAGAGGGAGGTCCCCCGCATGTAGTAATAATGCCGATGGGGCTGGTTCTGCAAGTCTCAGAAAGCCAGGCAGGCACATAGGGCAGGCAGACATAAGGGGCCTGGGGAGCCGGAGGGAGGCTCCAAGATTTCCCTGCAAGACCTCAGGGGATGGGAGTTAAGGACGGTAAGCCCATCATCCTCTGACACTTGTTTCCCTCTGTGGCAGTGCCCAGCTCTGGTCCCATGCTTCCAAGTGGGGACAGGATTTGGGGGGCATGATGGGGAGGGGGGCAGGCTAAGAGAGGAAAGCACCTGAGGAGTCGGCAAACCTCATTTTGCTCAACCCCAGGCAGTACGGTTGAGTTTACTTAATTAAAAAAAATTTTTTTTTTTTTTACAAATAGTTTATTGTCAAATTAGTTTCCACATAACACTCAGTGCTCATCCCCACAAGTGTCCTCCTCCATGCCCATCACCCCCCTCTCCCCCCCCAAAAATTTTTTTTAATGTTTATTTATTTTTGAGAGAGAGAGAAAGAGAAAGAGCACCAGCAGAGGAGGGGCAGAGACAGAGGGAGACATAGAATCCGAAGCAGGCTCCAGGCTCTGAGCTGTCAGCACAGAGCCCGACGCGGGGCTCAAACCCACAAACCGAGAGATAATGACCTGAGCCCAAGTCAGATGCTTAACCGACTGAGCCACCCAGGCAGCCTGTAAGGTTGGGTTTAAAGTGTTGATACATAACATCCCTCCGTTTTTTCCCTCTGAGGTACCAAAGCAATTGAAAAATAGATACTGGAGCCTATAGAACCGTGGTTGGGGACATGGTTTTGCTGCAAGGCCACCAGGGACTTTCAAAGACCCCACTCCAGAATTAAATACAAGCCCCAGGCATAGGTAGAGGTGGTGGAGAACAAATCTTATAGTACCCTTCTAGCCAACAGACAGGTCTGAAAAGAGGGACCAGAAGGGACTAAGCCCCCCCCCCCCCAGCTTCCTTCTAAAACTTGTTCTTAGGGGGCACCTGGGTGGCTCAGTCAGTTAAGCGTCCAACTTCAGCTCAGGTTATGATCTTGCGGTTTGTGAGTTTAAGCTCAGAGCCTGGAGCCTGCTTCGGATTCTGTGTCTCCCTCTCTCTCTGCCCCTCCCCTGCTCAGCTCTGTCTGTCTGTCTGTCTGTCTCTCTATCGAAAATAAACATTAATGGGGCGCCTGGGTCGCTTAGTCGGTTAAGCGTCCGACTTTCGCTTAGGTCATGATCTCGTGGTTTGTGGGTTTGAGCCCCGCGTCGGGCTCTGTGCTGACTGCCAGCTCAGAGCCTGGAGCCTGTTTCAGTCTGTGACTCCCTCTTTCTCTGACTCTCCCCTGCTCACGCTCTCTCTCTCTGTCTCCTAGAAATAAAAATAAATAAATAAATAAATAAACATTAAAAAAATTTTAACAAAACAACAACTTGTTCTCAGCTTTCTCAAACCCAGTGTCTGTAATAAGGATTCTGTAAAGCCCCTTTAATATCCTGGAATGAAATTTACAGAAAACATTAATAAGCCTCAACAAGATGCTCTGATTTGAATGAAAGAATGAGAAATAATTTAAAATAAAATAATATCTATTTCAGCAAGTGCACCTTGGCGCATACTCACCTGGAATGTTTAATGAGATAGTAGGATGCTTGGGCCCATATGACAGACACAAATACAGGCTGATACCAGTATGTCCTATGGGCAGCTGAAAAGCCAAGATTTTCCAAAGTGTTGTCAAACAACTTTCGATACAGGTCCAAACAAAATAAGATAAAATCTTTCCTCAGTGTACACAGAAAATGGCATCCATGGAAAAAGCCAGTGTGCATTAAAAGTTGCAAAAGAGGGGCACCTGGGTGGCTCAGTCGGTTAAGCGTCTGACTCTTGACTTTGGCTCAGGTCACGGTCTCGCAGTTCTCGGGCTCGAGTCCCGCCTCGGGCTCTGCACAGGCGGTGCAGAGCCTGCTTGGGATTCTCTCTCTTCCACTCTCTCTCCCCCTTCCCTGCTTGCTCTTCCTCTCTCTCTCCCTCTCTCAAGAGAAATAAACTTTAAAAACAAAAGGGGAAAAAAAGTGTGCAAGAGATACTCAGTGCTCGTATGAGAAATGAAATGGGATTCAAGGCTCACACGATTCTAGGCAGCCTACTTGCTGACACGAATGTCCCGGGGGGGCATTTGAAAGTTGTATGACAGTTGCATGGGACACAGGTGGCCCTTCCTTGGTAGATAGTCTTCTACACTGCAGGATGTCTGAAATGCCTGCCCTCTGCCCAATCAATGCAAATTGAGCCTCCTAATTAGCCAGAAAAACCGCCCCACACATTTCAGGAAACAATTTCCAGGACAGCTGACCCAGACCCACCAGGAAAATAGGTCACTTCCACCCGGGGGCAGAGCACAAGATTTACTCGTGGTGGTAGTTTTTCCATGTAAAAACATAAAGGAAAACAGAGTCTCCCCAGCACTAGAAAGGGGCAGCCCAGAAATAACACATGGAGCCTGGGCCCTCAGAGAAGGCACTTACTATCCAATGGGGGAGACGGGTCTGAAAACAAACCCTAAAAGTATCCGAACACGGTCTGTGTAAGCCATCGCTGCCTGAACAGGAAATAAAACTGAGTTCGTGGAATGACTAGGTAGAGGTGCAACAGAATAATTTTCAGGCAGGAGGTAACTAGTGACATTACATGAGTGCTTTCCCCACAGTGATGTCCCCACTGAAGTCAAGATAATGCAACCATAATCGTATTTATTGGATCCTGCCTGTGTGCGGGCACTGAGTGCGAAATGCAACATCATCTATTATTATAATGCAAATATCCATTATTCCATTTAATACTTCTGGCAACCTTGTGATGTAGTTGGGATCATTCGTTTTATAAATGAGGAAACTGAGGCACTGAGAGGCTGAGGAATTTTCCCACAATCACGCCATCCAAAAGCCAATTGAAAGGCAAACTCTGCCAGGGTCCAGACTGCCTGACTGCTCCCTGTCCACAGCCCTGCGTGTCCGGAGGGGGCATCAGGCACCGTGGCTGAGCCGATCGGCTCTATCAGATTGTATATTCCTCGTTCAAAGACAAGACCAGTAAGAGCATCTACTTGCTAGACATGTTGCAAGGATTAATTATAGCTGCGATATATGACTTAGAATAGTCTCTGACATACAGTAATCAACCAATAAACATTAGCTCTCATTATTTTCTGGTGAATGAGAACCCATAATTTTCTCTTCCTCTCTTCTCTCTGTGTGGCTGCTAAATTGGGCTTGCCCCAGTTGAGATGGGCTTACAGAGGCTCCTAGAAGGGTAATTTGTTTTTCCTTGAGGTCCCTGAGCACTCAATCTAAGCCCCCCACCCACCCCAAGCCTGGGTGGGAAGCAGGGGATACGTGGCTTTGGTTTCGGAGATGTGGAGGTGTGTCTTCCTTTGCGGGCCACGCTCGGCTCTTTGGCCTGAGGCTCGGATGGTCAGCTGTTTCACATTTGTGGCCCCCGGGCAGCTTGCTGAGAGCGGGGCAGTGAGGCCCATAGAAGCGGGAGCGGCTGTGGCTTCCCAGGAGGCCTGTCTCTAGTACACTCTGGTCACCAGACTGGACAAACACCACCACAAAGGCCCTCTGGCGCACTGGCTCCAGCACTGGTAACCAGTGCATGGATGCCTCTAGACGGGGTGTACAGCCTAATCCTCTCTGCTCAGGTGGGGGGTTGGAGAGCAGCGAGGATGCAAGGCAGAGGCTAGTATCCAGGCTCCCTGATCCTGCAGGGATACAGATGTGGACCTTCCTTGGAGAAGTCATTGAGTTGCCTTTGGCAGATACCGATGAGACTCTGGTGAGACCAAAAGCAAGGCGGAAGTCTCCTCCATTTGGGAGCAGCAGTGTGGAGAGGAAAGCTGGGTTTGGCCCTGGCCACAGAAGCAGCCATTTCCATGTTCTGAGCCCTCGACTCCGGGCTGAGCTCTTGACGAGGAGTATCTCGTTGAAATCTGAAAGCAGCCCAGAGCCGTAGCTTTTGTGATCCCCATTTTCCAGAAGAGGAAACTGCATCTTGGAAAGCCCAAGGGACTTGCTTAGAGCCAGGGTTCAACCCGAGGATGGTGGAATGTGCCAGGCACTATAACATAGAGTTATGTCTTATTTGCTTTTACTTAATTCTTACGACATCCTGGTGAGGTAAGCATGATTATTCCCATTATATAGCTGGGGAAACTATAGCTCAGAGAGGTTAAGTAACTTAGCCAAGGTGGAGCTCAGATATACAACAGGCCCATGTGATTCTAGACTGTATCAGGCTAGGAGAGAGAGAGGGAGAGAGCGAGAGAGCGAGAACGCTCTCCTGCAGGTGAAACGCCACCTAATGTTACCCAGAGCCCCTCATTTGACATCTCTACAGTACTTTTCCACTTTCCTGGGGCCCTCTCATTCATACTGGCTCCTGCAGACCTCTCACAGCCACGGCTTGCCAGCCGGGGTGGCAGAGATCGTATCTGCAGGCTCAGGGAGGATTGCCAGGTAAAGGGTGGGGTAGAGAAGGGTTCCCCTGGCCCCACGAGAAGCACCTCCCTGGGCCTGTGCGTGAGAAGGGTGTTTGCCTCTGTATGTGCCTGCAGGGAAGCGGGTGGGACCCGATTTCTCTCTACCCCCTACCAGCAGATTACTTCTCCTAGACTCCCAGCTGCAGCTGAAAATACACTTTTTCCATCTCAAACTTCCTTCTCCCAGTCCATCCCAAGAATGGCTTTGAAAGTCACTCTCAGGGTTCAGGAGCTACAGCTCTGTACCTGGTCAGTCGCCTCGAATGGTAAAGTGACTTGTGATTAAGGGGTAGAGCCGAGACCTATTCGGTTGACCTTTTTCCTGTGTCTCCTGCTAAGAGGCACTGTGTTCAGTGCTGGTCTGTTGTCTCCAAAGCCAGCTTATTCTGCTCATCGCTGCTGCTCCCCGCCCCCCCCCCGCACCTGCTTGCATAGCCTCCTGGTGTCAAGACTCCCCTCCCTCGGCCCTGCATGGCCACTAAGACCCCCTTGGCTCACACCCCCCAAGGACCCCTGCTTCACATCCTGTTTTGCTTTTGTTTCTTGGCAGCTCACATATACAAAGTTCTTCACGACTCTGCTGGCATAGGCTACTGCAAGGGTTCCCTGTGTCGAGGCTCACAGATGATACTGTCGTGGTCAGAGGGCCCGCTGTGGCATCACACAGACCTGGATTCAAATCTCTCCTCTACCAATAGGCTCTGTTGTCTCCCGGTCGCTTCACCCTCTCTCAGCCTCGGTTTCCGCCTCTGTAAAATGGGGAGAAATTAAAGCATGAACCTTACAGTGTGGTTAGGGGGAGAATTCAATGTGATTTTGAATATAAAGTATCTGGGACCCAGTAAAGGCTCAATAAACATGAGTAATTGGTGCTGTCACAATGACCTTGGCCCTAGCTATCTGTCCTGTACTCACATCGGCCCAGCTCCTGTGTGCCTCTTGTTCTTAGCTCTGCCCTCAGAAGAATCTGGAGGCCTGGGGTTCACCTTTTCTTCCAGATGGTAGTTCTGCTCAGATTCAGATTCTTCTGAGTGTTCTTACCTGTGCCCTTGTACTTGACTCATCCCATTACGACCGCAGTAATAAGAGAAATATGCCAGGCTTGATCTGCGCCAGATAAACACAGGCATGTCTCACTAACCCTAAGAAGGTGGCTCCTGAAATGTACACGTAAGTCAAAGTTTGTAAGCGAAATCTGATTTTCCTCCAACCAGGGAGCCGGCTATTTAAAGGAACGTTAGACCGAATCTTTTCAGGCAACAAAGAATGAATGCCCTTTTACAGTCAGTTAGAACCAAACATCATCTATAGTGTTTGCTTAAAGTAAGTTACAGATGAATCTTGATTTTCCCTCTGATGACCTCTTTCAAGGAAAGTGTGTGATCTTGGGAACTTGGGGGGCTCAGTAGGTTGAGCATCTAACTCCTGACTTTGGCTCAGGTCACGATCGGGTCGTGGGATTGAGCCCCACTTTGGGCTCCATGCTGAGCATAGAGCCTGCTTAAGATTCTTTCTCTGTCTCCCTCTGCTCCTCTCTCCTGCTCGTACTCTCTTGTTCTCTCTTAAGAAAAGGAAAGGAAAGGAGAAAGGGAAGGGAAGGGAAGGGAAGAAGGGAAGGGAAGGGAAGGGAAGGGAAGGGAAGGGAAGGGAAGGGAAGGGAAGGGAAGGGAAGGAAAAAGAAAAGAAAGTGTGTGATCACAACAAGAAAAATTTTTTTAAATGTTTTATTTATTTCTAGGAGAGAGAGAGAGAGACAGCGTGAGCAGGGGAGGGTCAGAGAGAGAGGGAGTCACAGACTGAAACAGGCTCCAGGCTCTGAGCTGGCCGTCAGCACAGAGCCCAACGTGGGGCTCGAACCCATGAACCGCAAGATGATGACCTAAGTGGAAGTTGGATGCTTAACCGACTAAGCCACCCAGGAGCCCCACAACAAGAAAATTTTTTAAACTTTACCCCATCACTATGAAAGGGTGCATCTGAAGGCTTGGAAATAGGCTTTGTAGACCCCTTGTATAACTGGTAAACTGAGGCCTGCAAAGATCTGGCCACCCAGTCACTGGGGGTACACATTGATTCCTGCTGGGGGCAGTGGTCGAGTACTTCAGTGCCCCTCGCTCTGGGTGGGACCCTCACGGAGACCAGGAATCAAGCTGCTAGAGCACCGAACCACCACCGGGCCAGAACAGGTTAACGCTGCTCTGCCTGGAGGGGGAAGCGATGTGGCCACCCAGAGGCAAGGAGTCTCTTCCTCTCTGACATGAACCAGAACCAACTTCCTTTCTCAGGACTTGGTGCTTCCCCTTACACTTAGCCTGGCAGCACCGAGGGCAGCCTCCTGGCTAGCAGGGTACTTCCCAGAGCTTGGCCTTGCCCAGAGGCCTGGGAGAGACAGACACTTTTCTGGCATGAAGCAGAGTAGGGAACGGCAGGATCTGGGGTTCGGACTTTGCCCAGGGCCTGGCAGCCTAACAAGGGCCCAGGATTCTTTGGGAATACAGGCAGGAAAACAGGACGCTCTGCGGGAATAGGATCTGGGGAGCCCCACTTCAAAAGAGGGCTTCAGCTCCCCTCTTTTCCAGATCCTAAGGACTTCTAAGTACTGCCCAGGTGCTCATTAGAACCCATGGTGGCTCAGTCAGTTAAGGGTCTGACTCTTGATTTCGACTCAGGTCATGATCTCATGGTTTGTAAGTTCGAGCCCCGCACTGAGCTGTGAGTCCAGCTGATGGGCTCCTTGCTTGGGATTCTCTCTCTTCCTCTCTTTCTGCCCCTCCCTTTCTCTCTCTCTCTCTCTCTCAAAATGAATAAATGGACCTAAAAAACACAACAACAAAGAATCAATGAGAATCTTCCTCGGGATGATGGAGGGGTCCTGAAGGTAGAGAGGAACAGGTACATGTACACAGGCATCTGGAGTCTGTTTTGAGCGAGCCCTGGCACCAGCTTTCACCCGCACTCTCACCCCTGAACTCCATCAGGCTTTCATTCATCTTTCCAGACCCAGCTCAAATGCCTCCTTCGCCAGGCAGCCCTCCAGGACCATCCCTTCCACCTTCTGTATTTTGACAGGCTTCTACTGGGAGTGGGTCTGCCTCCCCGACCAGACTGTGAAATATTTGAGGAAAGGGGCTGTGTTTTATTACAGTAGAGGAGTGCCCTCAGTAAGTGTTTCCTAAATAAATGGATTGAGAGAGAGTTGGCATGAACCCATCCCTCTGTCCTGGGCATCGTGAACTCCCCTCTCTCTGCTTCTTAGGGCCCTATGGCTCTCCCCGCTGCTCTGCTCCCTGTCGTCTTTTTCTCAGCAAGTGATCCACGAAGAACTCAGCCCTTACCCCAGGAAGGTGAGCTTGTTGGGTTTATGCAAATAGAGTATGACATGGGCTCCATCCAGTCTCTGCTCTGGTAAATATTTCCCAACTCCGCAGCTCGCTGGCTGGGCCCCGGGAGCTGTTGGCCGAGGCCCAGCGGTTGCTGGGGGCCTGGGGCTACCCTCTGGGGACCTGGGGTCTGCAGAGAGGACGCTGACCAACCCAATGTTTTAAACTGTTTAAGCGCCAAGCTAGTAGCCCAGGCCAGAAGGGGCCCCGTAACAAAGTGCCCCCAGGCAGGTCATGTGGCTCTCCTGGGACTGCCCTCTCCTGGCCATTTAATGGAAGCAGTGGGAGCGGGAATATCCAGTGACACCTGATGTCACTGTGACTATTTTTCGTCGACTCTGGAGACAAGTTTGGGTTGAATCTCGATCTCTGGAGTGAGTCAGAGATATACGGACTCTCAGGGCGAAAAGATCCCTTAGGTCGAAGGCCCCCTGCTCCCAGAAGGGCGCCGCAGACCTCCGCTGTCTGGCACAAAGGCTTTCCCTTCCTCCCTTCTATCCGCATGTCCATACCCTTACTTATAATATAACATCTTAGGACTAACTTTCATGGTCTGCAGTGATGTTTTAAATGAAGAAAACAGAGCAAATTTTTATAAAGCTAAATACATTCGGTTTTTACCATCTGAGCTTTTGCGCCTGTGTGTGTGTGTGTGTGTGTGTGTTTGAAAATATTAATTGTATGTAATGAAATGATCTCACACCCCTATAAGATGACCCTTGCCCCCACGCCTCTGCCAAAGCTCGCCCCTGGGATTTTGGCCGCACAACCCAAAATGCAGCCTACTCCTGGGTCAGCCGGTTGTACTGTTAGGCTATTTTTTTCCCTCCTGTTAGACCCCCATCAACATCCTGGTGGTCACCATCTCTAGATGTTGTCACTCTGCCTGCCTCAGCTCCAGGGCCCGAGTCCTTCCTGTCCACCTGACAGCCCTTCAGTATTTGAGAAGAGCTATCACCCCAAAACCTTCCCCTTTACATGCATACATTCAGAATTCCCCAGATGATTCCACACATCAGGTTTCCGACTGCTTTACTTAAAGCAATGGCACACATAATATGGGAATAGCTTCTGGTAGCAAAAACAATTTAATAATAGAGATGAAAAGGGAGACTTTGGATCCCTGTCCTCTCAACCCTCTCCCCAGAGGTAGCTCCTGTTACCACTGTGATGTGTAGATGTCTAGAAGATGTCTGCACCTGCATGGACATGACTACAAATGGAAATGTCCAAATGTTTGTGGGGTTTGAAAATGCACACATACATATGTATATGTGTATAAATTATGCTGTGTGTATTCTTCTGCCACTTTTTCCTTAAATTAATTTTTTAAATGTTTTTATATATTTCTGAGAGAGACACATCATGAGCAGGGGAGGGTCAGAGAGAGAGGGAGACACAGAATCGGAAGTGGGCTCCAGGATCTGAGCTAGCTGTCAGCACAGAGCCTGACACCGGGCTTGAAGCCACGAACCGTGAGATCATGACCTGAGTTGAAGTTGGACGCTTAACCGATGGAGCCACCCAGGTGCCCCTCCTTAAAGTAAAAAATAGGATTTATAAGGGCGCCTGGGTGGCTCCATCGGTTGAGCGTCCAACTTCGCCTCAGGTCGTGATCTCCTGGTCGACAGGCTTGAGCTCTGCATGGGCTCTGTGCTGACAGCTAGCTCAGAGCCTGGAGCCTGCTTCAGATTCTGTGTCTCCCTCTCTCTCTGACCCTGCCCCACTCACGGTCTGTCTCTCAAAAATAAATAAAAAAAACAATATTTTTGGAATAGGATTTCTAGGTTGTTTCCTGGCAGTACATATAGTTGTATGAGCTTTGTTGATGACTATGTAACGTTCTATGTAATTTCTTCAGTGTAATTTTACTTGTTTACTACCCTATTGTTGGATGAGGTTGTTTCAAGAAATTCTTTTTACAGTGCTCTGATAACTCCTTTGAATTATGTGTGCTTTGATACTTTGATACACGTATATTTCAGTCTACTGACCACCCTCTTTAAGTATAACATCCATAGGTGTACAACATTCAATCACCAGATGGCATCCGGCTAAGCCAGACCATAATGAGATCATTTGTTCGTTCACTGATCCATTTATTCATTCAGCAATGTTTATTGAGCAGCTGCTAGGTCTGTGTTGTGCTCTGACTGCAGCCCTTCAAGCACAGATAAGAAAGTTGTAGGCCTGTCTTTATGGAGCTTCTGTGGTCAAATAGGGGAAACGTCCTTGATACTCTTACTTCCATTAGTGCAGCCTGGCCTCCAGATTTTTTAAAAAAGATAATTATATCACACCAACAACTGACATGCTCTTAGAATTCATGAATGTCTCCTGAGTATTTTTAAATATTAAATGTTGCCTCCCCTTGCACATTGAAGTTTCATAGTCTAACTAAACAATTTTGACATTTCCCCCCTATGTTTTATCTTATTCCTTTCTTCCCCTCCTTCCATCTTTTCAAGCTTTTAAAAAAATTTGCGGGGGGGGGAAGGGGTGCCTGGATGGCTCAGTTGGTTAAGCGTCTGACTTCAGCTTGGGTCATGATCTCATGGTCCATGTGTTCGAGCCCCGAGTCGGACTCTGTGCTGACAGCTCGGAGCCCAGGGCCTGCTTCGGATTCTGTGTCTCCCTCTCTCTCTGCCCCTCGGCCACTCATGTTCTGTCTCTCTCTCTCTCTCAAAAATAAATAAACTTAAAAAAAAATTTTTTTTTAATTTTTTAATGTCTTTCGGCAAAGTACTAGGAAGCCTTATTCCTCATACAGAGATTTATTAAGCATACATGCTACATCTTCATCCAGTGTACTGGTAACATTCTTAGCAAGACTGGCCCATGCTCAGAGTCCTGTGGTATGTCATTGGAGACCTCCCACCTGAATGATGGTGACACGGTGACATGTTAATTAATCCCATCTCAGCCACATGACCCCATCTTGACCTCCAGAGACATACGTGCATACATATATACATGTATCGGAGCGTACATACATGTACACACGCACGCCCACAGTAATTACAGCACTTGTCTGGTCCTCATTTCTGGAGCCCCATATGAAAGGAAATCAGCCTCATGTGGCATGGCTTTTTAAGTCTGTGTGACACGGTGGAGACGGAGTGGATTCTGGACCCTCTCAGAACCAGGTGGCATCCCACCTCCGCCACTTCCTCCGTGTGTGACCTTTGGGAAATCAGTTGACTTCTCTGAGACCTAGGATGGTCGAGAGTGTTCACACATTAATTCCCTGTAGATCTAATAAGCACCCAGGAAATGACAGGCATGGGGCTCTGCTGGCCAGCAAGTAGGTCTCCCAGGTAATAAATGCACACAATCGTTACCTTCATATTGTTTTGGTGACAAAAGGAACGAGCGTCTTCCTTGGAATGTGTTTTATAGACATTTAGTTAGCCCTAGCCCTGGAGACCTGAGTAAGAACCAGAGATTAGTTCTCTTTTGTAGGTAGGAAGCCAGATATATGGCTAGAGAATCCTCTGACTCAAGTTCATGCAGCCTTTTCATTACCAATTTGGTAACTGCTCCCCGGCCTTAGACAATTGAGTTCACACTGTCAATTAGGGGGGTTCAAACAACCATTGTGCCTAGAGCCCTATCGCAGGCTAATAAGGGCAATAGGATCAATATGTACTCAGTGAAAATGGAAACCAAGGGTGAGCCCGATGTAAAAGGGCACCACGCAGAGCTGCTGTGGTGCCTCACTTACCCAGAGAGTCCAAAGCCTCACACATTTAGAACCCAGCTAAGAGGGACACCTGGGTGGCTTAGTTGGTTAAGCGTCCGACTTTCGCTTAGGTCATGATCTCGCGGTTCATGGGTTCGAGCTCCGCGTCGGGCTCTGTGCTGACTGCCAGCTCAGAGCCTGGAGCCTATTTCGGAGTCTGTATCTCCCTCTCTCTCTGACCCTCCCCTGCTCACGCTGTCTCTCACCCTCTCCCAGAAATTAATAAAAATATTAAAAAAAAAAAAGAACCCAGCTAAGAACAAGGAAGCACAATGAGACTCGTACCAAGCCCTTTCTCAGGATCTTAAAGTTTTATTTTAGAAACAGGTGTGATGACTTTAATGACCTGGTTTTTCCAGCCCTTAGCAAATAAAAGCTGCAAATTTGAGCTGGAATAGGGGGCTGTTAGAAGCAAGCATACCAACAGTAGCGGATAAAAACCTGGTGTGAGGAAGGAGTTTAAAAACCTGGAAGAAAAATAGAATTGCAAATAATAATAATTATAATAGTGCTGTAGCCAACAAAGACCAAACACTAGGTACCCCCAAGGGCATGATTGCTTTTAAAAGGAGTTCACAATTATGACTTGAGTCATTGACTAACTTATCTTTCAGGTGCTCTTTAAGGGAAGGTAGAGATATATATATTACCTTTTAACATCTCTAATCAAAAGAACACCAATAGATATCGATCTCAAGCCGAAATAAAAGCCTTCGGAGCTGCAAGAGATAGATTTCAGAACTGAACATCTGCTTATTTGGGAGGGGGATATCCTAGGGATTTGAAAGATGTGTTGAATTTTTTTTTTTAAGTTTATTTAATTATTTTGAGAGAGAGTGCAAGCAGGGGAAGGGCAGACAGAGAGGGAGAGAAAGAGTTGCAAACAGGCTTTGCATTGTCAGCACAGAGAAGGGCTCAAACCCACAAACTGTGAGATCATGACCTGGGCCAAATCAAGAGTCAGACTTGAGGTGCCTGGGTGGCTCAGTCAGTTAAGCATCTCACTTCAGCTCAGGGCATGTTCTCGTGGTTTGTGGGTTCAAGCCCCTGCGTTGGGCTCTATGCTGACAGCTGGGAGCCTGGAGCCTGCTTCAGATTCTGTGTCTCCCTCTCTCTCTGCCCCTCCTACACTTGCACTATCTGTCTCTCTTTCTCTCTTAAAAATAAATTTTAAAAAAAAGACACCTGGGTGGCTCAGTTAAGCGTTCAACTTCAGCTCATGTCATGCTTCACAGATTTGTGGGTTCGAGCCCCACATTGGGCTCTGTGCTGACAGCTCAGAGCCTGGAGCCTGCTTTGTCTGTGTCTCCCTCTCTTTGCCCCTCCCCTACTTGTGCTCTGTCTGTCTCTGTCTGTTGAAAATAAATAAATGTAAAAGATTAAAAAAAAAAGTCAGACGCTTAACCAACTGAACTACCCAGGCACCCCAAGATGTGTTGAATTTTAAATCAGAGGACTTGGGTTCAGATCCTGAGCCTCCAGCTAGTCAGCCATGTGCTTTGGATCAATCTACCTCTCATGAACTTTGTTTTCCTCAACTGTAGAATGGAAATAACATCACTGCCTCTTCAATCTTATGGGGATATTCTGAAACCCAACCAAAATTGTATGTTTGAAAGTGCTTTGTAAACTGTAGAACATCACGGAAAGGTCTATGGGAGGTCTGTGGGTCACAGCCCAGACATTGCCTGTTGGTAGTCAGTGACTCAAGAAGGAAGGAGAAAAGGAGATGGGCTATTATTGCTATTGTTATTTATTGTTGCTACTATTACTATTTTAGCTATTGTTATTATTGTTAAACATGCATGTGCACATACACGCACATACAGGAATATCTGTATGTATGTTTATTTACATCATGTGCCCCTAAACTTCTCAAGCATCCCTTCCCCCAGGCAAAAGAAGAAACCCTACAACTACCTTTAACACCTCATAAACTAAAAAGCTCTATACAGATACATGACATTTGGAGTGCTTACTGTTTTTAACCTTTTTTCTTTTTTTTTATGTTTATTTTTGAGAGAGAGAGACAGAGAAACAGAGCGTGAGCAGGAGAGGGGCAGAGACAGAGTGGGACTCAGAACCCGAAGTAGGCTCCAGGCTCTGAGCTGTCAGCACAGAGCCCGACATGGGGCTCGAACTCATGAACCAGGACATCATGCCCTGAGGCAAATCAGATACTTAACCGATTGAGCCACCCCGGTGGCTCTTAATCTTCTTTTTTCTAATTTAAAATTCATAATTAGCTTTTAAAAAACTGAACATTGCACGACTGTGTGACTTGGAAAGTGCACGCCTTCTGGAGACCCAACCCCCCTCGGCCCCGTCTATTGTGAGTAGTTGGGTTGGCCGTGGCCTTTCAGATCTCCGTCTGGGTTCCATCTTTCAGGCCCGCAGGCATTCACCAGGGGATTCCTGAAATAAACAGTCCTTTGTTTAAAAGGATAAAGCTTCAGGGGTGGAAATGTATGTTCTGTCCTAAAATCTCTGTTCAGTCTTCTCTACCTCATTCTTGCTATTTTGGCCTCGGGTGCATCCCCGTCCAGTCTTCCCTGAACCGTCACCACCAACAGCTTTTTAATCAGCGGCCCTGCTTGCCGTTTACCCACTTCAAACCCATATTCCACACCGCTGTCGGCATAATTGAGCTGAACAAACATCTCTCCTTGCTCATCCCCTTTACTCTGGTGACGCTTTGCCCCTGGAGTCCATCTACACTCCCCTGCATGGTGCACAGGGCTTCTGGGGGCCCTGGCCCCCAGTCCAGGCCTCCCTCTTCACACCCCCACATGGCAGCGACAGTGCTGAACCACTTACTGCCCTCGCCCTCTGCAGCTCTGGACGCGCTGTTCCCACTTCCTGGGATGCTCTTCTCTGCCTTCCCCTGCTGAGCTCCCTTACCGTTCAGAGCTGCTCAGAAGGACCTTCCTCCTGAGGTCCCACCGTGCTCTGCCCTGTCACGGTGAATCACAGTCTTTCCTGGCCACCACGGTGCATACCTCTGATTGCTGTAAGCATTGTGTGGTTGCTGTCCACTTTCTGCGTGCCCTCTCCTAATGAACTGGGAGGTCCCTATTCATCTTCGTGCCTCTAGTTCCCCCTTGCTATACAGTAGGTGCATACTAAATGCTCCTTGCACTAAACTGAACTGGGAAGGGGACCTTTACAGGAGAGCAAACCTCTGTGTTTCAAGCGTGCCGCATAGGAGACCAGCCACCCCGTTGCTGTCAGAGCAGACCTGGTGTGGGAAGGCCACAAGCAGTGCCTCACTTTACCTGGAATGCCACAGCAGTACAAGTGACAAGGCTCTCCATCTTGCTAGAACATTGTTCTCAAAGATAAATTATTGGGGTGCCTGGGGGGCTCAGTCATTTGAATGTCTGACTCTTGGTTTTGGCTCAGGTCACGATCTCCCTGTTGGTGAGTTCTTGCCCCGTGCGCGCTGACCGCACAGCCTGCTTGTGATTTTCTCTCTCCCCCTCCCCCTCCCCGCTCCTCCCCTGCTCAGGCTCTTTCCATCTCGCTCAGCAAAAACCATTTCCTTACATTGGCAAGCGATGCTCCAACTTTCAGGGGCAGGCCACCCCTGTGAAAATGTTTACACCAACCACATACCAACGTTAAAGCAACATGGAACTCAGAGGAGGCAGGGGTCCACAGGCACGTTTTTGGGTGGGACATTCCGGGGGGAGGCCAATGGTGTTGCCTCACTGAGTGGTACAGACGGAAGACAGGGAGGGTCTGGAGGTGAACGACCCAAGTAGGAAGTCAGGCTCTGCTCTTCCTGGCTGTGTGATGGTGGGTGTGTTCAATTGGTTCTCCTGATCATTTCTACGTCTGTAATAACGTTTGGTAAGATGATTTGCCTCTTGGAATGATCATGAAGAATAAATGATATATTTGAAAGTGCTTTTTAGGGGCACCTGGGTGGCTCAGTCGGTTGGACACCCAACTTCGGCTCAGGTCATGATCTCACAGTTCGTGGGTTCGAGCCCCGTGTTGGGCTCTGTGCTGACAGCTCAGAGCCTGGAGCCTGTTTCTGATTCTGTGTCTCCCTCTCTCTCTGCCCCTCCCCTATTCACGCTCTCTCTCTCAGAAATTAAAAAAAAAAAAAAAGTTAAAAAAAAAAGAAAGAAAGTGCTTTTTACTCTTGAAAGTGCTAAAAAAATATTATGTTCTCTCTTTCTGGAGCTGCTGTTCTTGGAACTAATCCGTGGAGCACTCAGCACCACAAGCTGGTGCTGTGTATGCGTGTGTGTGTGTGTGTGTGTGTGTGTGTGTGCGTGTGTCCAGGACACACAAGGCATCTGCCCTTCTTTTTGTTACTCTTGTTTGGAACCAAGAGTAGATATACACTGGGATGGGGATTTCACGCTGACCCTTCTCTTTCCCCTCCCCACTTATCTTCCTGATAATGAGGGAGGGAACCAGCAAATATCAACCCCCTGGAGTGAATTCCTACAGGTGAGAGTCAAGGAAACACAGAATACTGGTTCCCAAGCCAAGTACTATGTTATCATATCTAGTAAATCGTGCTTTATCTGGACATAAACCTTAGCCTGTGTGGTAATGAAGAACTCTGAACAGAGACTTTTCTTTTGAGGAGATCTCGTTAGAGCAGTGGGATTCAGGTTACTACTGAGTTCTGACAGGAGCCAGAATAGGAGACGACATTCTGAGTGATAGAATAGGTCAGCCGTGCCACGGTGCAATGGAGTGGACTGAGTCCCGAGTCGGGGGTTGGGAGACCCGTCCTAATGGGCCCTGGGTCGGTCTCCGGGCCTGGCCTGCCTGCCACTCTAGGTCTCTTGCCCTGAGCAAGTTATTCTGCCCCACCTTGGGCTGCAGGAGTCATAGCTGTGAAACGACTGTCTGGACCAGGTGCTAGCTGCACTTCCTCCCAGTTCTGTTGGGGAAGGAGGGGAAGCAACACTTGCCGAATGTCTGCCATGCACCTGCTGCGGTGTGCACTGCGAGAGTCTATGACTCTATAAATCCATCACACACAGGTGAGAGTTAGGTTTATGTAGAACTATGGAGTCACATAGACTTGGACCGGAATCTCAGCTCTATTATCTACCAGCAGTGTGACCTCAAACAAGTTTCTTAATCTCTCTAAGCCTCAGTCTTTTCATCTGTGAAATGGGTCTGGTGACACAGTAAGCATACTTTCTGCTCCCAGGTCTGCTCCCGCTCTTTTTTATGCATCATATATTTTGTCAGTAGATGCCATCTAGCCTCCTTTCCTCCTTTTGTGGAGGAACAGTCTAGGCCTAGAGAACCGAATGAAGTAACTAAGTATTAGATCTCGCAAATAGAGGGGCCTGGGTGGCTCAGTTGGTTAAGTGTCTGACTCTTGATTGCGGCTCAGGTCATGATCTTGAGGTTCATGAGTTCAAGCCCCACATCTGACTTCATGCTAACAGTACAGAGCCTGCTTAAGATTCTCTCTCTCTCTGCCCCTCCCCTGCTTGTGCTCTCTCTCTCTCTCTCTCTCAAAATAAATATTTTTTTTTTTTTAAAAAGATCATGCAACTAGTTAGAGGTAGGGATGGACCCCAAAGTCAGGACTCCCGGCTGTCCCTGAGCCTTGCGCTTGCTTCCTGAATGTCTTGTCTTTTTCTTTTTCTTTCCTTTTTTTTTTTTTTTTTTTTTAAATCATCTCCTGCTCTGAAAAGGACCATAAGCCCTTCCATGGTAGGCAGCCCAGATGTGCCATGGTAGGCAGAAGAACCCAGTGTGACGCCAAATCCCATTCCCTCACCAGACACTTCCCAAGAATAGCCACTGGGCTCAGGAGCCGTTTTCAGAATTTGATTCAGAGACCCTGCTCAGCATTTCTTCCTCCACTGCACCTCCTACCTCCTGCCGTTTCACTTCTGTGTGGGCAAATGAACCGTTCTGTGGTGTTCCTCTCAAGATAGTAGTAGCTCTGGGCTCTTCTCTACCACGTGGGCTACCAGGAGGGCCAGAAGAGTGTGATTCAAAGGGGGTCAGAACAAGGGAGCCCCCGTCAACCCACCAGAAGGGAACATGGCGGACATCTCGGGAAGGCTGTGAAGGAAGGTAGTGTCTAGTCGTTCAAGTCCTGGCCGCCGTGAAACATTCGTGAGGATGCGTCCTCAGTAAGGGCGCAGCCCCTTCCCCGAGTTTTTAAACTTGAATGCGTGGACTTCTGTGCCAGAGGGAGAAGAAAACTTTTATGGGCTTGAAATGATGGGCTTTTTCACGCATGTGTCAGCACTAGCAATGCCATGTCTTAAGAACAGAAGCCAAAGCATTAAATAACACGACTGATAAGCTTGTTGCATTTCCAGAGTTGGTGCGAGCCAGGAAAACAAGGGTGCCTGTTTGAAAAGTTTCTTTTCAGGAGGTGGCAATCCCAGGTGTCTCCGGCTTCCTAAGGAGCTACTAGTTTATTCAAGGGGCCCCTGTCTTTCCTTGGTCTGGAAGGTTGAGGCGGTCAGGGAGACGATCTCAGCGTCCATGGGCAAAGGCAACTCGAGTCTGGTCTGCCATTGCTCTGACTGGAGACCTGGGCAAGGCACCGGAAGGCAGGAGTCTTAGACTCACAGGGGGCAACCAAGAACTCAGAAAGAGGAGAGTTTCCCCAGCGAAAACACAAGCGAACATCTCCTGGGGGACTCTCAGCCCTTGTGCACCTCAGACGAGTTACCTGCCTGCCCCATTCCACCACTGGAGACATATATTTTGGGATCTTTTCACGAGCAACACGTTCGCTGCCAACCCTTTATAGATCAGTTACAAAACAGAAACTCTTCCGTACTGCTAGGGAGAAGTGTAGAAGGTGGGGGGGAGAAAGGAAAAAAAAAATCTTGCCTTTAATTGAAGGCAGGTTGGGAGACGTTCATGCTTTGAAATCCTCCTTCTTGTGAAATGTTTATGAAACACTTTCCACAAACGAGTTATGCAATCAGGACAACAGCTTTGATCGTTTTCATCACCAGTGATCTGTTCATTAGTGTGGGGCTGCTTCCCCGAGAGGGAACCATGTGAAAATGCCATGGGAGGGGCTACAGAGGAGTCCCCCAGCACCCTTGTACCCCATCACATGACCCCAAACATGGTTCATAAGGAAGTCCATGGGTCTGTCTGGGCCAGAATGCCACCGTTTCTGTCACCTACGGTCTATGCTGTCTCCCAGCCCTGGGAAGTCTGTAGTGTTGTTTTGTATAAAGGGAACCAGGGGAAAGTCAGAGGATCATTCCCTTAAGGGACTTTTCGCCGGTGTCTGGTTATGTAACTTTATACCCATCTCTAAAGCTCTCTTGGCCTCCATGAGAAGGGAAGGTAAATACTTGTCCCCACACCCCCACCTGGAAGTGTGAAGCCAAGTAAGGAATGTCTGAAGGCTTCCAGCTCCTCAGAGGGGGCTCTCTCCTCCCAGAACGAGGCTCCTGCTTTCTCCAGCAGGTGATGTCAGCGAGTTCATTGGGATTAGAAAAGATAATCACCCATGATGACTTTTTACCTCCCTGGTCACTGCCCAAGACTCAGTGTAATACCTGTAGGCAGCACAGTGGGTGGAGAAAATCCTGACCGAACCAACCCTGTCTAATAGATGGACGGGATGGTCAGTGGCTGTGACATGTCCTCAAGGATTAATCCATTCCAAGCAGAGCCTGGAGAGATGTTCCATTTGTGTGAGAAGAACCACCAAAGGGACCCTGGAGACAGTCTTCACGATTCCAGGCAGGCTGTGGGTTAGGTTGGGTTTTCACAAGTATGGGGGAAAGTGGGTTTTCATCCAATTTGCCTCCGGTTCTCACATTAGAAGTCAACGGGATTCCAACAGAAGTGTCTCTATCTCATCTTCCAGATCCATAGCCAACACCCAGTTGCCTGGAAAGGCTCCAGTCTTTTCCATTCGACAGCAGTAAAAGGGAGTTTTTGATTTGGGAAGGACTTTGTTTCTTAATTTCTTAGTTTCTTCACCCGCGAACTCTTAGAGAATTGTCTGGAGGCTGTAAGAGCCGCTAACGTATCTGCCTCACTTCTTCTCTTTTTGAGACCCACCCACCAAAGCAGAGATTTTTTTTTTTAGAATCTGTCACCGAAAAAGAAATCTCCTTTACTGTCACTCAACCTGGTTTGTATAGGACTCTCTTCCTTGGGGGCTCCTGTCAGCAGCTCACACCCATAGGCTAATGAATTAGGAGAAATGAGAGTGAAATGTCGCCGAAGCACAGCGTCACAAGCAAAACACGCAGGGTTGTCAGAACGCCCCAGCCGAACACCCCGAGGAATTTGCTGCTATCAGTCACTTCACATTTAGAAGCGGGAGGTCAGCAGTGCCCCTCAACCAGTTTGGAGGGCAATTGATCCGGGAAGCAGATGAAAGGGTGAGTGTTCTTTTATGATGGCGCTGGTTTCTGAAATTAAGTATTGCAGAAGGACCTGGCACTGACTCTAACAGATAGCACCCAGGTTGGAGGCAAAGCACATGTTTGCAAGCTCTGTCATAGCTGCACCTTCTTATCTCCATTGCGCATAATGAGTCTATAAAGGAGCTCTGCCACTCGCCTCGGAGCTGGAGCCCCGCCAAGCGGCCCGCGGTGGTTCTACCCAGTGTGGCTTTTGGCTCCGATTTTCCACGTTCTCGCTCTGTCCCCCTTCTTCCCTCCTGCCTCACCTATTCCCCCACTGGGATGACGGATGCGCCTGGGTGGGAGGGGGAGTGGAGGGTGGGGACGGCTAAAAAGGAGATGTGGGGAGACGAGGCTGGCCCCGAAAGGCTTTGCTTAAGTAAAATCTCTTCGAGCAAACCTTAAGTGTGGTGGTGGTGGTTTTAAATAAGTAGTCTTATCATCTATTTCTGGCTTTTTAAAAACCTGCTAACAAATGTTTCCCCAGAATCTAGGATGTGAAAACTCTAATTTCTAGAGGAAGAAGTAGGACACCAGAGCTGCTTAGACGGAGATGCCAAGCACGGGTGGGAGGAGCCGAGGGACCCCAGGGCTAGCGATTGGGGCGCTCTTGCAAACCCCTCCCAGGCGGCCATGCCTTCAGAGTTTTCACAAAGTCTCAGTTCTCTGTCCCCACTGTGCCACTTCCTGTCTCTCTCCCTTCCTCCTTGCTGCTTCCAAGACTCCAGAATGAGTCTCTTTAGGTGAGAGAAGAGAGAAATGATTTGTCAAGACTGTCCCTGAAAGAAGTATCATCTTCCCAATTTTGGTGCGACCAAGTCTCGTTGGTGCTGGTGTAGGTCTGCTTTAGAACACCGCCTCGGGGCCCCTGGGTGGCTCAGTCGGTTAAGCGTCTGACTCGGCTCAGGTATGATCTCATGGTTCGTGGGTTCGAGCCCCACGTTGGGCTCTGTGCTGACAGCTCAGAGCCTGGAGCCTGCTTCACATTCTTTATCTCCCTCTTACTCTGAGCCTCCCCTGCTCACACTGTCTCTCTCTCTCTCAGAAATAAATAAAACATTAAAAAAATTGTTTAGAACACCACAGCAACCTGGGCTTGCCAAGCCCGCCAAATGCACCAGGGGGCCGGAACTTGTAATTCCATTTTCAGGACTGGAAGAGAGAAGTGTCCTATAGAATCATATAACAGATGGAGAAACTGAGTCTCCTACAGGCGAAATGATTGTTCAAGTTTACATAGTAAGTTCAAGACGGGATTAGGACTTAGAAACAAGGTCTGGCTCCCTGTTCAATGTCTTCCTGACTGTATCCCTGTGGAATCTATCGAGGGATGGGATCTGTTTATGTCTTTTATGTAATTAACTTGCATTAATTCCCACTATGGGCAAAGCACCATTTTTAAGACCTTAGCTCTTTCCTCAGTCTCTGGTGCTCCTCAGTGGGGTCTTCCTAGCTCTCCAACCAAAGAGAATTCTTTCTTTAGTGATCTAAAGATTCATATCACAGCAATGAAGCACAAATATAGCTGTTAGTCTGAATGTTTAACTCGGATTAAACTAAGACAGGAGAGATTCTAGGATGTCCATGACATTCCCAGTGTAGACCAAGGAAATAGCTTAAGCCAGGACCTCTATGGCCAAGAGTTTCCATCAAAGAGTCTCCCCAGTGTCTTTCAAAAGCTATAGTCTAGATCCTATGCTCTTTGTCATATTATTCAGAATCACTTGGCTCCCCCTCCCCTTCCCAGTGGACTTCCTGAAAAGCTGCAAGAGTGTAGTTCTCACAAATAGTGCATCCATCCGGCCCTGCCCTTGGACACCTGGGAACCCCACAGGTGGGTGGTTAGTGGTGTCATCCAAGGGTGGTGGAGAGAGGCTAGAGAGGTTTTAGAAGCCATCACAGCCCTCTCCGGCTGCTGCTGCGGTAGTGACTATGAAGGAGACATGTCCCCACCTGTAGGGAGATAGGCAAAGACTGTATCATCAAAGCCATATGGGTGAAGAGGGCTGGCTGCAGAGATAGCACCACGCAGAAGGTAGATAACTGTGGAAAACAAGGTGAAGAGAGAGGGGAAGTTTGCTCCCAGACTTTGGAATCTTATAGACCAGGAAAATTTAAAAAAACAGTATGGGGAAGACTGGTAAAGTGTTGCCTTTTTTTTTTTTCTTCACTTTGTAAGGTGGGAGTTTTTAAAACACCATTGGGAAAAAAAATTGTTAATGTTTATTGAGAGAGAAAGAGAGAGAGAGAGAGAGAGCAAGGGTGGGCAGAGAAGGAGGGAAACACACAGAATCTGAAGCAGGCTCCAGGCTGTGAGCTGTCAGCACAGAGCCTGACCTGGGGCTCAAACCCACAAACTGTGAGATCATGACCTGAGCTGAAGCTGGTCGCTTAACCGACTGAGCCACCCAGGCACCCCTTAAAATACCATTTATAATCAGCCTCATTTTACAAAAGAAATTCTAACCTCTCCCCCGTAAGGAGAAAGGAACACCATCTCCAAATTTAAAAGAAAAGTTTCAAGTCTCTGCAGTATCCTTATTTTTTTCTGTTTTTAATGGGGAAGAGCTTAAACTCAGGCCTGCACAGCCCAAAGGGTGGTGCTGGGGAATCATGGATCTCCGTGACTCCCCCTCTTGCAGATTCTGACTCCAGAGTGCCATTCCCCTGCCTCTTACCAGCTGCCCTGGGCTGAGGGGCACACAGGCAGGCATATGAAGCTGCAGCCCTGTAGGCACTATAGGCACCGAACCATAGCTCTTTGCTCTCTGGGCTTGTCCCCAATCTGCCTTGACCTTCCCTGCATTTCTGTTTCTGTCTGCCTGGGGAGGCCCCGCACTGATGCTCTCCTGCCTCTACTTACACAGATTAAAACTGAGGACCTCAGCGACTCCCTGCAGCAGACCCTCTCGCATCGGCCATGTCACCTGAGTCAAGGACCCGCCATGATGTCTGGAAACCAAATGTCTGGGGTAAATGCCAGCCCGATGCTGGGGAGCCCTGATAGTCTCAGTGGGCCAGGGAGTTCAAGTCAAGCCTTCTGCAAAATGCTTGACCTCTAGACCTGGCTCTCTGTACATTCATGGTCTGAAAAGCCCCCTATAGGGAATGTGATTGAGGGATTCAGGCCTGGGGGGATGGGATTCCAGAACAACCCTCCTATAGGGGAAGCCTGGCTGCCTCTACCTCTCTGGGACAAAAAAGAGCCAGTCTTACTTGAACAACAGACCCGGAGGCTGTGGAGCTGGTGTCTGCCAGGCGTTTCAGGGGAGCCCCGTCATGACAACCATCGCTACCAATATAGAGCATTTCTGTCTGCAGTGAGCCCACTCTCCTCCCTCAAGGTTTTGCACCAAAGCCAAAGTAGAGCTGAGTGTCGTGCGGGGAAGAAGGAGGCACCCTGAAACAGTAACAGCAAACGTCTGAGCGGGCGGGTGGCCATGTGGCGAACCCCTCTCTTAGTCTGGATTACCTGGGGAAGAAATGCCACCCTTCCCTGGAAATATTTAAGACTGAAATGCGCACCCATTCCTTCACTTCTTCATTCAGCAGAGGTTTGCCACATCTTTGTGTACAGACCTAAGCCCAGCCCTCTGGGGGTGCAGAGCCCTGAGATTCTAGATGCCCCACATAATAGAGCTGGTATTTCCCCTTCGGGGGCTGGTGAGAGGAGCCCAGGGGAAATGGATTTGCTGTTTCATCAAATCGGTTGTGTTAAGAAATAATTACTTGCCCCGTCTTCCAGGAAAGCCTTAGGCCCAGGAAATGGCCAAGACACGGCGTTTCGTATAGTCAGGTGGCATGAGATTAAAAAACCGAAGTTAGACAGTCAGGATTTCTTTTTTCTTTCTTTTTTCTTTTTAATTTATTTCTGAGAGAGAGAGACAGCATGAGCAGGGGAGGGTCAGAAAGAGAGGGAGACACGGAATCTGAAACAGGCTCCAGGCTCTGAGCTGTCAGCAGAGACTCCAACGCGGGGCTCGAACCCACGAACCGCGAGATCATGACCTGAGCCGAAGTCAGATGCTTAACTGGCTGAGCCACCCAGGTGCCCCAACAGTCAGGATTTCATGTCGTTTCTAGGGTAAACCTCTGAGAGATGGGTAATGCTCAGCCTGTGCCTTCGACATTTACCATCTCCTTGGGAGACAAGACGAACACACACAAAAGTTAAATAACAAGGCAAAGTTTAAGTACACTGGGCTGCGAGGCACTGCCTGGCGGAGGGCGGGGGCTGTGACAGTGCCAGCATTAATGGAATCGTTCCTACGTGCCAGGCACTTGAGCTACGCAGAGGCATAAGGCAAGGTCACTGCCAACACACTCTCAGAGTCTGGAGCCCCACAGGACAGATGGGCAGCAGGCAGATGGAGTCAGCACTCCCAGCGTGTAAATTCGGTGATGTATGTATCTCTCCGTGTGCAGGACATGACCCCCCTCCATCCACTCCAGCAGCTCGTGCTGGTTCCTGGCCACCTACAGTCCGTGTCCCAGTTCCTCCTCTCTCAGACCCAGTCTGGGCAACCAGGTAAGAACTCTGGCGTTTTCTGCATCAACTGAGTCCAGCAAAGCGCGGCTGCGGCTTCAGACGAAGGAGCCCGAGTGTGGGGCGTGGGTGAGTGGCTCACCCCTCTGGCATTAAGACCCGAGGAGGGGACCCTGGCATTGCCCCCTTCAGGCTGAGAGTCCTCTGCTCTTCCCTCTCCTCTTCCTCAACTTCACAGCCAGGAGAGACTGAGGGGCAAGTTGGCAAGGAACGGGGGTACGGGGACTGGGGAGGGGGGGCCAGAGGGGAGCAGTACAGGAAGGAAGAGCCCCTTTGGATACGCAATGCACACGGGTCCCAGTTCCTTGGAACTCTTTCAGGACTGATTCAGATTTTCACCTCCAGGAAGCTGGCCGTGACTCTGCTTGGGTAGAGCGGCAGTGCCATCCACAGGTGGTAGAAGGGGTTTTCAGATTTTCTTTGGTGTGGAAATCACTACCAGAGAGACTGGTTCCTGGGCCAAGACCAAACAGATTAGAATATTCATGATAATAGCTAGTATTTCTTGAGCGTGATTTACCAGGAGCTCTGACAAGTGATTTTCCTGGCATTTTTCAAAATAACCTTGTGTGGTAGACAGTCCTAGTGTGTCTCTGGTGACCATCTGAGACCTGTGTTCTTGGCCGTTGTCCTGCACTGCCCCCACCCCCCACCCCCCACCTCCACCGAGTGGGGCCAAAGTGATGGAGGGAGTACGGTTTTTCCACCAGTGTATAGATCCCAGGCAGAGGCTTCGGAAACCGAGATTCCAAATAAAATGCAGCTCTGCCATCCATCCCTAACACTGCGCCAATCACAGTCCACAGCCCTAGGTTCTGAGGCATCTCAGAGTATTTTTATAATGATGAATGAAAACATACTTGAGCCTTTAAGTATTTATTTTAGCGAAACAATGTATATCATATGCCGGGGTAGCAGTTAATTTCCTTTCTGTTTAAAAGATCGTGATGTGAAAATGGCCCAGACATATATATATAACCAATGAGGCCAGGGTGTGATGCAGGGCAAAATAAACAAACAAACAAAATTTGAAGGCAGAAGATACATTGGTTAAATTTTTTTTTTTTAATTTTAAGAATCACTTACTAGATGTGTGTCCTTGGGAAAGTTCACCTAACCTCTCTGAATAAAAACGGAGCAAAATAAAATAAAGTGGAATAATAGTCAGAAATTGAAAATTGGTGAAATTCCACCTCACAAGGTTATTGAGAGTTATTTGAAATAATGCATATGCGAAAGCTTCATGTATTTTGAAACGCAGTATAAATGCTAGATTACTATTAGCCCTTCAGCCTCTGACTCCTGGTTCAGAGCTCCTTATGAGAGATTTTTATTTCTTTTTATAAGGAAAATTAAGCCCTGACTTTTATAGACTGAGGAGCATAAAGGTCAATGTCAACAGATGCCGCACATCAGAGACTTGGAGCCACTTAGGGACAACAGAGACCCCAAGGTTCTGGTCTGTGCTGAGTGGTTGGGGTGACCCGCCCCATTGTCTGCTCTGGTCGCTTGATAGCTCTATTCCTGCAGCGACAGTGTGAGCTCCTGGCTGTGGTCCTTCCTACAGGGAGGCCACTGTCATGACCACCAATCAGGCAGAGCCCTTCATGGTCCGTTTTCCTGGAGAGTTAAGGAGAAAGCAGGCCTCAGACAGTACAACGAGCAGACAGAGGCCATACCACCAGATTAGAGTTTCCAGAGGCTTGGGCCCTGGTCTTCTCTCTCAGCCCTTCCTCCCAAGTAGAAAATGTCTTCATTCTGCCAAGAACCTCTGGCCAGTGACTGGCCGCCTTTTGGAGCTCTCTGGCCCCATCTGTATGGTCTGGCCTATTTGTGGATTTGCACAGGCTTCTGTGGCCATCGAGCTACCCCTGCGGGCAAAATGGAGCTCCTCAGCGCCTCTGCTCTTGCTGCGTTTCCTTCCCTGTTGGATTTCTTCAGCCTGGTTATCAGCTCCCAGAGCAGGCTGGCCTTGACCCTGCTCAGCCCGTGCCCCACTCCAGGGCAGGCGGGTGGGCAAGCCAGAGGACTGGTTTGGGGATTGCTGTTTACCTGTTTATTCGTGTCTTGTTCACCTCCGCCTGTGTGTGGCAATGCCAGTGCCTGTGGGGGCCCTTTTCACAGGACTTGAGGTGGGTTGAGGGGCCTGACGAGGTAGCAGGGGGTGGGGACAGTTACCTCGGTTCCGAAGCCGTGGAGCCTGGATTTTATTTTGTTTGTTCCTTTGTCCCTCCCCTTTCCCTCAGGTCTGCAGCCAAATCTTCTCCCCTTTCCACAGCAACAAAGCTCTCTCCTCCTCCCGCAGACTGGGCCTGGCCTGGCCTCCCAGGTAAATAACCGCATTGTTCCTGTTTCCCCTAAGAATGGCTCAGCTCTTGATGGAGAGGCTCACTGGTTTTCCCACCCCCTTGACGGTGTGCTTATGCCTCTGGGAAGAGGAACTAGCAAAGGCTTATCCTTGTTCACACAGGAGGAATCCAAGCCCCCGCCAGGAGAAATGACTGACCCAGTATCACCAACTGCGCTGGGATTCGAGCCCAGATTTCAGCTCCCAGGCTAGTCGGCTACACCAGCCCCGATCAGGCCCTGCTTTCACTCCCTCCTCTTAGGACCAGGGGTCAGCTGACTTTCCAGGGGTGCCATGGTGACCGCCAGCTCTAGTTGGGTCTTTTCAAGCCTCAAGGAGGAGACCAGAGTCCCATAGGCCTGATCCCAAGACCACAAAGCCACACTCTAGCCTCTGGGTCCCTCTTAAGACCCAGTATCCTAGACTGCCTCCTGCAGTGTGCACGTGTGCGGATCAGAGGTCTGAGATCTGCAAGAGGGGCTGTTAGCAGACTTGCCATGTTGCCCCACGGTACCCGTTTGCCAGTTAGAAGAAAGCACCTCTTCCTCTGGCCGGATGAGGCCTCACGCCAGGTGTGTGGTCTGTTAAGAGCTGTATGGTAGCTGCCGCTCCTCCTCTCATTGGGGTGCCCCTGTGCCCAGCTGCAGGAGACGGTTCTGCAGAGACAGGTGTGCAGAGACAGGTGTGCAGAGAGCTGGGAAGGATCCCAGAGCCCCACCGTCCCTTCTGTGCGCTAAGATCCCCGTGGATCACTAAGGGCCCCGGCTCTAGAGGGCTAGAGTGTTCACTGAAGACATCAGGAAGGGGAGAGGGTGCCATCTAGTGGTTAATAGGCATGGGGACACTCAAGTCCTAAACTTCACTCACTCAGACTGTCATCATAGACTTACATCTGGAAGAGATCTTATAGAGGCCCAAGATCAGCTCTCACATCTTATGACACGAGAAGCCAAGAGGCTGTTCAGAAGGTTATTAAGATTGTCCAGGGAAGTGGTAATAGGGGACTTGCTTAGGGTTGTGACAGTAAGAGTAGAGAGGAAAGGGCAAAGGAGGACATATTTTGGGAAGATGATGACTGCAATTTGGTATCTCATTGGATGTGAGAGGAAGAGAGAAGAAAGTTTAGCGAAGAGCTAGAATTTGTTAAAGAAGAAACGAATCAATGAAAAGGAAGTCTCAAAGAGGGCTGAGGCTTTCCACCCCATCCTGCAGAACAGGATCAAACCCATGAGGCTTCTGAATCATTCTGTTCTAAAAGATCCTTCGCCAGGGTCCTTTTACCTTCCTCGTCCTAAGGCTGCCCATCTGAATTATAAAATCTGCAGGTCTCGGAAGAGAGAAGGAGGTAAGTTAACCTTAGTCTAGGAAAAGAGTAAACTAGGAAGGAGAGAGAAGACGGTGGATATAGGCAGTGTGGTCTACATGGACAGTGGTCCCTGGACGGGACACAATGCCTGGACCCCTTGGTCTGGGTTCCATTGCTTGTGCAATGGTGGACCTCTTCAGGAGGGGGATTCAATCCAACCCCAAAAGGGCACAGCATCAACTCAAGGTTTTAGAGTCCATTTTTCTATGAAAATGAACTACAGGAAGAATATCTCCTGACAACCATAAATGAGATAAATGAGATAGCCCTGGACTACTTTTGATTTAAAAACAAAAAAACACAGGGCGCTTGCCCAGCTCAGCCGGTGGAACATGCGACTCTTGATCTCGGGGTCATGAGTTCAAGCCCCCCACTGGGTGTCAGGATTGCTGAAAAAATAAATAAAAAAACTTAAAAACGAAAGAAAAACAAACACACAAAACACACCCAAACAAGACTCTCATGAAAGAAAATGAGGGTTAGAAAGTAAAATAGCAGTCATAAGTGTCTAAAATTTTCTGGAAGTTCTATTAATATCACAAGTCTCAGATGTTCTGTTATCTTCAGTTAATGCCTGTTAAACACCTCAGTTACCCTGCTTTGTGGAAAAGAACAGGCAAGGCAAACAACCTTTTCCTTGTCTCATTCTGAGATTTGTTTTTGGGATCTTTGTAAACAACCCAGCTGTTCCTTTTATGGTGGAAAGTTGAAAGAAGGAAGTTACCTGCTCAGAGTCAAACAATGAGTCATAGACTAAACTCCAGGAAGGCCACCTCCCTGTCCCACACTCCTGCGCTGCCCCAGCTATTCTAGCTATTTGCTAACCCTTTGTAGCAATCCCAGTTTCCACTTCCAAACCATTGAAAAAATAGGAATCAAGTGTACCCAGAGATCTGTCATCTTCTAAGTGGGCCCCTTAGTATACAATAGAAAGTGCCATTTTTTTTTCTACGTCTTTGTTTTGAGAACAGGGACAGAGAGCGAGCAGGGGAGGGGCAGAGAGAAAAGGAGACACAGAATCTGAAGCAGGCTCCAGGCTCTGAGCTGTCAGCACAGAGCCCGACATGGGGCTCAAACCCATAGACTGTGAGATCATGACCTGAGCCGAAGTCGGACGCTTAACCGACTGAGCCACTCAGACGCCTCTAGAAAGTGACATCTGATCTGAGCCATTGTGGATCTGTTTGACCTGTGTTCCCTCTTAGGCAATTGGGCGCCCCGGGCTGCCAGGATCTTCTTTAGAACCCCATCTAGAAGCGTCCCCACATCTCCCTGTGACAAAGCATCTACCCAGCTCTTCAGGGGCCGATGAGCCCAGTGACCTGGAAGAGTTGGAGAAATTTGCCAAGACCTTCAAGCAGAGGCGCATTAAGCTGGGCTTCACACAGGTTTGGTTTGCGGGGAGCTAGAAGGAATTGGGTTGAGTGAGTGGAGACTGGGCTTCCTGAGTGTACATTTCAGGAGGAGCCTGATGTTCAGTGTGTTTTCCCTGAGAATAGGGAACAGTTTCTATTGGTAAGGAAACCAGGAAACACTGCTGGGAAATGATGGGAAGAAATGAGAGCCAGACAAGGCGTTGGGCACATGGGCCTGGTCCACTCAGAGCCTGGGGAGGGAAGTGAACCAAATTCTCCCTCTTAGAGGGGAAAAAGCTGGAAAGGAGCCAATAGGGGGGCGTCTGAAGGTTCTCTGGGTGCATGATTGGCACCAGGCTGGTGGGGAACGTGGACAAAGAAGAGAAAGAGCCCTTCCCTCCAGCTTCTCCCTCTTGATCCCCGCATGCAGGGAGATGTGGGGCTGGCAATGGGAAAACTATACGGGAATGACTTCAGCCAGACCACCATCTCGCGATTTGAGGCCCTCAATCTGAGCTTCAAGAACATGTGCAAGCTCAAGCCCCTGCTGGAGAAGTGGTTGCACGATGCAGGTAGGCGGCGGGGGCTCAAGGATGGATGATGCCCCAGAGGATTCTGCAGGGGAAGGGGCTCATGACTTGTCTGGCTTGAGGTTTTAGGCAGCCAAATATGTAAGATGCCTTCTCCTCCTGAGCCTGGGACCATTTGCGACATGACAGAGGAGGCAGGCAAGGGGAGAGGGAAATGTTGGCCTCGTTGCTGAGAAGGCCCTTTGGAGGAAATGGCTTTAGATCTGTGGCCATGAAGACTTGGCCTCATTCCATTCTCTGCCCTACAGTCACCCAGTCTAGACCTGAAGACAGCTCACCAGGGACAAAATTTGAGCCTGCAGGACAAACACACTTACCTTGCTCTCTGGACCGCTTCTAGTTGGGAAGTGGGTTCTCCAGGGTCTCCTAGGGGAGACGGGAAGGCAACAGGCACAACCCAAGCCCTTCATCTGGCTGACCTTGAGCAGGTCTCCAGGGCATAGGGAGCTACTGTGAGCAAGACTAGTGGGGAAGGTCCTATAGCAGGAGCGAGGCCTGCAGGATTCTGTCGGCTGGGTGGCCTGAGAGGCATTCCAGGAGGTCAAGGGTATAAGCCAAGGTCAAAATGTTTAAAATACTGACTGTGAGAGGTTGGTGTCTGGGAACAGTGTGTGTGTGCGTGTGTGACAGGTTCTCACCATGGCACTATCAACATCTTGGGCCAGAGAATTCTTGGTTGGGAGAGGCTGTCCTATGAATTGTAGGGCATTTAGCAGCATCCTTGGTCTCTACCCATTGGATGTCAGCAGTACCTGCTGCCCATTGAGACAAACAAAAATGCCCCCAGATATGCCACATGTCCCCCGGGGCATGGGCATGGTGCAGAACCGCCCCAGCTGAGAACCACTGGTGAAGGCAGAGAGAAACAACAGAGCTGGCGCCGGGCTGGGCTCTAGTCAGAGACACATGTTGATGAGTACTTCCTGTGCAGAGGAAGGAAAGGGTGGGATGGGCAGCCATGGAGGTCGGTCACACCCTTGGAAGTCCCTCTGCGAGGA
Organism: Hyaena hyaena; assembly: GCF_003009895.1. NCBI lineage: Eukaryota > Metazoa > Chordata > Mammalia > Carnivora > Hyaenidae > Hyaena > Hyaena hyaena. Next base: position 664,661 of record NW_024080669.1, on the reverse strand, counting down.
AACACGGAAGGTCAAGGAACCTGTCCCCAGCAGCTTGTCCCTCTGGCACCTTTCTTCAGGGCACTGAAGTGAGAGAGATGATCAGAGGGCCTTAGGATCTTTGGAAAGAGATCTTACAGGTTGTTTCTAGTGCGTCTCTCCTACCTGACATCTGAATCCTTCCTGTGGGGCATCCCTGCCCACTCATCATACAGCTTCAGCTCTGACACTTACCCTGAAAAGAAAGTGACATCAACACCAGCATTCTGCCACCACGTGCCATTGCTTTTAGCTCAAAACAGCAGTTTCAATTTTACTGAGGATCCCTATCCAAGCAGCCTTGGAAAAGACCCATGAGTGTTCCTTGTAGGAGCCCTAGCCTGCACTCACACACACCCACACATGCCACTGATGTCTGAGTGTCCCTGAGCCATGACTGCAAACAGTGGAGGCACTGATGTGGGAGTCATGGAGGACCTTTGCCCAGAGCAGTGAGGAGAAGCAGGATTCTTGGCCTGTTCTGGTTCCCCTGCTGTGGGGGGGAAGGGGGCTGGTCCTGAACGAGCCACCACAGAGCCCACCGGGAAGCAGTGGTGGACCTCAAGGCCATTAACACAGAGCATTAACTGGCTGTGCTTTCTCTTCTCTGAGCTTCCTTTGCCTTTCCACCTCCCAACAGAAACCTCTCCATCAGACCCCTCGGGGAGCACCCCCAGCTCTTTCCCCACCCTCAGTGAAGTGTTCGGTAGGAAGAGGAAGAAACGGACCAGCATCGAGACCAATATCCGCCTGACTCTGGAGAAGAGATTTCAAGATGTGAGCGGCTCCTCCGGGTGGGAACGGGTGGGCTGATGTGCACAGTTGGATGAGTGGACACACTCAGGCCCCTCGGTGCCACACCTACTCTGGGAAAGGGTCGGAAACCAAGCACAGGCACCCTCTCCAGGCACCCATGTGTCCCAGTGAGAGGGTGACTTCATCTTGGGTTTCAGGAACTTCTTCCTCCACTGACCCTTCTTGCCTTGATATTTTTAGAGGGCCCATTGACTCTCTCACTGGGAGAGTTAAATAATGGGATATGGTCGGGGTTGGGGAGGGCACCTGGGTGGCTCAGCTGGTTAAGCATCCAACTTCAGCTCAGGTCATGATCTCGCAGGTCCCGAGTTCGAGCCCCACGTCTAGCTCTGTGCTGACAGCTTAGAGCCCGGAGCCTGCTTTGGATTCTGAGTCTCCCGTTCTCTCCGCCCCACCCCTGCTTGCACTCTGTCTCTATATCTCTCAAAAATAAATAAACATTAAAAAAAAAAAAAAAAAGACTGGGATATAGGGTCCCAAAAGAGGGTGGATCTCTGTATCCAGCGGAGGCAAAGGGAGCAAAGCCAGAACACTCTATATACATTCTTTCTTTTTTCTTTTCTTTTCTTTTCTTTTTTTTTCTTTTCCTAAGTATAGTTGACATACAATATTATATTAGTTTCGGGTATATGGCAGAGATTCAGCATTTTTACCCATTACAAAATGCTCATCATGGGGGCACCTGAGTGTCTCAGTTGGTTGAGTGTCCGACTTTGGCTCAGGTCATAATCTCACGGTTCATGGGTTCGAGCCCCACATCAGGTTCTGTGCTGAATGCTTGATCAGAGCCTGGAGCCTGTTTCGGATTCTGTGTCTCCTTCTCTCTCTGCCCCTTCTCTGCTCATGTTCCATCTTACTCTGTCTCTCAAAAATAAATAAATGTAAAAAGAAATGCTTTTTAAATGCTCATCATGATATGTATAGTTCCCATCTGAAATTCTTTACTTTCTATGCTTTGGTTTGTATTTTTAGAATTATGAATGTAGTAAATGCTCACTGGAAACAATTAGGAAAATATAGGGAAGTAGAAAGAAAAAAAATCTACCATCAAATGGCATCTAAATATATTTCCTTCTGTTTCTTTCTTCCGCACACATTTAAATACTTGTGATCATAGAATATGATACATTTGTTTGAACTTGTAGCAAAAGCATATTCCTGAGCCAGTATGTAGAAGCTAATAATAATACCAGCTTTGTGCCCTGTGGGAGCTGGGGAAGAGAAGAAGGAAAAACAAGTGTGGTCTAAACAGCTTCTAATCAGGATCCCTTGGATTCCAGCCTTCAGAGCCTCCATCCACACCATACAGGTCCCTAAAGGATGTGCCCTTGGCCTCATTTCACCTTGTGGGCTCCAGGCCTCCAAGACCGCTGCCCACTCCAGTGAATCCGCCAGTGCATCTGGCTCAAGGATTTGATGGCCGCATCCTGCTGGCTGGATGACAAGAGCTGGCTTTTCCTGGTGATTAGGTTTCTGGGAGCAGCCTGAGGAAGGGAGGGGGTATGTAGGAAAGAGGGGAGGGGGCTGAGATCAAAGATTGGGTGGAGGGAGAGGTTGGAACAAGAAAGTGCTGCGTATATATGTCTCCACAGTCTTGAGTCCACATGCTTCAGCTTATCTTTTCCTATTTTGAGGAAACAGGAAGCCATAACACCAGAAAATGTTATCAGGTTATGCGGTGAACATGGGGTTCGGGATTCTACCTGCCCCATACGGCTGTCAAAAGACTTCTCTTTTCAGAACTTCTCCTGAAGTAAGAAGTGAAAGAAGAGAGCTACGTTTTTGGATCCTCTGTTCTGTGGCAGGCCCTGGGCTTGACAGTTTACACACGGTTTCTCACTTTATCCTCGCAACTATCCTATACAGCAGGTGTTATTGTTCTTACTTCATACGTGATAAGGCTGAGGCTCAGAGAAGTTAAGAAAGGTTCCTAAAGCCACACAGTAAATGATAAAGCCAGTATTCCATCCTGGGTCTGATTCTAAAACTTTTGATCCACCTATCGGTCTATCTTGTTCCTTGGAACATCGGGCCCCCACCCCTGATCCTTAACCCTGCTCCCCTTTCCTGCTGACCACACTCTGTCCCTTTGGTTGGTCTCCGCAGAACCCCAAACCCAGCTCAGAAGAGATCTCCATGATTGCGGAGCAGTTGTCCATGGAGAAGGAGGTGGTGAGGGTCTGGTTCTGCAATCGACGTCAGAAGGAGAAGCGAATCAACTGCCCCATGTCCGCACCCATCAAACCTCCCATCTACAACTCCCGCTTGGTGAGTGGCCAAGAACCAAGTACTGGAGGGCGGGAGGTGGGGGGGTGGGGGGGGTGGGGTAGAATAGAAATGGTGCCTGGAAGGTAGAGTCTTCTCCAACCTGGGGAAGATGGCGGTCAGGAGTTGAGAGGGGCGTACGATAAATAAATAGGCAAATAGATGCTGTGTGTCACATAAACATAATATAAAGGAGAATAAAGAAGGATAAGGGGAATGAATGTAACTATGAGGAGATGCTTTTTTAATAGAGAGGTCAGAGAGGACCTCCCCGGTAAGGTGACATTTTAGTAGAGCCCAAAGTGTAGAAAATGAATGAGGTATCTAGAAGAAAGAGTGGTCCAGGCAGAGGGATCAGCAAGTAAAAAAGGCCTGGCATGTTTGAGGAACAGAAGGAAGCCAGTGTGGCTGGGGCAGAATGAGGAAGGAGGCGAGTATAGGAGGGGAAATGGGAGACGTAACGTAGAGCAGACCACTCAAGGTCATGGAGGTCAGCAAAAGTTTGTACGAAATAAGCCACTGGAGAGCTGTGAGTGGAGAAGCCTGAACTGGCTAATGTGGAGAATAATCTATGTGGAAAAGAAACTCCAGCGAGGAGAACTACAGTAACCAGGCTGAGAGTAGAGGAAGCTTGGGCTAGGGTGGTAGCCATGATGGTGACAAGAAGTGGTTGGATTCTGAATATACATCAGCCATGGAGCCAATAAGATGTGCTGAGAGCTCAGATATGGAATGTGAGAAATGAGGCCAAGATGAATTCAAGGGTTTTGGTGTGAGCAACTGGTTGGAAGGTGCTCTGCCATTTTTTTTTTTTAAGATGATGAAGAAAGCCAGAGGTACAGGTGTGGGGGTTGGGAGGGGGAATTAAGAACTCGGAGCTGGTCAGATTAAGCTGGACATGCCTTTTAAGGATCCGAGAGGAAGTGTCAAGTGGACAGTTATGTCTGTGATTCTGGCTGTCAGGGGGAGAAGTCAGGGCTGGGAATAACTTGGAAGTTTGGGAGTAGGAGATATTTTCTCCATCCAGGGAAAGATGGTGCCTGGAGGAACATTCTTCTCCTTTATCCCTAGGGACGCTAGAGTTGGAAGGGAACAATGCCACAGTCCTCAGATCTGTCAGCACTCAAGGATGGGTGAGACTCAGCCTTGTCTGGAGTGGAACATAACTGTTCCATCAAAACGTGTTTCATTCTTTCACCAAACATTCCTTTAGCATCTACTATATAATGAACTTTGTGTAGAGTTCTGGGGATACACAAATAAATAATACCTGTCCCCTGTCCCAGAGGATCTCACCACCTAGCAGAGGAGACAAAGAAACAAATGATAAACAACATGATAATTTCTCTAGGAGAATTTAGGAGTTACAGCTAACAAAGCCTTGCAAAGGTGGTGGTTAGAGAAGGCTTCCCCAAGGAGATAATTAATACCTGAGCTGAGTCTAAAATGACAAGGAGTGAAGAGGCAAATAAGTGTGGGGTGGAGTTCTCCGGGGGGGTGGGGGGGGGCGTGTGGGAAGTATAAGAACAGTAGCAGGAAACAGGGAAAGTTTATGGCATGTTCCTGGAACTATACGTGGTACCCTGTAAAGGGAGGTTGAATGATGAAGCTGGACAGACCAGCAAGGGCCAGACTGAGGGGCCTACGTACAATGCTAAGGAGACGGCTTGGAGAAGTCACTTAAGGATGCTGAGCAGGCCACTGACACAGTCAGATTTGCTCTTTAGAACGATCACTCCAAGCGCAGTGTAAAGGGTGCAGAGAGTTTGAGAGACAGAAGACTGGTTGCAGGGAGACCAGGTAGGATGTGGCTCCAGTTACCCAGGAAAGAGATAATGAGGGCTGAAGCAAAGCTAGGGGCAAGAAAGAGGGGGAGGGAGAGAGTCAAGAGATAATGAGAAGGTGGAATTATTGGGTCTGGGGTAATGAAATGGAAATCGGGTAGGGGCAGGGAAATGACGAAGGAAAGAGAATACTCTGGGATGACTCTCAGCATTCAGGTTGGGCTGATGGGCCAAGGGATTGCACCATTGATGGGACAATCAGACACTGGAGAAGGAGCGGATTCAGGAGTAGGAAAAAGTGATGCTTTCCCTTCTTTGCATCATTATAATGTCGCGTGAGGCCTGTGGGACCCCCAAGTGGGACTGTCCTTGGGCACTTGGAATGATGGGTCTGGAGGTCAGGAGAGAAGGCCGGGATGGAGGTGTGGATCAGGGAGTCATAAGCATAAGGTGGTGGTTGATATCCTGGGGGAGGAGGAGCTCAGCTATGGTGTTTGTACAAAGGAGCCAAGAAAAAAGTCTAGATCTTAACCCTGGGGAATGCCAGCAGGTGAGGGACAGGTAGGGGAAGAAACTAAGAAGGAGGAGCCAGAGGAGGCAAGAGATTGCAGTGAAGGAGATGTGAGAAGCCCTGTAAGAGTGCTCTGGGAGCGCAGACAAACGCAGATGAGAGACACTCCAATCAGAATGGAGTCTGGGAGGGCTGCCCCCTAATTTGTTCTTTAAACAAATTAAGAATTAGTAAGAACACCATACCAGGCAGGAAGAACCATCTGTGAGAAGGCACGGGATTATAAAACAATGTGCTGCATTTGGGGAATCACAGTGTTGCCATCTGGCTGAAGCTAAGGTTCAGGGACTAAGTCAGGTTGATGAGAGCTGGCTCACGATGGGCCACAGGTACCAAATTACCCTGCAGGCTGGGAGAAAGCAATGAAAATGTTAAGTTGGAGGCAAAGGATATTCATTCGTTGTTCTTTTCTTAAATATTTATTGAGCACCTACCATATGTTTGGCACTCGGACATGGTGGTACACAGGATGCGTATGATCCCTGTTCGCAGTCCAGCAGGGAAAACAGACACTAAGCAAATGCTCTTTGTCATGAAATCTCTAGAGGAGATGGAAGGGGATTTAGAGGGACCTAACCTGGTCCCGGGTGTCAGGGGCTCCTTGGAGGAAGGATGTTCAAACTGGCAGCAGAAGAATGGGTAGATGTTAAGGGGGCTCGGGGGTGCACAGGGAGGACAGAGCTTAGGGAAGAACATTCTGGGCAGAGAAAAGAGTGTATGCAAAGGCCTTGAGGCTGGGATGGGTAGGGAGGAGGAAGCATAGAAAGCTGGCATGGGGTGGAACCCAGGGGATGAATGAGTGTGAATGAGGAGCCTGGAGTGGTAGGCGGGGGCTAGATTATGTCAGGCGTATCAAGGAAATGGAACCATGTCATAAGAACATTGCAATCTTTAAACACGGGGCTTTGGGAGGTAGGTTCTCACTTTGGTCCAACCCCAACCCAAGACACCCACATGGAGAAAAGCAGTGGGAGGCATGGGGGAGCTGGGAAGGAGCCTGATTCGTTCTCTTCATTCAGCCTTTATTTACTGAGCACCTACAAAGTTCTAGACACTGTAGTAGACCTGCACAGGCATCACCCTGCCCTTGTAAGGACTACAGCCTAGTTGGGGGGGGGGAGGGGGAGAAGATGGTAAATGAATAATTACATTAATGCTTGTGATGTTACAGAGGCAGCAGATAGAGAACATGTTCTGACCCTATCTTCTCCTCAGGCACAGTCTCCTTGGGATTAGGACACAGTTTCTTCTGCTTCTGATATGAAGTGATCCTCAGAATATACAGTTAAGCAAAAAAACAAAAACAAAAACAAACAAAAAAAACCCAAAAAGCAAAACAAAATGGTGCAAACCAGTGTGGGCAGAATGCTAGCGAGCGATTATATAAAAAATTAAAAAGGGGGAGCCTTATATACATCTGCTTGCATACGCATAGCCTGCCTCCAGAAGGAAACAGAAGAGGCTGGTCACAGTGACTAAACACATTATTTATTTTCAAACAACAACAAATGTCTTGGGTGTGGCAGTAGGGAGGAGAGGAGGAGAAGAGGGAGAGAAATCATTGATAACATCTCTTACCAGGAGGCCCCACACCTGTCTCCACCCTTCGTGGGCCCCCAGCCTACTGAGGAGGCTCATTGTAAGAGGGCAGGTAAATGAAGAGAGCAGGACCGGAGCTGATTAATTGGGAAACGAATACATGCCGCATCCTGTTGGGATGAGATGATCCGAGCTGGGGAGGGGAGGAATATCAAATCACAGCTCCCTGAGAACTTCCTTCCAATGTCCTTTGAAAACATTGATTGGAGCTTCCCCTGTCGGCAGGAGAAGAATAAAGGAAAGTCAAGGTGTGCAGATGTCAGCTCAAATGAAGAGGTGACCAGTGTCCAGAGACAGTTGACAGCTTCCTTTCGGGGAGGAAGGGAACTAATACTTAACAAGCCTGGTACTCTTTGCCAGGCATTGAGTTGGAAGCTTTATGGACATTATCTTATTAAATCTTAATTAAAAGGAAATAGAAGGGAGGTATTACCTCTGTTTCATGGATGAGAAAACCAGATCTCAACGGGGTTAGGTAACTTGCCCAATGTCACATGGATAGTTATGGGGGAGCCAGGTTCTCATCCCCAGATCTGTTGGGCCCTGATGTCTGTTCTTTCTATGACATCCTTTTCCAGGTCGTGCTAAGGCAGTAATTCTTAAGGGGGGAGAGTCCTGAAACGTAAGGAGGTTTAAACTGAATGATCGTAAGTCCCTTCCCAATCTCCAAGTTGGCAATGTTGTGAGGTCTCCAGGGGAAAACAAAAGTTCAGCTCCTCCTGTTTGCTTCGAGGAGTGAATGGTCCACCTAGACACCAGGCCAGGAATCCCGAAACAGGGTTGTTAGGGCCGGGCTCTGCTGTACTGAGCAAAGGGATCTCTTAGAAAAAAAGAACTAGGCACCGGCCAACCAACAACAGTGTCTGTCATAGCGGGGAGCCAAGCCCTCTGCTCGGCAGCTTCACCCTGGCAGTGCTGAGGTCACCTCGTCAGGGGACACAGCGGGGAGGGCAGGGCCCAGTGTCTGCAGCAGGGAGCTGGTGCCGGACTGGACCTGGAGCACATGCTGTATGTGGTCCAGAGGCCTTCTTCTGGAAGCGGGGGACAGAGTGTAGGTTTGGAGCTAGGCAGTTGGCACGGATGCTGAGTTCTACTGTCTGCAGTCTGCGGCCCCGCACCCTGGCAGAAGCACTCAGGATTGGAGAAGGGAGCAGACCCAAGACACTTACAAGCTTCTGTTGCCTTCCAGGTCTCTCCCTCTGGGTCTCTGGGCCCCCTCTCTGTCCCTCCTGTCCACAACACCATGTCTGCAACAGGTGAGCTTTACTATGGGGTTTCTTAATAACTCCAGAATTCCTTTAAATAATGGGACGGTAGACCTGAAAGGTGACTACGTCAGCATTCCTTAAATGTATTTCGATGGCTATTAAAATCTGTGCTAGAAGAAGGGTTTTGTGATCATGTAAGTTTGGGAAATGCTGAAGAAGCAAAGTTTTTTTTTTTTTTTAATGTTTTATTTTCTGAGAGAGAGAGAGAGACAGCATGAGCAGGGGAGGGTCGGAGAGAGAGGGGAGACAGAATCTGAAGCAGGCTCCAGGCTCTGAGCTAGCTGTCAGCACAGAGCCTGACGTGGGGCTCAAACCCATGAACCATGAGATCATGACCTGAGCCGAAGTCGGACGCTTAACTGACTGAGCCCCCCAGGCGCCCCTGAGGAAGCAAAATTTAAAACTAGTGTTTGCTTTCTGTTTTAGCAGCCATCCTTTCTCAGCACCGGAGTGCATTTTACATCCCTGAATGAGCTGTAGAGAAGGCAGGGTTTTCCAAACCAATATTCTGCAGCACTCTTATTTTTCAAAAAGTACCTATAGCCTTTCAAAGAACTAGGAGAGTGACCATATGTCTGCATGTGCCCAGGACAGCCCCAGTGTCTGCCTCTTGTTCGCACATAATCAATCAATAGCACTGCTGCCCCCTCTTCAAGGTATCTTGGCTTGCTTGGATGGTGAGATATCTGTCCCCTTATTCACGGATGCTGTTTGGGAAACCCAAAAACAAGCATCCAAATCTGCTCTTTTACAGAAGACAGAAATGAGTTTGAGGGGAGCGAAGCCAGATGCCACAGGTCAGAGCTGCTTAGCAAATGGCCAGGGACCGAGGCTTGCTTGGACCTCCTGTGTCCTGGCTGTGCTCTTTCTAGGAGATACACGGCTATCTTTCAGTGGAGATGCGGACACGAGAGAGGCTGGCGATCTTTAATTGCGCCTTCAGATGCTCTTTCCCTCCCCTAGTCCCTTTCTTCTCTTTCCTCCTTTCCTCCTTTCCGAGCTTTCTTGTTCTTTTCCCCCTCCCACCTCTCAGTCTGGGGCTACATACGCCCGGCCCAGGGTGTGTCCTAGAGTAGGATGATTTTGGCATCTGTCCCTTTTGCGTTTGGCAATTCTTGGACTTGCAGAACCAGCCACGCCACTCTCCAGGGCCGGGCGCACTGAGAAGAGCATTTATGAGAGCCCCTCTGGGCCCGGGTGGATGCAGACGCGGCAGGAGGTGTGGGCCCACACGGGGGGGGGGCGGTGCAGGGAGGGAGGGGCCGGGAGTTCCTTGGGGATACACGTCTGAGGGGCCAGGTCACGAGGTCCCAGAACCCAGCACCATTATTTTCCCCTTGTTTTCGCCTCTCCTCGTCCTCAGTAACGTCATCCTGTTCCCCTGGGAACAGCAGCGGACCTTCATCTCCTGGCTCCGGACTCCACGCCAACAGCCCCACTGCATCTCAAAATAACTCCAAAGCAGCAGTGAGCGCCTCCGGTTTTAACTCTTCGGGGTAAGGCGGAGGAGAGAATACCGAGACATTCCAGCGGGGGCCAAGGGACCGTGCAAGAAGTTGGGTCGATCCTTTGGGAAAGAGCGCTTGCCACTTTCTTGGAGAGGAGAGTTGGGGTGGCGGGGCGGGGACAGCGTACACAGCCAGGCTGGACCGTATCCCTAGAGAGTGGGCTTTTAAAGAGAAGCTTCGGCCAGTCAGCAGCCCTGGCAAGAAGCTGATGTCAACAAAGCCAATATTTCCACCCTCACTGGGAGGGTGGAAATTTCCAAACGCTCCTGTGAGAAAGGGCCAGGTCCTTCAGTGGGCTTAGGGGCGCTCCACTTTGTGCCGGGAGCCCTGCTCTCGGGGCGTTCTGATGTGAGCCGGAGCTGTCAATGTGGTAGACAGAATAAGAGAGGGAAATATTGCCGCCACCCCCCACCCCCCAGCTGATCTTGGGCTCCCACGTGGGATACAGTGAGGGAAGCCACCCCTGCGGCCAAAGAGTCTGCTCTAAAAAGTATTCTCAGAGCAGGTGCTTTGAGAGATGACTCTGGATTCAGAGCATAGAGGCGTTTGAAAGTTAGGTAGTACCTTGCCAGAAGAGATGAATCGACTGGTCCGAACCCAGGCCACTCAGCAAGGCAGCCAGGTCTTACTGGCCAATATTGTTGCGCACACCAGACTTCTGGAGGTCTTCAAACACTCCTGCTAAAAAAATAAGGGGGGGAGGGGAAACCCATGTAATGTACATGTTTTACAGTGTTTTGAACTAGAATTCACATACTCTAAAATTTACCACTGAAAATACAATCCAGGGGGTTTTAGTGTAGTCACAATGTTGCATAATCATCGCCATAATCTAATTCCAGAACGTTTTCATCACCCTGGAGAGAAACCTTATACCTGTTAGCAGTCACGGCCCATTCATGTCTTTCCTCAATCACATTAGCACCTTTACGCATTGACTTGTTTTTTCCTTCCTTCCAGATCTTGGTACCGATGGAATCATCCCACCTACCTCCACTGAGACCAAAAAGTTTCTCCTAATCCACCTGGCCCTGTATTCCCCACCGGAAGGAAGGGAATCATACCTTCTGTGTATGGACAGATTACTGTCAGAAGAGTGAAAGAGAACCCCACTATCGACCCAAACTCTTGCTTCTTCAGGAGTGAGGGCCTCCAGAGATCTAAACTGTGATTGAACCATGTGCTGACTCTCAGTGCTCTTGAAACATATGGGCCCCCCCCTCACTGTTTACCTTTTTTACCTTCCTTCCCTGTGCTCCCATCTTCCAGTTCTAAATATTTCAGACAGCTTAGCTGTGGCAGTAGTCTTCTGGAGAAAGGACATCTTGCCATTATTTTCCAACGCATCCGTGGGACTCTCAGGGACAACCAAAGTTTGCCTGGTGTGCCAAACAACCCGAAAGAGAGATGACGGTTTTGACCCCAAACTTAGCCACCGCCTCCGAACCGATTCTAAAATCTGTGAAAAGATTTGAATCTGATGTCTCCACCAAGGACTTGATCTTTTCTCTGTTCATCAATCTTTTCTGACCGAATCTTCATTTCACGCCATTTTCTCTTTAGCCCCGCCCCCTTTCCGAGAACCAAAATCCAGTTGTGATTGCTTCTCCAGGTTCTCTCCTCTACAGAAGGCTGAGCCACCCTCAGTCCCTGGGCACATGTCTCTGCCCACAGGCGCTCTTCTGTCTGCTATCCCTGCCCTCAAGCTCAGGAGTGCTTATTCCTTCTCTTCCTCCCTGTCCTTACCTCGGTCCTCTCTCCCTCCCCACCCCGGCTGCAGAAGAAAGAACACAAAAGCGAACACGTAACAATTATGTTGGCAAAATACCTGTATATAGCCCTTTCCGGTTTTTGCAACGACCTTCTCTCCTTAATGTGGACTCTTCCAGCAAAATTTTTAACTCAGGTGTGAATTTTGAAGACATCGCTGTAATATTTTATCTTCTTTTTAAAAAAAGAAAAAGAAAGGAAAAAAATGCCAAAGTGTGAAATACTGTGCTAGCTTCCACAAGAGTTCCCACGTGAGCTGGGAATCTGTTGACTTCTTGGGAACATTATCTCTAGTCTCCTTCTTTGTGGGCCAGTGTGTAGAGATGTAACATGAAAGCCATTCCAGAGACGGTAACTTTAAAAAAAAAAAAAAAAAAAAAAAGACTGTATATCCAAGAAAAGGTTGAGATTCGAAGGAATCTCTCTGTTCTTAAATAAACTTGTATAGTTATGATATAAACGATTCTACTACTGATACGAGGTTTAGATTATTCTGTGTCTTTTGTTGAGGGGGGATATGAATGTATATGGTGAGATGAGATGGGGGAGCACTTGGCTGGCTCAGTAAGTGGAGTGGGCAACTCCTGATCACTCTTGAGTAGTGAGTTCAAGCCCCACAGTGGGCGTCGAGATTACTCACAAAAAATGGGATGGGACAATGCTTCAAATTGGTGCATTACATCTGTTACTCCCCATACTGATGCTAAAGATGACCTACATTACTACAGGGCTTTTAAGAGTTCAGAGTTCTTACTCTTTCTGACAGAACTACCTTGAGATCAGAGTAGCAAGAAACTGGTTGCCTCATTTTATAAGGGCCAGAATCATCATCGGAGAATAGTAAGGGGGAGGTTTAAGGCCAAGTCATCAGACTTAACAGGTGGAGGCAGAGGCTGAAAAGCTCATGTCCCAGATGTCCTGAAGGTCAATTATCCAGTATCCACACTAGAAAGCGATAGGAAAAGCAAAGCATAATTAAACAATCAAATATATGTGGCTTTGGAAATGCACTGTGACTTTTGAAAACCTGGTGGGTTTTCTTAGGTTAATAAAAATGTAAGTAGTTACCATTCCTCAGGTTGACAGTGACCTGTGCGAAAGGGAAGCGCTTCAAAACTGTAATGGCTCATGGGGGAGGGGGGAGGGGTGACCAAAATTGGGATGAAACATTTGTTGCAAATAATATCCAAGTGGGGAATCTGTATGTAAATAATCAAGACTTAACTGTTTCTGATGTTTGAATGGGCCTTATATTAAGACTATTCTTTCATACATGATGCTGGAGAAGAAAGCATATTAGTAGTAGGTACTGCCTCAAGAAAAGTTCCTGTTGGAAGTGGCTATGTATGCAGCAGAGACAGTAAGAGGAGTCTTCGGCACTAATTTTGAGTATATAAAAGGACCATTCTGCCACCCATGAGCCCTTGTGTACATCCCTGTGCATTCACACACAGGCATGCGTACACTCTTTGTATACTCATGGGTGCCAGAGCTGACCCCTTCTGTAGCCATCCTGACTACCGTGACATCTTATTCAGGTGAGTGCCTAGAGTTAATAATCTGCACTGTCCACAATGCTGGTTTTCATCCATTTCACCTTTTTTAAAAAATTTTTTTTAATGTTTTATTTATTTCTGAGAGAGAGAAACACAGTGTGAGCAGGGGAGGGTAAGAGAGAGGGGGAGATACAGAATCCAAAGCAGGATCCAGGCTCTGAGCTAGCTGTCAGCACAGAGCCAGACACAGGGCTTGAACCCATGAACCGTGAGATCATGATCTGAGCCGAAGTCAGACGCTTAACCGACTGAGCCACCCAGGTGCCCCCCATTTCACCTTTTTAGAAAACTTTATTTTTTTAGAGAAGTTTTAGATTTAGAGATTTCCCATATACCCCTGCCCCCTCACATGAATAGCCTCTCCCCCATTATCAACATCACTCACCAGAAAGTACCAGTTTTTTTTTTTTTTTTTTTTTAGACCAAGAATGAACTTACACTGACCCATAATAATCACACAAAGTTCACAGCTCACTCTTGGTGTTGCACATGCTACAGGCTAGGGTAGAAATATAATGATATACACCCATCATTGGAATATACAGGGTATTTTCACTGCCCTGATTCTCTGTGCTCTACCTATTCATCTCTCTACCCCCTACATCCTGGAAACCGCTGATCTTTTTACCGACTCTAATACCTCTGCATTTTACAGAAGGTCATATCGTTGGAATCACAGTACACACCATTTCCAGACTGGCTTCTTTCACTTAGTAGTATGCATTTAAAATTCCTCCATGTCTTCCTGGCTTAAGAGCCATTTCCTTTTAGCACTGAATAAATAATATTCTATCATCTGGATATCCCACAGTTTATTTATCCTTTCACCTACTGAAGAACATCTTGGTTGCTTCCAAGTTTTGGTAATTATGAATAGAGCTGCAGGGTGTCTGAGTGGTTCAGTCGGTTAAGCCTCTGACTTTGGCTCAATTCATGATCTCATGGTTCATGAGTTCAAGCCCTGCATCAGGCTTTGTTTGGTTAACAGCCATTGATTAGATGTGTCTTTTGCAAATATCTTCTCCCAGTTTGTGATTTGTCTTCGAATTATCTTGATATTTATCTTTTGCAGAGCAGAAGATTTTAATTTTAATGAAGTCCAGCTTACCCATGATTTCTGTCCTGAGTTGTGCCCTTGTTGTTGTATCTAAAAAGGCATCACCATACCCAGGAGCATCTAGGTTTTCTTCATCTAAGTGTTACCTTCCTGAAATTTTACATGTTTTGCATTTTACATGTCTGCCTATGATCCATTTTGAGTTCCTTTCCGTGCAGGGTGTGAGGTCTGCGTCCAGCTGCATTGTTTTGTTTTGTTTTGCATGTGGATGTTCGGTAGTTTCAGTACCATGGGTTAAAGACACCATCTTTTCTCCGCTGCGTTGCCTTAGCTCCTTTGTCAAAGATCTGTTGACTCCATTTATGGGGGGTTTCTTTCTGGGCTCTCTATTTGAGCACAGTTTTTATGAAAGAAATACAGAATTGTAGCCTAACTGCTCAGCCTTCAGTAGCTTCCATTGTCCATTGTCTTGGATAATTGTTCAGCAGAACCAAACCCTGGAAGCAGGCACTGATTTGCCTTTCAGAGCTGCGTGATTCCCTAAAATCCCAGTGAAGTTCAACCAAAGATTGGTTAGCTTCTTCAGCATCTAATTAGGCACAAGGGAATCGAAGGGCGAAACCCTGTCGTTGTCCTGGGGGAAAGAAAGAGAAGAATTGATCCTGCTAATTTGCAAATTTTCATACTTCAATTTTTAGTTGACTGAAGACTGGTGGGCCCTGCCATGGACTCCTAATTCTAAGGACTTTTGGTGCAATTCAGAGAATTGAGCTTAGCCTCAGGACTCAAGTGAGGAATCCTGAAGCTAAGTTTTCATGGCTCAGTGCCTCTCCTTCCTGCACATTCTGTGTGTACCTGTAATAACTCATGTACTGCATTTGCTGATTCTTCTTCTTCTAGACCGTGGGGAGCTCCCTCTAGCTGAGTCTGTCTCTGTTTCTCTCTATGCCCATGACTAACACTGTGCCTGGTACATAATGGGAAATTAAGATTTTTGAAAATTAAATTTCTTTCTTTCTTTTTTTTTTTTAAACATCTGAATAACTTCTAGTGCCCTTCATTGAGGTTAGGAGCTGTGAATACCGAATAGTACAGTGCATGTCTGTAGGGGATTCTTGTCAAGTGCAGAGCCATACTGCCTGGGTTCATACTCATATCTACCTCCCACTAATCATGTCACCTTGAGTGAGTTCCTTGATTTCTGTGTGCCTTAGTTTCTCACCTATAAAATGGGGATAACAACAGTAGCCATCTCATAGGGCTGTGAGAAATGACTAGTTAATATTTGTAAAGTGCTTGGCACAATGCCGGGTACATTAATAAGTGATGTCTGCTATTAGTATGATTATAAACACAATTATTGTCATTATTATTCAAATAAATTGGTGGAGAGCTTCCTGTTCCTGTTCTCCATTATAGCCCAGAACTTTTGTGGGGGGCGGGGGGATATCACTGTTCACGAATATCTGATCAGGTAAATCAAGGGTTGCGGCCAAAGATATGTAAGTTAGTAAATACAATTCCAGGTAATGAAGCTTGAACTTGGACTATGAATTACCCTAGGATAAAGGCTCCATTGGAAGAACTGGCACCTTCCTTATCCCCTCAGCCTTTAGACCCCTGAAGCCTTTTAATAGTCTGTTCTTTCCTGGAAAATGGTGGCAGGAAGAAGTTAGTTCCAAATGCAGATACTAGAACAAGAAGAGGGGCACCTGGCTGGCTCAGTCGGAAGAGTATATAACTTTTTTAAAAAAATGTTTATTATTTTGAGAGAGAAGGGAGTGAGGGGAAGGGCAGAAAGAGCTAGAGAGAGAATCCTAAGAAGGTTCTGCACTGCACTGCACTGTTAGTGCAGAGCCTGACAAAGGGCTCTATCTCATGAACAGTGAGTTCATGACCTTAGCTGAAATCAAGAGTTGTATGCCTAACTGACTGAGCCACTAAAGTGCCCTGAAAGCTCTCAGGGTTATGAATTCAAACCCCACATTGGGTGTAGAGATTACTTAAATAAGTAAAACTTAGAAGAAGAAAGAAGGAGGAAGAGGAGGGGAAAAAGGAGAAGAGGAAGAAGAAGGAGAAAATACTGCAGTGATTGTAAGCAAATGGGGAAGAGTTGAGATCCGACTACTATCCGTTTAGTGAAATGGATACTTCCGTCTTCTCTTTCATCAGGTTCTCATTACCTCTTAGCTTGTCTATTCTTACCCACGTGAAGCAGACGGTCTTCTCCAGTTTGTCTTATAGTGATTTTAGTTGAGTGTATAGCAGTGATTCTCAATTTTGGTTACACAGAAATCACCAGGAGAGCTTTTAAAAAGATGGATACCCACACAGATTCTGATTTACTTTGGGGTGCGGCCTGGAGATTTTTAAAAGCTCCTCAGATGATTTTATTGTGCCATCAAGGTTGAGAACCGATGCCCAACTGTGCATACAAATCACTGGGAACCTTGTTAGCATGCAGTTTTCATGTTGGGGTTCAGTTGGTCTGGGGTTAAGGTCTGAGATTCTGTGCTTCTAACAAACTCAGGAGATAGAGATTGTACTGGGCTAGGGGCCACACTTTGAGTAGTAAGGGCTTGATAAAATTATTCCCTTGCCTAATAACATCATAGACTTCTTGTTACCCACATAATAAGATGCCTCAGCCTGGCATCTCAGTCTGGCATCAGAGTCATTTAAGGCCCTCTGACAGCAGTGGTTCTTAAATGTGACTAATATCTGAATGACCCATGGGGAAATTTTAAAAGATATATATTCCTAGGCCCCACACTAAGCCTACTAAATCGTACTGTTCAAGGTATAGCCTACAAGGGTATTTTGAAAACACTTCCCAAGTGGTATAGAAGATCAACAAGGTTTAAGAGCCACCATATGCTTCTAGTACACTTTTCCAGGTTCATTTCCCATTCATTCAACCAGCAAACATCTATTACACCCGCCTCCTCCCAGGAATTAGAAAAACAAAGATGAAAACAGTTTGATCCTTACTCGTGAGAGATTGACAAGATAAATGCCAAAACTAGATTATTAACTACTCCCCAGCCGTGGTGTAAATGCTCACACTTCTACGTATCATCTTCTCTTTTCAAGACTGTCTGGGCCCATTGTCACCCATCCTGATAAACCAAACCATATGCCCCCTTTATGCCATTTAATCCTCCAAACTAGTTTGGTCATCTCTTCCAACTTACTTCCCTTGGTATTAAAATAGATCTCAGAGAGGAGAAAGGATTTACCCCAGTGTCACAACAACAACAATGAACATTTATATAGTGGCTTCCTTGTGCCTGTCATTGTTCTAAGCGCTTTACACAGGTGTGTAAGAGTCTCACAATAGCTTTATAAGATAGCAATTACTATCCCCGTTCTATGCTTGAGAAAAGGGAGGCACAGAAAAGTTAATTTGCGCAACGCAGAGTCAGTAACCAAGCTGGGTTTATTTATTTGTAAAAAATTTTTTTTGATGTCCATTTATTGTTTTGAGAGAGACCGCGGGCACAAGTGGGGTGGAGAGAGGGGGACAGAGGATTCAAAGAGGTCTCTGCAGGGATCACACAACCGCGCTCACAGCAGGGATCCCAGACGAGGGGGGGGGCGGGGGGGGGCAAGGGGAGAGGAGGGGAATCTGGAGCTCCAACTAGGGAACTGCAAGATCATGATCTGAGCCTGGGGCGCCTGGGTGGCTTAGTCGGTTAAGCTTCCGACTTTCGCTTAGGTCATGATCTCACGGTTCGTGGGTTCGAGCCCCGCGACGGGCTCTGTGCTGACTGCCAGCTCAGAGCCTGGAGCCTGTTTCGGAGTCTGTGACTCCTTCTCTCTCTGACCCTCTCCTGCTCACGCTGTCTCTCTCTCTCTCTCCTGGAAATAAATAAAAAACATTAAAAAATTTTTAATATTAAAAAAAAAAAAGATCATGATCTGAGCCCAGGTGGGAAGCACAGTCAACCGAGCCACCCAGGTGCCCCATGCCGGGTTTATTTTGAAGCCTTATATTCTACTGCCCAGTTGGTGACAGGGCTATAACGAAAAGGAATCAACTTCTAATTCCCAGGCCTGAGCACTTTCCTGGCAAATTAACTGTGTGCTTGTTTCACGACTGAGACTCCAGCGTGAGGGCAGCGACTACGTCTTACATCTCCCATAGCGCTTAGTAGGGATGCGAGCCCTCAGCAGGTGGTCAACCACTGATTATTGGATGGGCTGTCCCAACATGGGGGGGGCGGTAATTGTCGAAATAAACAACAACACGCAAACACGGGCCACAGCCTGCAGGTCTCACGTGACCACCAGGTCACACACCGCTATCCGCTCCCCCCCCCCTCCCCCCGGCCCTGAGCGAAGGAGGAGGACCCTCCGGCACCCTTCACGGACGTCCCCCTTCCAGCTCGGGTTCTGCGCTCCGTCCTCCCAGCCACAAGGTGCCCCCAGACCCCCGGCTCCTCTTCCGCCGCCGCCAGAGCCTCGTCCTCCTTCCCTCTTTCCGCCGCTTCCTGCTCCGGGGATCCGCGCTCCGAGCTCTGGGGCCGAGGCGCCCGAGGCTTCCCGGTGCGCTCGGCCAGGTAACAGGTAACCGCGCGGCGCGAACCGCTCGGCTCCGGGCCGCTGGGGGCCCGGCCGCCTGTGGGGGGGTGGGGGGGGAAGGAGGCCGGCAGGCGGTCTGGCCTGGCCGCCGAGGGGCAGGAGGGCGGGAGGCCTTGCTGCGCCAGGCTCGGGCCACCCGCTGGATGCCCGTACAGCGGCGCAGGTGCGCGCAGCCGGGCGCGGCGCGGCCCGTGGGCGCGTCCGAGGGAGACGCGCTCCTCGCGGTGCCTGCGGGGCGCGGGGGTAGCAGCTCGCCCGGGCCACGCCTGCTCCGCGGCCGCCAGCCAGGTGGGCCCGCCCCGCGCTCCTCCTCCCGAATGTGGCCCTGGAACGGGAGGAGCGACGACGGGGGCCTTGGAATTGGGAGCCGCGTCGGCCATCTCAGTACCCTTCCGTTCCTTTACCCAAGAGTGAAAACCCGAAATCCAGAGATGGACTGACGTTCCCAAGGCCACAGACTCGTATCTGCCATTTACAAATGTCTGTTCTTTTAAGTGTTTGTAAATAGACGACTGTTTCCTCTGTTCTGGCAGGGAATTAGGATTCAGGGAAGAGGACTCTAAAAATACTAATCAGCAGATCCAAATGAGCTGATCCGCATTACTGGCCGGTGACCCTGGCATTTAGAAGGAAGTAAGCGAGGACGGGGTTCTTTTCACTCTGGGTACTTTGTATTTCTGGCCCTTGCTCCGAAAATTGGCCTCGATGCTTTACAAAATTTATCTCAGAACCTTGTCAGAACTGGGCCAGATTAGAGTTTTCAATCCTCTTTTCTTCTCTCTGTTCCTTTTTCCTTTTCCCCTTCTCCTTTCCGTTCCTTTCCTTTCCTTCTTCAGAGGCTCAAGAGGTGAAAGTGATTTGCCCCCTCTTTTATGGATAGTTAGGGGTACAGACAGAATTAGAACTCAGGTCTGTGATCAACACCTGTTTTCTTGAATAGAAACCTGATTTCAGATGAAGGTGGTGCAGAACTTGACCTTCATAAAGCCCTCTCTGGATAGCATTCTGGGGCGTGGCTGGTGTACTGAAGTGTGTTGGTCCTCAGATATTATTTCACTTGTCACAATAGGGTTAAGCAATAAGTGTAGCCATGCAGAAAATTCCTGCGGAGATGAGACAGATACCTGAAATATTTCTTTTTTATTTGTACTTTCAATAGATGAGCTAACAAATATTAATAACATCTTGGTTACTTGAAGATTTTAGTCCTGTGTGACTAAATTGACTCAGTTACAGTCATTCTTGGCCTGATATATTTGTCATCAGCAAAAATTTCAAAATATAGCTTTCTGACTTTATGTTTAATTAAATAATTGCCTTAAAGATATTTTTCTGTCTCAACAAAAACTTCCCACTTGTATCTCCAAATCCCCCTGCTTCCCTCTTGGTTAATCTTTGAGTTGGATTTCAGAACTGAATTGAACTAAGATTGTTTTCTCTTCCAAAATATCTAGACTCTGATTAGTTCTGTATTTAGGGTTACCTCAAGTTTCCATTTTAACTGATAAACCTGTGACTTAAATCCAAATTTCAATTGAGTTTAATATCAGCTTCAAACCACATTAAACTGCTATGTGTCATCTGACCTCTAGCAGAAACCACGGGTGATAGTTCCGTTTTTTTCACCAGAGCTTCTTACTGGAGTTTTAAAGCTTGAACACATTATCTAATACATGTATTATGTTACTCATGTATCGTTCAAGGTCAGTCATCACTGGCAGATTATTGACATGTACTCACTCTTTAAAAATTTTTTTTTATGTTTATTTTTGAGAGAGAGAGAGAGAGAGAGAAACAGAACATGAGTGGGGAAGGGACAGAGAGAGAGGGAGACATAGAATCTGAAGCAGGCTCCAGACTCTGAGCTGTCAACACAGAGCCAGAGGCGGGGCTCGAACTCACAAGCCACGAGATTATGACCTGAGCCTAAGTCCCATGTTTAACCGACTGAGCCACCCAGGTGACCTTTCACCTGTACTCATCCTAACAACACATTGTATTAGGCAGTTTACTAACTCGGAATGCAGTTGCTGTTTTTCAGTTTCCAGTGTTTACCAGTTACCTCTGAGGAATATGGATTTAGAACTACAGCCATACTTTATTAAATATTTTTTAAAAGTTTATTTATTTATTTTGAGAGGGACAGAGATAGTATGAGCTGAGGAGGAGCAGAGAAGGTGGGGGGTGGGGGTGCAGAGAGAATCCCAAGTAGGCTCTGTGCTGCCAACATAGAGCTAGATGCAAGGCTCAAACTCATGAAACGGTGAGATCATGACCTGAGCCCAAACCAAGAGTTGGATGCCTAACTGACTGAGCCAGGCAGGTGCCCCTCTAGTCATGCTTTAATAGAAGATTCTCAGCTGTGGGGCGCCTGGGTGGCTCAGTCAGTTAGGCATCCGACTTTGGTTCAGGTTTTGATCCCAGGGTTTGTGAGTTCGAGCCCCATGTCCAGGTCTGTGCTGACAGCTCAGAGCCTGGAGCCTGCTTTGGATTCTGTGTTCTGCTCTCTCTCTGCCCCTCCCCCCACCCATGCTCTGTCTCTCAGAAATGAATTAACATTAAAAAATAAAAAGAAGATTCTCATCTGTGTAGATAAAGAAGAGTTTCAGTAAAGGCAATGCTTTTGTCCTACCCTGTAGTAGAAATGACGACTACAGTCACCTTGACCCAGTGCTGTTTTCTTAGGGTATATCCTTTGTTTTTCTGGTTTTGGTCTTTTCATCCTAGGATGGCACTAGCTCTGTGTCCGCAGGTGCTGTGCAGCCTAGGGGGCTGGCTTTCTCTCTACATTTCCTTCTGCCACCTGAATAAGCACCGAAGCTATGAGTGGAGCTGCCGGATGGTTACCTTCACCCATGGAGTCCTCTCCATAGGCCTCTCGGCATATATTGGCTTCATTGATGGCCCCTGGCCTTTTACCCACCCAGGTAGGTAGCACCGTTAGAGGGCTTTCCCTAACAGATTATATAATC
The DNA here is from genome assembly GCF_003009895.1 of Hyaena hyaena. Lineage (NCBI taxonomy): Eukaryota > Metazoa > Chordata > Mammalia > Carnivora > Hyaenidae > Hyaena > Hyaena hyaena. The sequence goes on along the minus strand of NW_024080669.1, from coordinate 642,893 downwards.
TGGGGGGAGTCTTGGAAGAATGGGACATTTTCACATAATGTGTACAATAGTGAAGAGTAATTACCATTATAATTTGTGTTGGGAGTCTTCATTTTTAACTCTGAATCTGTATGTGTCCCTATTTCTGCTTTTCATAACTCTTTTATTTTTTTTATTAAAAAAAATTTTAATGTTTTTTAATTTATTTTTGAGAGAGAGATGGAGAGACAGCATGAGCAGGGAGGGTCAGAGAGAGAGGGAGACACAGAATCTGAAGACAGGCTCCGGGCTCTGAGCTGTCAGCACAGAGCCGAGCCCAACACGGGGCTCGAAACCACGAACCGTGAGATCATGACCTGAGCTGAAGCTGGACACTCAACTGACTGAGCCACCCAGGTGCCCCAACTCTCTACTTTTAAAACAAATTTTATTTAAAAAAAAATTTTTTTTTATGTTTTATTTATTTCTGAGAGAGAGAGAGAGAGAGAGAGAGAGACAGCATGAACAGGGGAGGGTCAGAGAGAGAGGGAGATACAGAATCTGAAGCAGGCTCCAGGCTCTGAGTTAGCTGTCATCACAGAGCCTGATGCGGGGCTTGAACCCACAAACTGAGATCATGACCTGAGCTGAAGTTGGACGCTTAACTGGCTGAGCCACCCAGGCGCCCCTAAAACAAATTTTTAAATGCCTATTATATTGTGATCCATCGAAGTGTATAAAACATAAAGCCAATATCCCCATCTTCTACCATCACTCCCAAACAGACACAAATGGACTGTATTACACGTACGTTTTGATCATCTGCATTGTCACTTGATTGTATATTGAAAGGACATCTATATCGATTTTTTTATCCTTAATTGTGATATGATATTGTGTTGTATGATACACCATTGTTTATTTAACGCATGTCTTATAATTTTGGACAACTATATTGATTAAAAAAAATTTTTTTTAATGTTTATTCATTTTTGAGAGACAGAGACAGAGCATGAGCAGCGGAGGGACAGAGAGAGGGAGACACAGCATCTGAAGCAGGCTCCAGGCTCTGAGCTGTCAGCACAGAGCCCAGTGCGGGGCTCGAACCTACAGACCACAAAATCATGACCTGAGCCGAAGTCGGGCGCTTAACTGACTGAGCCACCCAGGGACCCCTGATTTTTAAGTGGCTAGATGTCTGAGTATTACTGCCTTAGAATAAAAAAGTTGCATCCCGGGGCACCTGGGTGGCTCAGTCGGTTAAGTGTCAGACTTTGGCTCAGGTCATGATCTCACGGTTCATGGGTTCGAGCTCAGCATCGGGCTCTGTGCTGACAGCTCAGAGCCTGGAGCCTGTTTCAGATTCTGTGTCTGCCTCCCCACTGCTCACACTCTGTCTCTCTGTCTCACTCTCAAAAATAAATAAAGATTAAAAAAAATTTTTTTTAAAAAGTTGTATCCCCTTGAATTAGTTTGCTGGGGCTGCCATAACAAAATGCCACAGAGTGGGAAGCACGGACAACAGAAATTACTTATTTACAGTTCTGCAGGCTAGAAGTCCAAGGTCAAAGTGTTGGCTGGTTTGGTTTCTTTTAAGGCTTCACTCTCTTTCTTAAAGGTGGCTTCCTTCTTGCCATGTCCTCACGTGGTCTTCCATTTGGGTGTGTCTGTGTCCTGATTTCCTTATTTTATAACAACGCCAGCCATATAGGATTAGAGCCCACCTTAACAACCTCGTTTTAACTGCATTAGCTCTTTTAAGGCCTGATCTCAGAAGAGTCACATTCTGAGGAATTGAGGGTTAGGGTTTCAACATATGAATTTGCAAGGGACAATTCAGTCCAGAAATCCCTTAGGATATGATTTTTTAAAAATTCCTTAGTTTCTTTTTTTAAATTTCCTTAAATTTCTATATTAAGCTTCTGAGTTTTCCCCCAAACTGTCAAACTGATAGGAAGGTGGCTTTTAAGCTTTGTGTCTCATATGAAGGTTTCAAATAGATTTCAACATGTCCTGTCCTTGTACTCGATTTCCTTAAGCTGGGAACACACTGAGTTCTGGGGTTCTTTCCAAGGCCGGCTTTCAAGAAGCGTCAGGGCCACCAGTGTCCAACAATCTAACCCATTAAGCTAAGAAATTAATCCGACATCCAGGGCAGAATAAGTAAAAGAGTCTGGAAGCAGACCTTTAAAGCTGGTTAAACAAACATATAAAATAAAATAAAAAGAAGAAGAAAAAAAAGCAAGAACTGAAAGAGTTTTAATTGAAAGAACAAAATAACTGAGTCTTAATGCTGCTCCGTAGAGAGGACGCTGAGATAATGGCAGTTGCTCAGATCACTCACTGCACTCTGATTCATCAAGCCCAGTGTTTCCTGGGCCTGTCACATCATTTGGTTTGATAAAGACCAAGGTTTTAGATATTACTCTTGGTTGTCATTAAAATGCATGTGCCTGCCTTGCATCAGTCATTCAACTGATCGTCATGGCCCAGTTGTGGGAGACAACACAGGACCCCTGTGCAAGGTCACTGTTCTTATACAACTCCCCGTCACTCAGTCTGCTTCTGTCTTGGTTTATTTCAGGCTCACCTAATACACCTCTCCAAGTGCATGTACTGTGTCTCACCTTGGGCTACTTCATCTTCGACTTGGGCTGGTGCATCTATTTCCAGTCTGAGGGGGCCCTGATGCTGGCTCACCACACCCTGAGTATTTTGGGCATCATCATGGCCCTGGCGCTTGGAGAATCAGGCACAGAGGTCAACGCGGTCCTCTTCGGAAGTGAGATTACCAACCCCTTGCTGCAGATGCGCTGGTTTCTCCGAGAAACAGGGCACTACCACGGTTTCACTGGCGATGTGGTGGACTTCCTCTTTGTGGCTCTTTTCACTGGCGTGAGGATCGGCGTCGGAGCTCGCCTCCTGTTCTGTGAAATGGTCTCCCCCAAGCCCAGGTGGTTTGTGAAGGTTGGGGGAGTAGCAATGTATGCTGTGTCTTGGTGTTTCATGTTTAGCATCTGGCGCTTTGCATGGAGGAAAAGCATCAAGAAGTACCACGCCTGGAGAAGCAGGTGGAGCGAGGAGCGCCAGCGGAAATGCAATGGACATCTCAAAACGCACTAGCTGACCCTTCTTCCAGGTGACACATTGGGTTAGTCAGCCACATGACCCAGGCTGGAGATACGGCTGTTAGAGAACCATGTGTACAACAAACTTAGGTTTCAAAAAAGGGCTAAACGTATCAGTCCGTTTGGTCCGTTGGTGAGTGAAGCCCGTACCAGTATTAAAACAGTAATGTCTACCGTGGTGCAGCTGTAGGAAGTGAGACTACTTAGTGGTAGTTGTGAAGAAGTCAGAGCTGTGAGGTGGGCACAGCTACCTTCCTTTGATCGTGGTGTCCCTGGGTCCTCCCGTCTCTGGGATGCTAGATGGTTAGACAGCTCAGGAAGGAATTTGAGAATCTCTTCGAGAACTGATTCCTTGAACAAACCCTTATTCCTGCTTTCCGTTTAGCAATTTAAATAAAGTCACCCCATTTACTATAAAGTGAGGGACTTCTAGGAAGATGCATGTATGGCATTCTGAGCATTGGATCAGGGCATGGGATGTGCTTAGACAAAGGGAAAGGATGAGAGAAGTGACCCTAAACCAACTGTTGAGGGTCCTCGAAGACACCCCCCCCCCCCCACCAGGTTTGGTGCTTTGCTAAGGAGACTCATATGACTCCAAATGTAGTCCAACTCCTAGCTGTGATCAATTACACTGAAAGGATACAAAGAAAGAGCAGCGAAGGGAAAAGGTGCCTGGGGCAGAGTTTAGGGGAAACCAGGCCCAAGCTTCCAGAGCCCTCTCCCAGTGGAGATCCCGGAGGATGCCCTGAATTCCTCTAGCACCAGTTTGTGGTGATGTGTGTAGAATGTCTAGTGAGGAAGCTCATTAGATGCTCAGTGCCCATGGTTTCTATTGGGGGTCATGCAGGCAGCCATTGCCTGGCATGTAGCAAAATTCCCGGCTCCGAGAAGGAAAGCAGGTGTTCAGCATAAACCACATCATTTGCACAGTGTAGGCACCGTGAGCCATTCTCATCAGTTAATGAAGGAGCCCTCCTGAAATGTAAGTTCCCAGATGCCAGCCAAGGGCCAGCCTTGCAAGGAGGCCTTTCCAAGGATGGGAGTTCAGACTTGCTCTGTTAACTCCTTTCTGCACAAAAACCAGGGAGCTAGGGCTTCGGATGAGCGATGAATGAGGTGTGGGCAGATTTACTGAGTCCTGTTGTACGGGTTCTGCCCTACTGGGAAAACGATGCCAATTCTCAGGGCTTTTGTGCATTAATCTCCCAGGCATGAGAGGCTGTGACTGAATTCCATAGGGATTTAGCATGCGGATTCCACCGTGCCTGAGGTGGCAGTTCAGGTTTCAGCCTTGCTGTACATACTGCAAACCAGAACCAAAGAGTAAAGTGCACCGGCCTCGGGGTGCTGAGGCTATTTTTTTCAATTTTTATTTCATATACCTTCCCTTTAGCCCTCTTATTATGTTTTCTTTCCTCTGAAAAAGGTTCCGCTTTCTATGGTTAAAATCTTACAATGAGAGGCACCTGGGTGGCTCAGTCGGCTAAGGGTCCGACTTTGGCTCAGGTCATGATCTCATGGTTTGTGGGTTCAGGCCCCGCATCGGGCTCTGTGCTGACTGCCAGCTCGGAGCCTGGAGTCTGTCTCCAGGGGGATTCTGTGTCTCCCTCTCTCTCTGACCCTCCCCTGCTCACGCTGTCTCTCTCTCTCTCTCTCTCTCAGAAATAAATAAAACATTAAAAAAAAAAAATCTTACGACGAGGCCAGTCCTAGAAGGAAACAAAAAAATATTTCTTCATGCGATAGTCTCTCCTCTACCCCAGGAAAAGCAAGAACGTCAGCTTAGAAATGAGAGACTAGGCATCTAGACTTTCTGAGTTCTTTTAACTAATTTTGCCGCTCTTTTGCCAGATCATGTGGGTAGGTCACTTGTGTTCTCTCTCTCTCTCAGTTTAAACCTTGTGAATGAGTGTATTTCACAGCAACACTGTGGCATCTTATTAAGGGAGGTCTCTAATGTAGAACTTTTATGGGGAAAAGGACTATTTATTTATTTGCTTTTTATTTATTTATTGGATTATGTTATTTAGACCCCTGGGGATTGATTGGCTTAATTGGTGAGCAAATGTGCAGGGCTACGGAAGTCTAAGCCTAGGTCAGTAGGAAGTGTCTGCGCCCATTCTGTGGTCACCGGTCATACGAACCTAATAGAGTGGTCTTGAAAATGGACGTCATGGCCCAGCCATGGCGGAGTGGTGGAACAGCATGACGTTATTGCTCTGGGAAAGGCAACTTTCCAGGCATGTTAACAGTGGGTCTTTTAATGTGACTGTCATTTGGTTTAATGAGCTTTGCTGCATGTGGAACTAATCTGACGGTAGCATCTCCGTCTTTCTCTTTTTTTTTTTTTTTTCCCCCTGTGATCAGTATCCCCAGAATGCTGGTGAGCTTCTTTCCAGCAAAACTGTGGTCAGAGTTAGATGTTGTGGAATGCTGATTTTAGCAAAAGCCCAGTGAAAAAGAGTGGCTTGGCGCAGGAGCTTAAAAAAAGAAAAAGCTGGCTCTTGAATTTTGGCACAGTGCTACCTGTTCCATACCAGACAAATGAATAGGCTTAATCTGGTACCAATTTTTTCTCTCTTTACTCCTCAGAAGTGAAGGGATTGCAGACCTTGCTGTTTTAGGGGTCCTCCTGGGAATGTACGCAGGTTTCTTTTAGATTTTGAATAACCTAAATAATAAGGGAAGAAAAATTGTTCATTTCAGCTTTCCTTGATGCTTTAGCTAGTAACTCTGAAGGAACCTCCCTAGAGAAAAATGGGGAATGAAGGTGACTCAGCAGTTCAGACACTAAGTTTTGACATCACAGGTAAACGAAGGGCTAATTAACACGTGGTATGGTCAGACAAAATGAAGTATTTTATTCATTTGCATTTGGATTACTATATAATAATTCCTAACACTGCTCAAGAAAGATTTATATTTCAGTAAGATTTGTACTAAATTTTATAAAAATAAACATTTTTTTATCAACCCAGAGTCTGTCTTTATATCTTTGGTGTGATTTTGCCAAGAAGTTAAAAAAAAAATTGGCTTGTAGAAATGTTGACCCATATTTATGATTCTCTGTGAAATACTGCTTACCTGCTCTTAACCATCAACCATTCCTAATACTGTTTACTTTTCGGGGCAGCAATCTACATACAGAGTACAGAAAACAGTTTGCCAAAGAGAGAAGAAGAACTTCATTTCTTTATTTTGCCACTTGTTTGGGCAGTTGCCTTGAAAATGATGTTGAGTGGGCTCCATGCAGATAAGGACCCTCAGCTCTCTTCAGAACTGTACTTCAAATGCATAGAACAGTGTTAGCTACATAGTAGGTGCTCAATAAACATTGAAAGAAGAATGGATGAGAATATGGTTTAGGATAGCCACCCTCCCCTCCCCCCGGGAAACCTCAAGAAGCATGCATGGTGGATTGTATCACCGGTGTCATTTTTTTAGGTAAGGGACTAATGACTGTGGGGAGTGTGTTCCACCTAGACTGGTGTGACTCTTCTGAAGGCATTCTATAGTTAGAGCCTTTAGAACAGTCTAGAGCTACCAACAGTACTAAAGAGGCTTTCAGGGATGTTTTTACCATTAGAGCTTTGTGGGTGAACATAGAGATTTTCATCGTTGAAAAAAATAGTTCTGGAATGAATAACCACTGGCTTAATTAAATCCTTTGCTTACCATCTTCTGAAGCTTTCCCACAGCAAATGCCTTCTTTGCTCACAGCTAGAACTTTGGGTCTGTTTAAGTTTGGAAAGATCTTGAAAGCAGCCTGCCAAGAGGTTTTGTATGCAAGGAAGAGAAGGTGAATTAGGAAACTTTCCAGTTTGTTTTATTCCTGAAGCTCAAGTAGTGAGGCATTCTTGAAGGAAAGAGGAGAACTCATTTTTTAAATGCGTGATTTGATGAGTCATTGGGTCCAATTAATTTCATACCTAGCCTGCAAATTATTAGGACCTGGCAAAATGATATCTAGTATGTTTAAGAAAAATACAGGTTTGGGGATAAGGTTTGCATGTTGGTCATTTTATATAGACTGGATAGAGTTCTTTCCAGTTATATGCAAAAAAATATGCAATTTAGTGAAAAGAGTTCTCTGGGTAGAATTATCCTGGGGTACACCAGCAGGTGGCAATGTGTCCTGGTCTGATCATTAGGAAAGTGGCTTGGAACCTTAATCGACTGCTATTCTTTCCCAAAATAAACATTACAAAATCAGCTGGCTGTGCTCCGAAAAAATAAAATTAAAAAAAAATCATGCAATAAAGAGTCATCTTTGGCCTCTGTTTATCTTTTCCTTTTTTTATCCCGTTCTAACGTCAGCCTTAGCTCATGCATCTATTCATGGATAATGATCTTTTCATGAACTGTTGCAGGTTGACTTAGAAACAGCGTCGTTAAGAAGTGATTGTTTCTCCTTTCCACATCCACTCTTTATTAAATTTGCTTTACCATCTGACTTCCACAGAAAGGCTGAAGATGCACGCCCACCAATGCAGGTTTGAACTCATTAAGTCTTAAAACAGGTAAAGGGACAGCTACTTTAGATGTTGGCAGGTGGAACTGAACCATATTGTCTGTGGTACTTAAAATCGCTACACTACGTAATTATGCAGTCATAAGACTAGATATCTAAATGTACGCTGTAGAAAAAGAAAGAAGCCCTCCCCCCTCCCCAAATATTTGGGGACTCCAGAGAGAACTGCAATGCTTTCTACTGGATCAATGCACTTTATTTGCTGTTCCCATTTCTCTCCACAGCAAGCTTGTGAAGTCGCTGTGGAAAGCACCATGCTTTCTCCATTTGGCAAATCATACATTTCACTTTGCCAAGGCAGAAGCAGCCTAAAAGCAATATTACACCAAGAAATCCTGGCTCCCAATTCCCATACCCTCATTTCCCCCCAGTGCTAAGCACCACCGTCCTCTGACTTCACCCTGGCAGCCAGAATTTGGGAGCCGCGCAGCCCCCCGTCCTGGGACGAGGCCAGCAGGTGCCCCAGGTGAGCGGCCAAGGCCAAACCCGCTCTCTCTGCTGGGGTTTGCTGCAGAAGAGACGGATGGGGTCCTGGCATCTCTACCTGAGTTCGCTTCCAGCAGTGACAAGCAGTCGTTACGTGTTATCAGAAAATAAGAGCAAGTACATCCCATTAAGGAATAAACGTTTCCAGGGCAAGGGGGCGGGTGACGCCTCCCGTCCCGGACGCCTCAGCACTGGGGGAGTGCTCTCCGGTGGTCTCCGAGTAGAGCCGAGTTAGTACAAGCTAGACCCCAAAGTACAGCTCTCCAGCGATCCCGGGGCCTTGGGGGCGACGCTGGGTCGGTGGGTGGGACTCCCGGAGTCGGGCTGTTCCCACCTCCCTCCGCCCCGCAGAACTACTTTTTCGCTCCCCCAAACAGGGCTCCAGCGGAGGCGTCCGCGCGGCACTGGCGAGCGGGTAGGCGGCTGTGGAGACGAGCGAGGCCGGGCGGCGAGGGCGGCGCGGCGGCCCCGCGCGCCGCGGAGGGATCCCGGGTGAGGCGGCTTCCCGAAGTCAGAGGGGAGGAGGCCAAAAAAGTCGGCGGGGGAGGGGAAGCGCGAGCTCGCGCTGGACGCGGCCGGGGCCGGGAAGACAGAACCGGAACCGGAACCCGTGCGCGCGCCTGCGATCGTCGCGCGGCCCCCACCGCCGCCGGCCTCCTCCGCCCGCCGCGCGCGCTCCCGCGAGGGCCCCGGGACCCGGCGAGCCGGTCCTGCGCTCCGAGTGGTCGCCCTCGTCGCGCCGCCACCGCCGCCCGCCTCTGGGGCCGGTGCTTCGAGGCCGGGCCGGACGGGAACCTCCCGCCCCTCGCGGGAACCGCCGCCTACCGGCGCGTCGGGGAGGAGCCGCCGCCGCCGCCGCCCGTGCGGACTGCGGAAGAGTCCGGGCCTCCCAGGGATGGGGAGCAGCCCGCGGCGCTGAGAGATCAGGTTCCTGTCACCTCTGGCTGCGGGACCCCCTCCCCCGGCGCCTGCGGTCGTCTCAGCGCCCGGAGCCTGGTGGGGGCGGCGAGGAAGACGAGAGGGGTCCCCCCGGCCCGGGGACATGGGGCCGCGCGAGCCTGGCGCGGGACGGCCCGAGACGCTGCCTAGGCTGCGGCCACGAGCGGCCGGCAGCCCCCGGTAGAGAGCGGAGACCGCAGCGGCGGGCCCAGCGGCGGCGGGGACTCGCGGGCCCCCGAGACTCCGGAGGAGGAGCCGACACCCAGCCCCGAGCTGATCCCGCCCCAGCCCCGGAGGGACTCCCGGGCCCCTTCCCGGCGGCTCGCCGACTTCCCTGCGTGACGGAGTTTTCTCCCTGTGCCTTGCGGAGGATCGCTCTCTAGCCCTAGCACTCGCCTTCCGGCAGACTCTCTCGGGTTGTTTTGGGAGATAGCCTGTTTTGCTCCGACCTCCATCCCCTTTCCTTGACCCCTTCCAGTCGGCGGTTCTAGATGACTGAATGGAGTTTTGAGTTGGACTTTTGTGTCCCTTGCGGAGTCGGGCCTGATCCCAGAGCACTGGGGGTGGGGTGGAGGTGTTCCTGTAAAATGCAAGTTGGATAAAAGAAGGACCTCTCGCCAAGGGCCCCAATGAGCGGCACACAGCCTACTATCACCGACAGGTTGGTATGAAGCTCCCCTTGCGCTTAGTTGCCCTGGATTCGGCCTGACCTCAGCAGAGAGTCCGTGATAGCCGATTGCCTTTGACCAGTGAAGTTGACAGGCATAGGAGAGAGGGTGGTTTAGGAGGTCTGAAATTAGTCTGGGGTTGCTGCCAAGTTACCCGGTTGATTGGATTTGGAAGTGTAGCCTCCCCTTCCCCCCCCCCTCCCCGCGAGAGAAACTTTTCTCCAGATTCTCAGGGAAGGGTAGGTAAAAAACCATGATTGTGGTTTTCTGTCCGTAGTGTGCATTGGCATTCTGTACTTATCTTGGAACCAGAGGAAGGTCATTTTGGGTGAAGGTCAGTGCCCGAAGTCGGCCGGGGGATTTATTGGACGCATCATCGGTTTTACATCTGCCCTGTCGTTCTCTAGACCCTGTTAGACTGTAGGAATCGCTGTTCGTAAACTTCATTCTGAGACTGCTGCGTGGTGATTTTTGAACGCGATCTTTGAATGTTGACCTGCGTAGCGTTGATTATCTAATAATTTTGCAGGATGTTGAAATTACTAGTAAATTACAGGCTCTTGTTGGAGCTAAGAAAGGGCGGAGGGAAGGTCAAGGGGCTTGATTTCAGTGACTGCATTTTTAGTAGTTTATCTTTGAGAAGCATTTACATTTAAGGGATACAAATCCTAAACGAATTAGGTAGTACGAGCGTGGCAGGTGAATTTATTGAGTTCTGTGGGTCCTTTCTAGGTCATATCTGTGTTGCTGGTGGTTGGTAAAATGAGCCAGACTGTGTGGTTTAAATGGAGTTTCTTTACCCTTCAGGGTAAATTTCTTTGGAATATTAGTTTAAATGATAAATTCCACTTTTGTATTTTATTTCCCCAAAATTTCATTATGACATTGTATGCTGGTTCCAAATTTCAGTCAACTTTTTTTAGTCACTATTCAAACTATTACATCATCATCATCAAAAAAAAAAAAAGGATCAAGTGATTGAATTAGGGAGCCAAAGAAAGCAGTTCGATGAAAAGCGCAACCGTAGTGCTCTTGCAGAAAAATAGTTGAATTTCCTAATAAGAGAGCTTCACCCAAACGTAGGACTCATTTGTTGATTTTATAAGGGCCAGATTCCATTATCATACCATAACAGCTACTCCAGAAACAGAACTTCCTCTTCCTGTTGATGCTTTCCAGTGTCACGTGAATGTTCACCTAAAAGATTCCATTAAATATTTACACTGTATTCTTTGCGTATTTTTTTTTAAGACAAATTTCGGTTTTCAACTTTTCTGATCTCATCCGCATCATGAGTAGCTGCAATGCTTATCTTCATTTCCTTGAATCATCCCCAGTGCTTTTCCTTTCGGGGTGTTTTGCTCCTGAGAAATCACTTTCACGGGTGCGTGGGTAATTGTTTTTATTTTCCTGGTTCATTCAATTCTTACCCTCTCTGTCGAGCCTTTAGACAAGAAATCTTATTAGGAACTGATGTAGTGTTGGTGGTTTTTATTGTGGCAATAGGAGTGTTTAATTTTGCAGAAACAGAACCTAGGGTCACCAGCTCATTTCACATGAAAATCACCTAATAGTGTCCTCCCGATAACCTTTCTTCCTCTCTGCTTCTCAGAGATTTTTTTCTCCTTTTTCCATTATCTTGGAAATAAAATCTTGGGAATTGGGTTTTTTTTTTAATAGGTTAGATGAGGTATAAATACACAATAAGCATGCAGTCAGTGAATGTCTAGACATCCTTTGCCAGGCACTGTGCTAGACACAAAAGATTAAAAGATGAGTATTCTAACTAGAAGATGAATCTGCAGATTGGTTTGGGTATTAATATCCTTGAATTAACACCAGTTCAGGTGCTGGCTGATTTTATATGTATTTTTTCAATAACAAAAAAAACCCCTTTAATAACCTTTTAATTTAATATGTATTGCTGAGACAGTATGGATACCTGTACCTTAGGAATTTACTTTAGGTTTTTTTTTTTTTAAACAAGGGTATTCTTAGGTGACCATTACGTTTCTTTACACATTTTACTCTGTAAATATCAAGCATCCATTTGCGCATTAGAAGAGTAGCTGTTTCTGATTTGAATATATGTTGGAGTGAAACTTGGAAGTGCTGGTTTAGTGTTACTTTTTTTTCTAGGGTAACAAAGTTATGAGAATAGAATAGTTCTTAACAAAGTTATGAGTATAGGATAGTTCTTAGCTTCTCAGCTCTACCTACCTTATCCTCTTTTCTCACTGTCCAGGTCCAGTATACTGTAGGTATATTTTGCTGATTCTAGAGCTTTTTGGCAAATTAACAGTGCCAGTGTAGCTTTTTAAAGATCCTTTCAAGTTTGAAGTACTGTATGTGGTATGGCTTTGTTTTGTAGAGTGTGCAGACCCACCAGGCCAGCTGTGTGAGTTAGAGTTCTTTCATTGTGGTGCTTCTGACTACAGAGTCTGTCTGTCCTCCCTTGAAATCAGACTAGCTGGTTTTGGGCGTTGTTCTGTTTTGCAGTTTGTGGCAGGCGACACATGGCTGAACAAGATAAGAAGGGTTTTATTCTTGTGTTAGGGACGTGCTGGGGCTGGGATGGAATTCAGCTATGTTTAGGCTCTGATTGGTCACTGTGGATACTCAGAACTCTGTTATATCCTGTTATTATTTTGCAGTTAAATTAACACATTCATTTACTTCCTTCTCTTCCTCTTCTACTCTCCAGACCCCTCATGCTCTACTTTTTCAAAGGTATAGTCATCAGTTTAAAACCCAAACTATGTTCATGGTAGCTTTTGTTTTTATGTAGTGTATATGAGTAGTTTGTTTGTTTTTTTTTAAATCTAAGCAGCTTATGAATACCATCCAGCGTCTTGCTTTGTAACTTCTGTGAGATGTATAGTTTTCTTTCCACTTTTAGAATCAGCACTTGAAAAGTGGCAGAAATATCTAATTGCTGTGCTTCACCTTGCTTCGATTGCTGTTTTTAGTCCCAGAATGTGTCCTAATTGTTGGCAGTTTTCTTAGATGCCTGTCTTCTGTCCTTGAGAGTTTAGGGGTCTTACCGCACTTGGAATTTCTTCTGAGAGATAGAGGGGATGGAACACGCTTTCAGTGGACTCACTAAATGATTTCAGGCCAGATTGTAGAACAGTGAATTTTCAGGGACGATACAGGTAGGATTTTGTTAGCAGGGTCTTACTTGAAATAAATAGACCTTTGTCTGGTCTAGGACTTATGGATTTTGTTATTTTGATTGATATAAACAAAGATTTTTGATATATTGGCATTTTCTTAGTATGGGTTCAAGTTTGAGCTTGTTTAACTTAAGGAAACTTCTTGTGAGTGTGTAAACCTATGACTTTATATGCATGTACCCTGTAATTAACATTTTCATTCATGATGCTTTTTCTGCCATCATTGCCATATAATAATGCTTTTGATAAAAAGAAAAACACTCCAGTATGAGTGGTATTTTCAAGGTTGCCTGAGTCATATACAAGGTTAGATTATTTGTAACGTTTACTTGTGAAGTCAGTCATTTGAGAAATACAAAATTGATATTGGAGGACCAGGATCATAGTGCTAACTTTGTATTCAGCTTAATGTTCTTTTCTTCCAGCACAGTAGAAAATCTTGATTCACATAGGCATGCAATAGTACATTGACTTGCACACTTTTACGTGAGTCAACGTGTACAGCATGAAGTTTTTAAAAAGTGCAGAGCTATAGTCTTCCTGATTATTGGAACATTTATAAGATGCTCGTATTTATTTAGTGAGGTGGCAAGAGAATCTTTATTTGAATCACTGCAAAAATATGTTACCCTGCTGATGCTGCTTAATACATTGGTGATTTCTCGTTGTTAAAATGTAGTAGATGGCACTGAGTTAATAAGATTTTTTAAATTGTTTGAATTTTCAGTTTAAAAAATGATATTTGAAGCAAACATTGATGAAATCTATCAACGGTGGAGTTTACGTATTTTTCTGTGGAGCATTATGATTCTAGAGAAGACAGTCAGAAAATCTTTGGGTTAACCTATGTGGTTGTCTCTTCTAAAAGCCATCTAGAAATGGATATGAATTGCCTTCCAAACTGATACGGGTCACAGAGAGCAGGATATTTTAATGGTTTTCTAGAGGTAATTGGAGAGACTCTTACATCATGGTTGTCTGAGAAAGTAACTAGAAATGTTTCCTATCGTATATTTGCTTATCTCTTAGAAATTGACCATGTCACATTTTCAGGAACAGGTCGCTGGAGCTTAACTTCTTTCAGTCTTCTTTGTTAAAACTTGATTGTTTTTTTTTTTTTTTATTTTTAAAATGTTTTATTTATTTCTGAGAGAGAGAGACAGAGACAGAGAGACAGAGAGAGAGACAGAGATGGAGACAGCATGAGCAGGGGAGGGTCAGAGAGAGAGGGAGACACAGAATCCAAAACAGGATCCAGGCTCTGAGCTGTCAGCACAGAGCCCATGTAGGGCTCGAAACCAGGAACTGTGAGATCATGACCTGAGCTGAAGTCGGATGCTTAACCAACTGAGCCACCCAGGCGCCCCAAAACTTGGTTTCGATGAGGTTTTAAAGGTTCATTTGACAATATTCTCTTTTCCCTTTTAATAATTAAGAGTCTTCAAAATATAGTGGCATTTGAACTGGAAGTTTAAAGTGAGTAATATTTTCTTCTGAGTAAAACACTCGCATGTATGTAACAATATTTTACTGTAGTGTAATTCTTTAACATTTACAATGTTTTTGACTCCCCCTAGGGCATATCATCATTTACACTTTAGGCAACACCTAGAATTTAAGTCCAGATTATAAAACTGGAAAGGACCGAGCCAAGATTTTAACTTAGATTTTCTAGCTCTCAAGTCCTGCCCCCTGCCTGCCTTTTTACTTTAAATTATTTTCTTTCTACATGTATTATTTTTTTCTTAATTTCCTTTCGTAATTTTCTAATCTGACCAAGTTAGATTTTTCTCTTATAGGATGCTTTCTACACCTTATACATTCTTGCCTGAAGTAGCTCTAGAGGATAAAGCTCTCGTCATTTCCTCACAAGACTGAACAACAGACTGATAGACTGTTTTTCCTGATCTTTAGTTCAGACTTTTGATTTGTCTTGTTACTTGTATGGACTTGCTGTCCTCCCATTTTGTGTTTATACGACTCTAACTGGCTTAGACAGTTAACCAGCACCCCTTCCCTCCCCCCACCCTATTCTTTGCTTAGCCAGTTTATATTTCTGGTGGTTTGTTGTCTAACAATCAACCTGCCCCTCTTAATGTTTTATTAACTTTTCCCCAGTTGCTGTCCTAGTGCAAAGTGATTTTGTTCCTTAGATGTGCTTATGTATTAATGTAATTCAGAGGGTCTTCAGTTTTCTCCAGGCATAGCCCAAAATTAGGGCTACAGAGATTCTCAAGATCATTGTAATTCACTTTAGGTAGTTTTTAGAATGGATACAGGAGATATCACAATCAAACAAAATAAGTGTATACAAACAGCATAAATACTAAGTCAAGCAATTATGTTATAAAAGGCTTCTTTTACAAAGTGATTCTTTAAAATGAGTGCTCCTAATGTAACAGGTATTATCAATTATGTGACAAATGTGTAGTAGACAAAAATAATAAACATTGGGAGGCATTCTTGGTTGAGAATCAATCAGAAGTGAATATAAAACATCTCTGAACTTGTAAGTAAATGAAGAAATGTAATTGTAGCTCTAAAGTAAAATATCTGTTGCAGTGGGGTGAGATACATCTGGAAGTTGTTCCTTTTTTTCCCTGCAGTAATTTTTCAGTCTCACCTTAAATTGTATGTCACTTTTTCCATTTTTTTTTGTTTCTGCATATTAGTGAAAAGAAATAGACCTCCAGTGCTTAGCATTATTTTTCTAGTGAGATGCACTATTGTTAAAATTGAAAAAATACTGTATCTTTTGGCCACTGTATTTGTAAGAACTCTTACTAATGACAAGAGGCCATAAAAGAAGGAAAAAGTACAATATTTAAATTATTATAAAATCGATATGATTATAGAGCTCTATTGGTAGACCTTTTTCACTGATAGTAACTTGGTTTAAAATTATTTAAATAGATGTCTTTGTTCTTTCATCTTTTGCTAATGATTTTGTTTCCTCAAACTTCAGAATTTTGGAAACATGCCAAAGGGCATTTTACTTTCGCAACTTTAGAGTGTGTAGAGTACCAAGATAGCCCTATGTGAGGGTTTTGTAAGGCAGCTTCCAACTCCCAGAGGAGCTGATGAAACGAGTCCTTTAGAATTCTTTTTAGCTTTTTGATTCTGTGGAGGTAACACTTGATGGTACTGAAGGTCAGCAGAGGCTTTGCCTAAATTGCATAAGCATGCATTATTGACTTTCCGTAAAAGAAGAAATACACTACATTTGCCTTATCGAATTAGCATGTACCAATGCCGCAGACAGTTTAGATTCATACCAAAACAGGATCTTTTACTAATTCAAATGCTGAATCCTGGTTTTTGAGATCATAGTCACATGATAGGCCTGGGTGGCTTCCCAGTGTTGAAAGACAAGCAAATCTAATGGCCAATGAAAAATTAGATTTCCTGTCTTGGGACTGTGAGTAACAATTCACGAAGAAACTCGCAGAGAAATCTAAGAAAATCCGGTTTAGTTAATGCTTACAATTAATTGCCACTTGTACACTGCTTTTTCTTTAATGTTATAAAGGTATTGTAGTCATTTAAAGATATTGCGCTGAGACTACAGTTTTGGTCAAATATTACATTTAAATGCTGATTTTAGGTTTACATACTGAAAAGATCAAAGAGGATTTTGTAGGTCTTCTTTGAATTCAGAAAATGTAGATTATATTGTTGTAAAACTGGAGATTTCATCAGCATCTGAGGAAGTTATATGTGAAATTGGTCATGTAATATAGAAGTTGGCTGTATCTTGTCTAGAAGAATAACAAGTCCCCAAAATACAGATGCTTCCCAACTTACAGTAGTTTTTTAAGACTTTAGGATAGTGCAGAAGCAATATGCATTCAGTAGAAACTGTACTTTGAATTTTGAATGTTGATATTTTTCCGGGCTGGGGACGTGCAGCACAGTTCTCTCTCGATGCTGGGCAGTGGCAGCAAGTCTGCTGCTCCCGGCCACCATAGGGTCACAAGGGTAAACAACCAATATACTTAGAACCATTCTGTACCCTGAGAATCATTCCATTTTTTATTTTCAGTATTCAGTAAATTTCGTGAGATACTCAGCGCTTAATTATGAAATAGGTTTTGTGTTAGATGATTTTGCCCAGCTGTAGGCTAACGTAAGTGTTCTGAGCACGTGGCAGGTAGATTAGGCTAAAGCTGTCATGTTCAGAAGGTTAGGTATTCATGCATTTTTGACTTCCTGATATTTTCAGCTTACAATGGGTTTATTGGGACATAACTCCATGGTAAGTTGAAGAAGATTTGTGCACTTAAATATGTATAAGAAATCTCATGAAGGGGCTTAAATATACCGTTCCATTGATTTTAGATGGGTTATCTGCCTGTGCTCTGGACGCAAACTGGTATGATGTGGTTTGCCCTGTACTGTCTCTGTGGTTTACTCAGAGGAAGTGGTTCTTGTGGGTGAAGGTCTGATCTTTTCAGAGATTGTTGGTGGCACATGCACTGTCAGCTTATTTCCTGTTTCATTGCCTGGTTGGGCAAGACCTTCTCAGAGCAAGTACTGCTGAAGGGGTATTTAAATATTTTGTAGTAGCAGGATGAATGGTTACAATGTCATATAACATCTACCTTTCTGGGGGTATGAGGGTTAAGTTAATGTCTGTGAGATGCTTTGAGATCCTAAGATGAATAGGGCAGACATATTCATAATCATATTTGCAAGTTACTGCTATGTTCAGATATTGCTCAAATTTAAGCAAGAAACTTTTTTTTTTTTTTTTTTTTTTTTTTTTTTTTTTTTTTTTTTTTTTTTTTTTTTTTTTTTTTTTTTTTTTTTTTTTTTTTTTTTTTTTTTTTGCAGTAGAGTGTTACTCTGTGGACCTTGACTTCTGTAGCCATTCAAGTGTTGTTTAATCACTGTGAGAGTCATGGTTAGGAGTTTTTCTTTGTTTTCTTCTAACCCTTTATAAAATTTTATCGTCCATGGGTTAACTTAATGGAGTGGATACCTTTTCTACAGTACTGGTTAAGTCTTGTTCACTAAACAATGGTTCAAGCATGCTTTTTCACTAGTATAACTGGCTCCCAGAAATAATAGAATTTAGAGAGTTTTCCTTTGAAATCCTGGCTGTACCACTCGCTCATATACAAAACCTTGTATTGGCTTTGCTCGAACCTTAAGAGCAAACAACTGATTGAATTACAGATGTCATACTTCTGGGGTTTTTTTGTTTTTTGTGTTTTTGCTTACATTTAGCCTTTGCTGCTTTAAAAAAATTAACAATGAACATTTTCTGGGAAGAGACTTTCTTTACAGCTACCTTGCCAACTAAGTTTTGAGTTCCTCAAAAGTAGAATAGTTCTTATTCATTTTTAAGTAATTACTATTTGCTTTAGTGTGCTTTTATTTTTTAATATAAAAAATCATAAGGAAGAAGAAAATAGTCTAAATTATTCAGCTACTTAAATAATGTTGTTCAGGTTAAAAAAAAAAACACCCAAAAATTCAAATGATATATAATGGAATAATAAAGTCTCCCTCTGATCTTACCTCTATCCCTATATACCTATCACTTTTCATACTCCCCTCACAGGTAACTACAGCTAAATTTTCTCCGTCTTCCAAAACATCCTTACAATATAGCAGCCTATCATTTTAATATTCTTTGTATCTAGCCAGTAGTAGGTATATCAGTTTCTGCTATGGTTGTACTACCATAACAACAGCTTCAAATTTCAGTGGCTTAAAACACTGGTTTATTTCTTGCTGGCATTACACCTTGTTAACTGTGGATTGGCTGTAACATTTTTGGAAACCCGGCTGAAGGAACAGGCCCTGTCTGGAATATGTCATTTGCGTGGCAGAGGGAGAGAGCAGGAAACATGCAAACATGCAGTGGCTCTTAAAGCTTCTACTCAGTCATGGTGTCCATATATCACTCATGTGTCATTGGCTAAAGCAAGTCATACAGTCAGGCTCATCGTCAGTGTGCCAGGGAGGTATATGCCTCCTACAGGTGCTATTGCAAGTCACATAATAATGGGTGAGGGTGTAGAAACCTCTCAGGGAAGGAAAGAGGAGAGTGAAAAATTAGGAACAATAACAAAGTCTACCACAGGAAGTACTCCGTAAATGCACCTTAGACGGGTTGTTTTGAATCTGTAAAAGCTTTTTTTTTTTAATGGAATATTTCAAAGATACACAGAAGTCCAGAGAAATGGTATGATGAACCTCCATGTTCACATCATTAGCTTCAGTAATTACCAGTGCCTTGGTTCATCTGTTTTCATGCCCTACTTCTCCATCAGATTATTTTGAAGGAGTTTCTTGATATTTCACCCATAAATATTTCTCTAAGTATCTCTGGAAGATAAAGTCTGAAAGTGTGACTTCCTTTAGTAAATTCTTACTGTCTAGTAGTTTGGGGTAGTGGTACCAGGGACTGACAGGTGTCAAGTAGGAGAGGATGTTCATGGAGTATATCTGCAATTTGACAGCCAGGAACCTGTTTTGATTTCATTTTGAGTATTTCTTGAGGAGGCTTAGCAGCAGAAAGTCATCTGTTTTCCCAGTACCTCCTTTTCTCCACTTTAGAGGGAGAGGGAGAGAGAGAGAGAGAGTGTGTGTGTGTGTGTACAGCAGAAGCAGGTAATTAACCCCTGGAAAAAATAACATTGCAACAGATTTGATTTGCAGGAGGTTTCATGTCTCACTGAGCCTCTGTTGGCATGATGCCATTTGAAAGGAATCCCAGCCCTTAATGGCTCTCAGTCTTCTGGGAGTTTACTCTGGAGGAAGAACATCAAAATCGTTTATAAAAATCTTATATTCACCTACGCTATTTGCTGTGCAGAGAAAGGCTTGATCAATCTTTAAGGAGATCCCTGAGATGATCTAAAATTTAGGAAGGGAGTCCATCCAACTTTAGCTTAGAAATAATTAAAGCCACTTTCCACTGCTCAGGTTAGTTGTCTGAGGGACTTAAAGCCTCCATTTTGACTTAAGACTTTATAGATATTATTAGCATACAGTGTTTACTTGTCGTTTCTGCATTATGCATCTGTGATCAAGAGCTTCACAGGGAAATTCTTTGGGGAAAGGCGTATTATGTAACCAACAGCGGGCAACTAAACAGATACAATCCTTTCTTCAGTTTGTAGATTGGCAGGTGACAGTGAGGTAATCAAAGAGGATTTTTAGACCAGTGAATAAATTATTATATGTAACATGATGAAAGTGGTTTATTTTAGTACAGTACTACTAGCTAATTTTGTTTCCTTAATGGGCTTCTGGCTTTGGTTGCTTGGGACAATATAGCCTATTTAAAACATAAATAGTATTTTCCCCATGGAGAGTAACTCTTGGACTTGCCATTGTTCGTGTTATTTTTCTATTGTATCACAGTTGAAAAAGAGTTGTTTTCGGAGATAATAATTTGTCAGTACCTTTGTCAGAGCAGCATGTTTGTACTTCGGTTGCATTTGTTAGTTGCACAATTTGGGGAAAGATGTGTGATTTCCAGTTACTGTATTTACTCAGAAGCTCTACAAGATCAGAATTCTCAAGACAGCGTTTAAAAGTAAGTTGGGTGTGTTGCCTGGATATGACCTGTAAAAAAAGAGAAGCTTCTCACCATGCAATTATTGCTTAATAAGATACAAGGTACAATTCTGTCTCTAAAAATAGGAATTAAGTGAAATATTATATGGGTAAATATTAGTAATTATATTAATTTGACTCCATTGGCAGAATTCTTTTTGAGACTATCCTCTTTGTTAGCTGTTAAAGGAAAAGGTGTTTTAGTTCTTAATTTTATGTGTGTGTATATATATTGTGTGTGTGTGTATATATGTATATATATATTTAGCTTTTGTAAAAGGGAGCAACAGAAGGGAACTGTTTGAGGCTGATGCAGAATAAAGAGCCTCCTGGGTTTAGTGTGTCGCACCTGTTCTGCTCCTTATTACATCTGAGAGACCACAGGCAGTTTTCTCATCCGTGAAGTGGGGATAACAATACTTACTTGGCAGAGCTGTTGTGAAGGTTAAATGAGAACGTATTTAAGCACCTTGCATGTAAGAAGTCAGTAAGTTAGAGTAGCTGTTAGGTTTTCCGAAAATTTGATCTTTGCATATAAAAGGGTTTTGAATTCACATGTATTTGCTGCTGATACTGCTGTGATGGTGCTTTCTCCTTGCTGTGATAATATTCCTGATCCTTTATATTTCAAATTATAGGTTGTTTTTAGGATTAAGGTACATTTAGAAGTGAGGAATAGACACAGACAGTTATTTCAGTTCAGATGGAAACAGTAACTAACTCTTTAGTTGCTGAAGTGGTAAGACTTCTAGGCGTGGCAGTCAATTTTTACATCTGCCTTTTGTTCCCTCAGAATTTGTCCAGTTGTGTCTTTATAATATTTGTTCATTTGTTTATTCATTTATTCAGTAAATAATGAATGGCTGCTCTTTCTGGGTCATTGTGTTGGCAAAGTTAGTTTGAGGTCTTGCTGCCTGTTGATTTATATTTAACAATTAAGAAACTTACCTGTGAGAGTGACATCCATTGAGTCGTGCTGTGGATTAAGGTGAGAAGTCATGTGTGTTTTGCGGAAATAGTGGTATAAAATTATTACTGATGAAATTTATCTTATTTTCCACAGTAAATTATTTCCCATCACAAACTGACCTTTTATGTTTCCTTTTTATTTTTCAGTTTAGTTACATTTTGGTGAGTTACCTAAAGTGAAAAGGACAGTGTTTTCAGGTGAAATTTAAGAAGCTTTAGATGTTCATTGCTTTTGAATGGAAGAGATCACTTTTTATTGATGAGTCATTGCTTTAGTCACCATTTCAAGGAGACCTTCTTATTAGCTCCCTCTTTGAAGATGCTAGCAACCTGTTAAGCCTATACTTTGTACATCCAATGGTGAATATGTTGATTTGATCAGTGAAAGATTCTGAAAAGCACAGTAGTTTGTTTAGCAAGACAGTGCTTAAATCCTGATGGCTTGGTGTACTAGTATTTTATACTTCAGAAAGGTGGAAAGGTGACTGTGGGTAAAAATGAACACTTTAAAGTAGATGAAATTAGTCTTACAAAGAAATTTGGGAGGTGGTAAAGGATTTTTATGTGTATTGACTGCATATTAAGTGCTAGGCACTGTCCCAAGAACTTTTTGTGCATTGTCTTTTTTAATCTTCTTAGCTGTGTAAGTTAAATATTGTTGTCCCCATGTTAAAACAGAAAAATGAGCCTTTAAGACATTCACAAACTTGCTTAAGGTCACAAGTTTCTAAGCAAAAGAGTTAGGATTATGATTCCAGTGCTCATTTTCTTTTGGCCTTCTGGTCTCAGGCCTGCTTATACTGAGTCAGATTGGCTCATCTGAATCAGTCCGTCGATCTTTTGAATCAGGTGGATGAAGCCCAGAAAGTGGATTTTGTCTTCAACAACACCATTAAAGTGTTGTCTTGCATTATAGTTTTATAACTGTATTTTATTCTTTCTATTTTTAATCACCTATTCACTTATTCCCTTTTCCAGATTGCTGACATGAGGGATTTTGTCTCATTTCCTCTAAAGAATGGCCACATTGTGTTTTGGCTTCTTATTCATTGCTTTAAATATACACATATCTGTAAACATTGGACTTTTTTGAAGCCTAATATATGTTGCTTATAAATCATTTTCCATTATAACTATTCTAAAGTTCTTTTAAGAAGTTTAAGGCCCATCTAGATCAAGTTTTGTGGCTTTTTTTTTTTTTTTTTTGTATTGTAAGCACACAGAGCAGTGAGAAGGGACTTAAAAAATTGTTATACTGAGTACAAGGAAGAAAAGGCAGCAACTGAATGATTTTAATACTAGATGATCAGGCCTTTGTGACATGTAAGGGACTTAAGCAAATTGGGTTTAAGTTTTTCCTAAACAAGAGTCTTTGGTTAAGTGGCAATAGAGATATTTTTCTTTAAAGATTTCTTGTTATAATAGTGATCTTTCCCTTCTTTATCATTCATTTTATATTTTCTACCTCTCAAAGAAAGATGTAAATGTTTTTATTCTAAAGCTCAAGATTTATCTTCTGAGCCATAAAAGAGTTAATTTTAGTCTTTGTTTTTTCTTTTTAAATGACTTCTGTTGTTGTAATTGAAATTCTGCAGCACGAATCATTTTATTGGTCTAGCCACTTTTTATGCCATAACATTGGAAAGGAAATTTGCTTACGAGGTATTTTTAAGTATAATTTTTAAACCTAATCCTTTTAAATTATAAATTATTGTTTTTGTTTTTTGCATTTTCTTGGTAACCTCAGAGAATCTAGAACAGAGGTAGGCAGATAGTTGATTTAGAAAAGAAGCCTCCAAATGAAATCTTTTATTGAATAAGTACTGCTTCTAGGTAGAAAAAGGCTAGGAAATTACAATTTGAGAATTTTACTAGGTTTAAAACCCACAGAGAGGATGCCTGCAGAAAAGCAATGCCCTTTGAAGCATTCTTCTGGATGTGGAGACTTGTAGCCCTTAGGGAGATCTGCAGACATCCGCTAAGCTGAGTTCTGGGAAGCGGCTTTTTCCCAGGCTTGCAGCCTCCCTGTGGGGTAAAGGTCTGTTAATTTTGCATAAATATTTACCATATCTCATTTTAGCTAGCATTGCTTCCTCACACTGTTAACAATAAGGAAACCTTTGCTTATCCAGCTTGAAAAGTTTACTGTTCTCTATATGACTAGTCTGGAGTATGTTCTGTTACTTTCTTGAGGGTTGCCGAAGTGAAAAATCAGACTGGAAAAAATAACAAGGAGGTAAACAACCAATTCATAGTCTATAAATAATCTAGTTATTATAGAAATATTTGCCCATGCTTATTTTTTGTACTTAAAAATGAGAAGGTTGTTATCCGACAACAGTGTAGTTCACTTCAGTCGTGTCACATATAACAAATCAAATTATTGTCACTTTCATATATTTGTATGGTGCTAGTAGTCATTTACATTTATTATACTTTTATACTTGTTTTCTCACTTAGTAACAACAACAGCTTCCATTTATCAAGCATCATTCTAAATGCTTTATAGGCATTGTATTTAATGCATAGAACGATACCACAAGGCAAATGTTATTCTCATTTTACTGATGAGGAAAATCTTAGTTTCATAGCCATTCAGTGACTAGTCCGGCATTTCCCAGCTAGTACATTTTTGAAGCCAGGTTTCAAATCCAAGTCTTTTGACTCTTAGTTCTTGTATTTGCTACTGCACATAATTTTGGGTACCTATCATTTCTGTAAAGTCAGAATTCAAACACAAATAGAAAGTACAAAGTTATTTGAATTTTCAGCCAAAGAAGGCTATTCAGTTTCTTTTAATATAATTTGAAGCAGGAATTCCTTTTTTTTTTTTTAAAAAAGATTCAGACCATAACCAGTAAAGAAATTAAATTAGACATCAAAAATCTCCCAAAAACCAAGAGTCCAGGGCCAGATGGCTTTCCATGGGAATTCTATCAAATATTTAAAGAAGAGTTAACACCTATTCTCTTGAAACTGTTCCAAAAAATAGAAATGGAAGAAAAGCTTCCAAACTCTCTCTATAAAGCCAGCATTACCTTGATTCCAAAACCAGACGAAGACCTCACTAAAAAGGGAGAGCTATAGACCAATTTCCCTGATGAACATGGATGCAGAAATCCTTAACAAGATATTAGCGAACCGGATCCAACAACACATTAAAGAAATTACTCACCATGACCAAGTGGGATTTATACCTGGGATGCAGGGCTGGTTTAATATCCACAAAACAATCAATGTGATTCATCATATAAGAAAGGACAAGAACCATATGATCCTCTCAATAGATGCAGAGAAAGCATTTGACAAAATACAGCTTCCTTTCTTGAAAAAAAAAAAAAAAAAACCTCAAGAAAGTATGGATAGTAGGATCATACCTTGATATCATAAAAGCTATATATGAAAGACCCAATGCTAACATCATCCTCAATGAGGAAAAACTGAGAGCTTTCTCCCCTAAGGTCAGGAACATGACGGGCATGTCCATTCTCACCACTGTTATTCAACATAGTATTCGAAGTCTTAGGCTCAGCCATCAGACCACACAAAGAAATAAAAGGGATCCAGATTGGCCAGGAAGAGGTCAAACTTTTACTCTTCACAGATGACACGATACTCTATACGGAAGACCCACAAGATTCCACCAAAAAACTGCTAGAACTGATCCATGAATTCAGCAAAGTCGCAGGATATAAAATCAATGAACAGAAATCGGTTGCATTCCTGTACACCAATAATGAAGTAACAGAAAGAGAAATCAAGGAATCGATCTCACTTACAGTTGCACCAAAAACCATAAAATACCTAGGAATAAATCTAACCAAAGAGGTGAAGAATCTATACAATGAAAATTACAGAAGGCTTATGAAAGAAATTGAAGACAAAAAAATGGAAGAATATTCCATGCTCCTGGATAGGAAGAACAAATATTGTTAAAATGTCAATACTACCCAAAGCAGTCTACATAGTCAATGCAATCCCTACCAAAACGACAGCAGCATGCTTCACAGAGCTAGAACAAACAATCCTAAAATTTGTATGGAACTGGAAAAGACCCCGAATAGCCAAAGCAATCTTGAAAAAGAAAACCAAAGCTGGAGGCATCACAATCCAAGACTTCAAGCTCTATTACAAAGCTGTAATCATCAAGACAGTATGGTATTGGCACAAAAACAGACACTCAGATCAGTGAACAGAATAGAGAACACACACATGGACCCTCAAACATATGGCCAACTAATCTTTGACAAAGCAGGAAACTATTCGCAGTAGAATAAAGACCGTCTCTTAAGCAAGTGGTTCTGGGAAAATTGGACAGTGACATGCAGAAGAACGAACCTGGACCACTTTCTTACACCATACACAAAAATAAACTAAAAATGGATGAAAGACCTAGACATAAGACAGGAAGCCATCAAAATCCTCGAGGAGAAAGCAGGCAAAAGCCTCTTTGACCTTGGCTGCAGCAACTTCTTACTCAACACGTCTCTGGAGGCAAGGGAAGCAAAAGTAAAAATGAACTATTGGGACTTCATTAAAATAAAAAGCTTCTGTACAGTGAAGGAAGCAATCAGCAAAACTAAAAGGCAACGGATGGAATGGGAAAAGACATTTGCAAACGACATATCAGATAAAGGGTTAATATCGAAAATCTATAAAGAACATATCAACCCAACACTCCAAAAACAAATAATCCAGTGAAGAAATGGGCGAAAGACATGAATAGACCCTTCTCCAAAGACGACATCCAGATGGCCAACCAACACATGAAAAATGCTCAACATCACTCATCATCAGAGAAATACAGATCAAAATCACAATGAGATACCACCTCATACCTGTCAGAATGGCTAACATTAGCAATTCTGACAACAACAGATGTTGGCAAGGATGTAGAGAAAGAGGCTCTCTTTTGCACTGCTGGTGGGAATGCAAACTGGTGCAGCCACTCTGGAAAACAGTATGGCGGTTCCTCAAAAAATTAAAAATAAAACTACCCTATGACCTAGCAATTGCATTATTAAGTATTTATCCAAGGGATACAGATGTGCTGTTTCAAAGGGGCACATGCATCCCAATGTTTATAGCAGCACTATCAACAATAGCCAAAGTATGGAAAGAGCCCAAACGTCCATAGATGGATGAATGGATAAAGAAAATGTGGTGTTTATATATATACAATGGAGTATTACTCGGCAATCAGAAAGAATGAAATCTTGCCATTTGCAACTATGTGGATGGAACTAGAGGGTATTAGGCTAAACTAAATTAGAGAAAGACAGGTATCGTATGACTTCACTCATATGAGGACTTTAAGATACAAAACAAACATTAGAGGAGGGATGCCAAAATAATATAAAAACGGGGGGAGGGGCAAAACAAAGAGACTCAAATACGGAGAACAAACAAGTTTACTGGAGGGGTTGTGAGAGGGGAGATGGGCTAAATGGGTAAGAGGCATTAAGGGATCTATTCCTGAAACCGTTGTTGCACTATATGCTAACTAACTTGGATGTAAGTTAAAAAAATAAAAACAAAAAATTAAATTTTTTAAGTTACCTCTACACCCAACTTGGGTCTTGATCTCACAACCCTAAGATCAAGGGTTGCATGCTACATGGACTGACCTATCCATGCTGCCTCTACAGTAGCAATTTCTTTTTTTTTTTTTTTTTTTAATTTTTTTTTAATGTTTTATTTATTTCTAGGAGAGAGAGAGAGAGACAGCGTGAGCAGGGGAGGGTCAGAGAGAGGGAGAGACAGAGACTGAAACAGGCTCCAGGCTCTGAGCTGGCAGTCAGCACAGAGCCCGACGCGGGGCTCGAACCCACGAACCGTGAGATCATGACCTAAGCGAAAGTCGGACGCTTAACCGACTAAGCCACCCAGGCGCCCCATACAGTAGCAATTTCTAAACTGTGTTCCAGAGAACATCAGTACACTTTAATAGAAATATCGTTTTTTTATTTTGCCAAATTGTCTTAAGACCCTTCTATTGTCTCTGGCACACAAGGCAAAAGGTAGAATGTCAAATGGAATCAATATGTCATCCCCAAACTTGTATTTTATTCTTTAAAAAAGGTCCAGTCCTTCTTATTAGTCAAAAGCAGTCCAGCATTTGCAGTTTCATATGATTTATCCTGGGAGCTTTATCAGTATGAGTACGTCTTAGATCTTGTCATTGCTTGGAAGGGTTCCACTTTGAAATTTTTGTGTTTTTCTCTCTTACCATCTCTTCCTTCTCCCTCATACCCTTTTGCATATAGTCTTCACTTTCATGGTCATCACCAGGCTTCTCATCTCCTGTCTGATGCCATCTAGAACCTCTGCTCTTCCTCAGCCTTTTACTTATTTCTAATTGAGTCCTTTTGCCATTTCCTGCACTTTTCTAACCACATAGTAAATACCCAGTAGGCTTCTTGGATTACCTTTCATTTTTCTTTAGAGTAACCTATCAAGTTATTTCAAAGATGATACCTTCTATTTTGACCTTTCTAACCCTTTCTTTACCTACCTAAGAGATAGTAACCCAGCCATTAATCTGTCCACCCAAAATATATTTATTGAGTAAAAGTTATATAATAGGTGCTATAATATTTTATACATATTATTTTACTTTTTTACTAATTTTATTTTACTATTTTAATTGTCATAATGATCATGTGAAATAATGCGTTTTGTTATAAAATGTCCATTTGACAGGGAAGAAACACCTCAGAAAGGTTAAGTGGTGTGCCTAGTGTGTGATAAAACTAGGATTTTAGTCTGAATTTGTCTGACTTTGCAACCTACATTCTTAAATACTATGCTGTACTACCAGATATATTAGCATTGAATGAGGAGTGATAGACTACTCAAGGGAGACAAACATGTAGGCAGCTAAGTGCGCAAGGTAGAGTAGGGACTTGAGAAGAATCAGTACTTTCTGGATAGATCAGAAATAGCTTCACAGAAGAGGTGAATGCTTCTGTTGAATCTTGTAAGATGGAGTGTAGTTACCAGACAGGAGAGGTATGAAAGAGCATATCAGGTAGAAGTAGCAATATGATCGAAGACACAGAGGTGAATTACTCATGGTTTCTTGGAATGCGTATAGGTGATTAGAGCAGAGAGGTTGGTGATGGGCATAGCAGTTGATAACATTGCAGTGATGGGAGGCACCAGATTATTTTTATGTTCTGAGGAGATGGGGTTTTATCTTCTGGATTGTAGGAGGCCACTGAAGACCTCTAATCAGGAGGGTAATAAGATCAGTGTTACGTCATAGCATGATCATTTGGGAGGCAGTGTGAAGACTGGATTAGTCTCAAGGCGTGGTTTTAGGGGCCGAGAGGCCAACAAGGAGATGTTTTTCAGTAATCCAGATGAAAAGATGAAGTCCTAAACTGAAGTTGTAATGGTACACAGAAAAGAGAAGAAGTGAATAGAGCTATTAAGAAGATGTTAAGAATACTAGTAGTATGAAAGGGTAGGTGGTGAAAGGGAAGACCTTTCTGGCTTGGGTGTTTTGATGTTGGTACCATTTGCCAAGATGGGAGTATAAAAGGGAGGAGGCACAGTTTTGTTTTGTTTTATTATGTTTGTTTGGCTGACTGGTTAGATGAAAGATTGAGAAGAGAACAGATATAGTAAGGGGCAGATTTAGTTTAAGGTGCTATAGTAGTTGTCTGTTGCTGCATATAGATTATCCGAAAGCAGTACATAAACTTTACTTATGGTAGCCCTAAGACAGATGTGGCTATTTAAACTTAAACTAGTTAAAATCAGAGAGAATTGAAAATTTAATTCTTCAGTCACATTAACCACATTTAAGTGTTCAGTAGCCACATGTAGTCAGTGGGTACTGTGTTAACATTAGACCTAGAACATTTTAATCATTGCAAAAAGTTCTGTCAGACAGTGCTGCTAAACATTTCTTATCTCCTATAACTTGCTGTGATCAGATCAGGGAGCAACTTAGCTGGGTGGTTCTGCTTTGAGGTCTCTAATGGGGCTGGAGCCAAGATGTCTGCTACTGAATAAGCAAAGGCTTCAGTGGAGCTGGTGGACCCACGTCCAAGGTGACTCACTCACATGCTGGGCGAGTGCTTGTTGTTGGTAGGAGGCCTCAGGTGCTCATCAGGTGAGCCTCTCCATGAGGATGATTGAGGCAGCCGACTTTACCCAGAGCAAATGATCTCAGCAAGGTGGAAGCCATAATAACCTTTCTGAGCTGACCTCAGAAGTCACACTACTGTCATCTTTGTAATAGTCTGTTGGTAACACAAATCAATTCTATTCAGTGTGGGAGAGAACTATACAGACATGAATTCCAGGAAGCAAGATTCTTTAGAGGATATTTTAAGGATATTGATCGCCATGGGTACCTATGGAATATCCAGGTGTAAATGGCTGTTCGGTGACATATATGTCAGCGATACAGAAGTGAGGTCTTGGCTGCTGCTCTTGTGTTTGTTATGGTAGCTGAAGTAATTTGAATAGGTTAGTTCAGAAGAATAAGATTGTGTGGGAAGGGTGACCAAAATAATATCTTGGGTCACATGTTTGGTGGGGGAGGGGGGGACAGGAGTGCTCTCAAAGGTGATTCAGAAATGGTTACAGAGAGGCAAGGGAATGGTACAGAGGAATAGGAATACCAGGAGAGTACAGATACATGTACAGAGGAAACTACATGAAGGAGTAAAGTGGAAAGTAAAATGTAATTAATGTTGTTAAATGATATAAAAGAGTCAAGTAAAACATAGAATAGTCATTCTTTCAAAAATTACTTACTGAATAATTATGCTGCAAACCAGAGGAAGATAATATAGAGAATAAGTTTCTGATAACTTATGCAGGCATACTTCAGAGACAGTGCAGCTTCCGTTCCAGGCCACTATAATAAAGCACATATCATAGTAAAGCAAGTCAAATGAATTTTTTGGTTTTTCCGTGCATATACAAGTTATGTTTGCGTCATACTGTAGTCTGTTAAGCATGTGATTGTATTATGTCTAAAAAAAGTACATACCTTAACTAAAAATACTTAGCACTAAAAAATGCTAACCATCATATGAGCTTTCAGCAAGTCCTAATCACTGATTACAGAGCACTCTAACAAACATAATAATAATGAAAAAGTGTGAAATATTGTGAGAATTAACAAAATGTGACACAGAGACATGAAGTAAACATGTTGGAAAAATGTCACTGATAGACTTGCTCGATTCGGGGTTGCCACAGACCTTCAGTTGGTACAAAACGCAATATATGCGAAATGCAGTAACATGAGATATGACTGTGATAGTCTGAGGAGACATGGCTAAGGGAAGTTTTCTTGGAGGAAGGTAATACCTTCATGAAGAACCTCTTTAAAAGGTGAGGATTCGAGTAGGATGTTTAGGTGTGTGTTTGGGGGGTGCTGGTGGTAGTGATGTGGATAATAGAGTGGACATATTAGAAAGTATGTTTTTTTTATGTGTGAGATACTTCTAGAACATGAAATTTGTGGTGGAGGAAAGTGGTGAGAAAGAGATTGAAAAGATAGTCGTCTTGAATGCACAGCAAGGAACTGCTTTTATCTTGCAGGCTATTTTTTTCTTTACTGAAATTATCTGGATACTGGCTTAACAATTTGCCCTAGTCTTATAATCATAGAACTATCAGTTACTTAATTTTTTAGATGGAATTTTGTGCATATGTATATATTTTTTTGAATTTTCTGGCTTTTTTAAAAGTTTATTCTTGAGAGAGAGGAGTGTGCATGCATGTGAGTAGGAGGAGGGCAGAAAGAGAAGGAGAGAGAGAATCCCCAAGCAGGCTCTGCACAGTCAGTGCACAACCCACAAGACTGTGGGTTTTGTGGGGCTCGACCCATGAAACTGTGAGATCATGACCTGAGCTGAGATCAAGAGTCAGACACTTAACTGGCTGAGCCATGCAGGTGTCCCTGGAATTTTATATTTTATGTTGCTTGTAATTTTAACATGTATAATTGTTAATATGTTTTTTAACATAGCTTTTTATTTTATTTTATTTTTTTGAGTAGTTTATTGTCAAGTTGGTTTCCATATAACACCCAGTGCTCATCCCCACAAGTGCCCTCCTCCATGCCCTTCGCCCCCTTCCCCACCCCCCCCCATCAGCCCTCAGTTTGTTCTTGGCATTCAAGAGTCTCTCATGGTTTGCCTCCCTCCCTCTCCCCCACTATTTTTCCTCTTCTTCTCCCCCATGGTCCTCTGTTAAGTTCCTCCTAATCCTCCTATACGTGCAAACATATGGTATCTGTCCTTCTCTGCCTGACTTATTTCGCTCAGCATAACACCCTCAAGTTCCATCCATGTTGCTACACATGGCCAGATTTCATTCTTTCTCATTGCCATGTAGTATTCCATTCTGTAGATAAACCACATCTTCTTGATCCATTCATCCATTGATGGACACTTAGGCTCTTTCCATTTTTGGCTATTGTTGAGAATGCTGCTATGAACATTGGGGTACATGTGCTCCTATGCATCAGCACTCCTGTATCCCTTGGGTAAATTCCTAGCAGTGCTATTGCTGGGTCATAGGGGAATTCTATTGTTAGTTGTTTGAGGAACCTCCATACTGTTTTCCAGAGGGGCTGCACCAGTTTACATTCCCACCAACAGTGTAGGAGGGTGTCCGTTTCTCTACATCCTCGCCAGCATCTGGAGTTCTCTGATTTGCTCATTTTAGCCACTCTGACCGGCGTGAGGTGGTTTCTCAGTGTGGTTTTGATTTGTATTTCCCTGATGAGGAGGGATGCTGAGCATCGTTTCATGTGTCTGTTGGCCATCTGGATGTCCTCTTTGGAGAAGTGTCTGTTCATATCTTCTGCCCATTTCTTCACTGGATTGTTTTAACATAGCTTTTTAAATTGAAAATCCATTTCCAAAGGAAACTTGATTTCCTTATTACGAATAGAAGATCAGTATTTTTGCCACTTACAGAAGGCAACAAAAGAAAAAAATTACAAAACTGCTAAAGTTTTTAAAAATTAAAAAGGAAATACAGTAATGCACCCTTTGATTGACAGAAATGTCTGCCTGAAATATCAGTTCCTCAGTGAGAAGACTGTTTTTAGTCAGCAATGCAAGGATATTTGTTTGGACACTGCTTGGTGTATAACTAAGAAGAGACTTGAGGTCATTAAGACAGATGCATTGTTAAAATTTTGATGTTAACAAATACCAGGAATCCCAACTCTCAAGTATTTGTAGTTGGAAGGGTCAGAAGCTTAGTTAATGGTCAACTTTGATCAACAGTTTATACTAATACTCGATCTTTTGTTC
Organism: Hyaena hyaena; assembly: GCF_003009895.1. Taxonomy (NCBI): domain Eukaryota; kingdom Metazoa; phylum Chordata; class Mammalia; order Carnivora; family Hyaenidae; genus Hyaena; species Hyaena hyaena. The sequence goes on along the minus strand of NW_024080669.1, from coordinate 610,169 downwards.
CACGAAATCATGTAAAGGAATTTTTAGAATCTGTTCTTCTGAATGTGTCCAGTTATTTATTAGGTGATGTTCATGAACTGGAAAAAGAGGTTCCTCATCTACTCTTTGCTGCCATCTGGTTTGGGAAAGTTCTTCTGAAAAAATATCAAATCTGTCAAGCATCTTTTATAACATCCAAAATATTTTCAGTGGTTTTTCAGACAAGTCCTCAAGTGGTCCTTTTAGAGAAGAAAAAAAAAATCCAGCTCACGTATCTTGTGATTTTAGTCTTGCAGTTATCTTGTTTGCTTTGTTTTGTACATGGAATACTTTAATTCGTTAGGATAAATTTAAGTTGTTCACATGAGCAGATATATTTGTCAGGATGTGCTTATTTGCCGAGCTTGTCTCAGTCACGCATATGATCTCACAAATTGAAGATTTCTTCCAAAATAGTTGAAATTCTTCCTGCATCCCAAATGGATGTGTGAAGACTTTTCCACTATTTCTGCCAGACTATATACATAGTTCTAGTTTTGAAGTTAAGATAGGGAATACTTTCATAAGATTTTTAATGAATGTTTTCAGGCTCCAGTGGCTGAGAAAAAGCATGCAAATAACAGCATTAGAGATGCTACACAGTGCCCAGAAAAGAGTATCATTCCTGATGTTAAGATCCAGTTTTGGAGTGTCACAAGGTGGCTGGTTAGGGCTAAGAAACTGTTGGAGGAAATGTGGTAAAGATGGGGGGTCACTTAGGAATTGATGAAGTCCTGTAACATCAAGGGTAACTTTTAAATATGACCAAGTCTCGAACAATGTGACTAACAGATTTAGGAAGGAGGGAGGGGCGAAGCAATCTCTCAGTTAACCTCAATTTAATGGACTCCCATTTCCTCTGTAGGGCAGGACTTTTACCTGCAGTGGATTAAATGTTTGTGTCCAGTAGGCTACTTTGTAGTATGTCTGAATACTTCTGCTTCTGGTTGTACTGTATAATCCTAACCTGTTGTACTTGTATTGGAATTAGATGATTTAGTTAAATATTATGAAAAACAATGAAATATGAGCAAAGCAAGAAGGGTATTTCTATGACTGAGTTGTGTGCACTTTGGAAATGTGAATAGAGGCTTGTCAGTAAAGAAATTGCTTAATTATATTAGATGTGACTGAAAAACAACTATTAGTTATTTGGGAAAAAAGTAGAGTCTAGTGAGTATTTTTAGTTTCTTGGTCTACTGTAACGAAACTGAAACAAGAAATAAATCATAGCTGAGGTATTTGTAGTTCATACAAAAAAGATAATAGGGCACTTGAATCAACAAAACCTTACTTAAGGAAAAGGCCTTGATCCTACATTTAAAAATTGGTAAAGAAATGTACACTTACATGTTTTCTTGTTTTTTAAATGTTTTATTTATTTTTGAGAAGAGCAAGAAAGGGCAGAGAGAGGGAGATAGAGGATCTGAAGTGGGCTCTGCCCTGAAAGCAGTGAGCCTGATGTGGGCCTTGAGCCTGTGAACTGTGAGATCATGACCTGAGCTGAGGCTGGATTCTAAACCAATTGAGCCACCCAGCTGCCCCTTGCATATTCTGCATTGAAGTTTAAGGTATATATGAGTGGGTTTTTTTTTTTTTTTTTTTAACACTTCTTTTAACTGTCTCCCCCCCCCCCCCCAATTAACTAACCAATCACTAGTATCAGTGAATTGAAGTTTTTACTGTATGGCTCAAGGCATGTCATGACTTCAAGTCTGCTAATTATTAGTGCTCCTACTTCCAAGAATGGTTTACTTGCATTGCATTTTTAATTTTCTAAAATTTAACAATGGTTTGTATTTTTTTGCCTACTCTTGCCTTCTATTTGTGGCAAATAATATTGGCTTTTTACTTTTAATAGTGAAATAAAGTTTCCGTAGTACTTAAAGGAAAACATTAAGCAGCTAATAGTTCAGGGCTTATGTGACTGGCAAATCAATAAGGTAGTATATAAATGCGAAAAATAGTGGCCCTCAGGTTAGAGGCAAGTTCCTTAGCGTGCATTTAAGACCACTCATGATTTGGCCTCTAACTTTTCTGGTGACATGTCACCACTTTCAGTTACCTCCATTGTCATGTTGGTCAGCATAGGGGCTGCCTCTTCTCAAGAATTGAGCCCGGACTGGATCTGGAAGGCAGCTAGTCCAGAGAGAATTTGATAGGACACTGCTTTGGATGCTTTGGTGCTTTTATTATTTTTTTCTTTTTGAAACTGCAATTTAAGGAAATATGCCTGGGAGGATTGTGGTAAAGCGCTGTTTTTTATACTCTACAATTGAGCATATAAAGTGGTTTTAAACTTTACAGAAAATAATTTGACAATATAGCTCAAAAGCCTAAGAAGTATTTAAACCTTTTGATCCATTAATGCCAATTTTAGTATATATCTGAAGACATAAAAGGAAATAAAGTTTTAATTGTCAGTTTTTATGCAGAGATGTCAGCCACATCATTATTTGTAGTAGGGACAAAGAGGAATCAATCTAAGTCTGGTGTCTCTGAAAAGGTAGACCTAAGAATTGTAGTGGCAAGGAGCTGTCAGAAGATCAGTGTTAATAAGTTACTGTATGACATTTGATAGAATATTATATATTCAATCACTGAAGACATTTTCAAGTAAACTTTAATGGGAAGGCATCCACGGCATATGAAAAGTAGAAGATAAAACTTCAACTATAATGCCAGTTATGTTTTAAAAAACATATATAGTGCACAGGGTGCCTGGGTGGCTCAGTCGGTTAAGCTTCCAACTTTGGCTCAGGTCATGATCTCACGATTCGTGGATTCGAGCACTGCGCTGGGCTGTGCTGACATCTCAGAGCCTGGAACCTGCTTCAGATTCTGGGTCTCCTCCACTCTCTGCCCCTCCCCTGCTCATATTCCGTCTCTCTCTCACTATTTAAAATTTAAAATATTTTAAATAGTGCTTAAAATATTTAATATTTAGACTTCTAGGTCATGTACTAATTTTAAAAATGTTTTTGGGTTGGGACACCTGGTTGGCTCAGTTGGTTGAGCGTCTGACTTCAGCTCAGGTCATGATCTCATGGTTTGTGCGTTCAAGTCCCATATTGGGCTCTCTGCTGTCATTGTAGAGCCCACTTGTTTGTGGCCCCCTGTGCCCCTCTCTCTGCCCCTCTGTCACTCACACGCACATGCTATTTCTCTCTCCCTCTCTCTCTTAAAAATAAATTATTTTTAAAAATCTTTCTGGGTTGTGAGATTATTGATGATTTTTATTCAACTTTTTATATTTATCTGTATTTTCCAGGCTTTCAGTGATGAATGTATACTGCTTTTGTAATTAGAAATGTTTTGAAGTGAAAACTCTATTTAGTTTTTATTTATTTATTTATTTGATTTTTATTTTAATGAAAAAATCGGTAATCTGAAACATTACCAGAGGGAAGTAATTCTTTTTTTTTTTTTTTTTTCCTTTTTAACGAAGCTCTAGGCCCAACATAGGTCTTGAACTCATGACCCCAAGATCAAGAGTCACATGCTTTACTGACTGAGCCGGCCGGGCCCCTGAGAGGGAAGTAATTCTTGAGACTAGGAAGGCAGTTGGGAGACTGTAGTGGGAGATGGAAGTCCCTGCAGTGGGGCAGTGGTGGTAGCATTGTAGAGGACATTAGTGACCAGTACGATAGAGGGATAGAGGAAAATGAGGGCTATGGGAAACCCTCATTTCTGGATGTTCAGTGTAAATATAAAGAATTTGATACGGGGACGCCTGGGTTGCTCAGTAGGTTAAGTGTCCTACTCTTGATCTGTGCTCAGGTCATCATCTCACCATTTGTGAGTTTGAACCCCACGTTGGGGTCTGGCTGAGATCGTAGAGCCTGCTTGGAGTTCTCTCCCTCTTTCTTTGCACCTCCCCCACACATGTGTGTGTGCGCGCTCTCTCTCTTTCTCAAAATAAATAAACTTAAAAAAATTGATATGGAAGTTTAACTCTTAAAAAATACTCTTCTTTGCAGAGCATAAAAATGTAATGTGGTCATTACAACTTCGGGTTCTTTTTTCTTTATACTTCAATTCTTTAAATCCTGTATGTTGTTGAAGATCCTGTTTGTAATTTGTTAAGGTTAAGAAGAAGAGATGTATGACAATGAAGATAATATGTTTCTGACATCTGTCACCCTGTGGATTGCCAGTCAGTGGACCTGGTTTTCCTGATAGGTATTAGCTGATTTGCTCACAAATTTATGAGCACCACTCCTGAGGTTATAACCTTAGTGAAAAAGAGCACCTCTCAAGGAAGGATAATTTTTAGGTCAAATAGGAAAAATTACATGTACCTCTGGTAGCACTTCCAACAACAACAACAACAAAAGAGTCAGGAAAGAAATATCCTGCCAACTGCTCCTCCACTGCCAGACTCTGGAAGAAGGGTCAGTTAAAAACAGAAGACGGTACCAAAGGGATATTTCTTGGTGACCCCAAATGTAATTTAAATTAAAATATATCTGCTTTGGGGGAGTTACATTGGATTTCTCTTAACATCTTTTCATGATGCTGTGGGCAATGAAGTAATGCAGCGAGTGCTCTGATCTTGTGTATCCAATATGAGATTCCTTATTTTTCCGCAAAAGTACTGGTTGATCTCTTCCCTTTTTTGACTGTGAGCAAACAGGAAAATTAAAATGACCACCGTCTGATCCCCAAATGCTGACTCCTGTTTTCTAATTCTAAACTTACCCATCTTCCCTTCTTGGAGGTCACATGAAAAATATTCCATAGGTGGATAGAAATAAATAGAAAAGAACAAAATTTAACCAGCCACTGCTACACTATGGCAAAGTAGAGCTGGTAATTTTAAAAAGCTTCGTTGCTGTCCAGCGGTAGTGTTATTGCATGGATTCTTTGAGCTGTTACACAGGTAGGGATCCCACAGCAGGGGAAGGAGAGAGTGCATGATTGATCTACATCAGTTCTTCTGAGCAGCTCTGCTGTTCTCATCTCCGAACTGTTAGATATGTTAGTTCTGAAACCTTTTCTGTAGTTTTGGGGAAAAATACGCCAATGGGAGTTTTCCAAGGGTTCAGAACAGTGCAGAAAGATCAATTACTTCTGTTGTTTACATGCTTTTAATAGTTTTTAAAAAGTATTTTGGAATACCTTTTTTACTGATAAAGCAAGACCCCAAGATTCCATTGTGGAATAGAGAAGAACATTTAGGTGGAATGTAAAATTTAAGATAGCATCCTTTATTTGAGTAGCATTTTTATTAAAGGGGATCAGCATTTGTTTATTACCTGGTATGTCTGAAGTACTGGGTTCCATCCTTATCTCATTTAATTTCTCACAGCATTCCTGTAAAGCAGGTCTTCAGTTTAATCATTTGTGAGGAAATTGAGGTTCAGTGAAGTTCAGTAAGCTTCTCAGTCTCGCCTTGAATGGCTGTGCCAGACTTTGACCTCATTCTGACCAATTCCAGAACCCATGTTTTATTTTTCTCTCTGTATATCCCTTTTAGAAAAGTTCTATTAATAAATATCGTCTGGCCTTTAAATTAGTTTTACTTGCCAGCATTTATAATATAGGTGGTTATTCTTTAGCTGCTGAAAAAGTAGAATTGGTTTTGTCCTTGGTTTCTAGCTGTCTCCATGATAACAGTGTGACCTTCTATAGTGACCGTCGACTAGAGGTGTACATGCGAACCTTTTGTTTTTAATTGAAAACTTACAGTATGTTTCAGAGGTAAGGGAAAGCTATTTCAGAACGGGTGCTTGCTGATACGTTTTAGAGAGTTTTAAGTCCGTGAACTGGTGGTGTAAGCTCTTTTAAATACTACGTTTATAATTTTATAGAGATTAATTGGAGTGATGCAGTTTTAACAAAGGTGGTATTTGGGAGGGATATAAAAATGTTTCATTCTTACAGTGAATTCTAAATTTAAAAAAGGAAAAACCTCTATGCTTTCTCAGTGTTATTAAATAGAAGTCTCAATTAGCTGCACCATCTAATTTTAATTTTTTCTTTTCTTTTTATTTCATTGTGAAATATTTCAAGCATAAGACAAAACAAGAGAAAAGAATATAATGAGTATTCTTGCATCTTCTTGGGGAGAAGGGGAAGAACTAAAATTACAGTTTTATGACAAGTTATGAGCGTTATTTTTAGAAATGTCTTTTCTAATGACCTCTAGTAAAAACCTGAAGTGATAGTAAAGCATAAGTCACCAAAACTATTCTTTGCATGGGTTAAGCTACTGTTACTTTGGGTATTTTATAATCTATTTTAAAAAGCATGAAGTTGTACTATAATCTTGAAAAGTGGTATTCTAAACATTTTTGTGTTACCTTCATACTTTTGAATATTGGAATTTTTAGTGGCACCTTAAAGCCACTTTATATAAAAGAACACTTGATAAGTAGCAGTAACTACAAAGTAGCTACTACTACAGTAAAAATGCCTTATAAATTACAAAAGAATCTACAACTACCTTATTATTTAGCTAGTCACCATTAGCACTACAATCTAGGTTTCAGTAGAACTGTTTACTGCTCTGATCTGCTGATAATGTTTTTTGTTTTGTTTTGTTTGCATTCCGGAAGTAAAATTCTCATATATTCTAATAGAGATGCCATCTTTAACGTGGCTTGATATTATTTAATGCCTCTGAATTTATTTGTGTCATATGCCAGCCTAATACAGAGTTCTTTCTGGCAGACCATTCTCCAGTGTGTTACTAATCAGTTTGCTTTGCAGGGTTCAATCTGCTCTCAAACAGATCTTGATCTTCCTAGGCAGGTGACCAGTAGAGTATAGGAATTCTTTCTTGGTTAACTCCTTACATTCGAAAGATTTATTTATGGGAAACAAGTTTGTTTCTTAGATATAAGACAGGTGCTCAATTTTTGTAGGGTTTCCCCTCACAACATTTTCCGACTTGATAGAAACATACACAGTTTGCAATCAGATATGTTGGGTTTCAAATTCTGTCTCTAGTTTTTGTTAGCTAAGTGACCTTAAAATTACTTAGCCTCTCTAACTTAGCTTTTGTCTCTTTGTCTGTAAAATCTACTGTAATTCTACTTCCAGGGATTTTGAATAATATATATATATATATTTTAGTTATTAAATTGTAGGTGGTTGATAGTTTTTTAAGGGGCATCTAGCTAAGATACCTACCTCTAGAATTAAAAACAAATGCAGACACAAACAAAAGGCTAATTCAGGATGAAACTAGTCACAAACATTTTTTCCTTAAAAGTAGTTTTTTAAAGTGTACTTTTACATGATTTTATTTTATAAAATTTTAGACATACACTGAAGTTAGAGTAGCACAATGAACTTTCGTATACCTGTTACCGGCTTCAGTACTGAAACTGTACTTGAGATTACTTTTTCAACCACAGAAGAAGGTATAAAGTGACAGGTTCCTTCGCTTCATTCACTTGCTTAATCTGATTTACCAGATGTAGCAACCATTGTTGCTTTATGTAAATGACATTAATGTATATGTATTGTTTTGTAACTTCAAGTTTTCAGATGTAGCAACCATTGTTGCCTTATGTAAATGAAATTAATCTATATGTATTGTTTTGTAACTTCAAGTTTTCAATTAGCAATATACTTTTTAAATATGTTTTATTCTATGTGAGTGCCTATACTCTGAGGTTGTATGATAATTTATTATGTAGCTGTGTAATATTTATTTAGTAGAGTAATGATGGATAGTAAGACTTCAGGTGATTTTTGTCCTTTCTGTGTTTCTCTTCCATGTTCTTTTCAGTGAATGACTATTTTTTGATAATGGTGGAAATAAAAAATTAATTTGAGAACAAAATTAAAATACAATAAATGTATTTTTGTGGTTCCTTCCCTTTATTATGCTTCCTTAAAATATGATCTAGTGGCTGCCATTCATCACCTCCTCCTGATTCCTCCTGTGTCCTCCTATGATCATTTCAGTGTAACGTTTGTTCAGTGTAGGAGAGATGCTTTGACTTCTAGATGGGCTTTTTTTTTTTTTTTTTCATAAAAATGAATTGCATAGTTAGAACTTTTTAAGTCTCTAACAGTTCTGCAGTTTTGACATTGCTGGCATATTTTTTCCTTGGGTAGAGAAGAAACATTCCCTCCTTTTGATTTAATCACTGATAAAGAGTAGGGAGGTACTTCTGGAGATAAAGTTGCATTATTGTGGATAGCTGTGTATGTGAATGTTGTGATCCTTGTTAAAAATAGCTTTGAATGACTGACCCATCTCTAGCTGATTTTTCTGCTCAGTCCCAAAGGTTCACAAAACTAAGTATACAACATTAACCTTGTGAATTTTGATAGAACAGTCAGCCCTCCTGTAGTTACAAATTTAGGGAAAAAAGTATTTTTAAAAACAGATTTCTCTCAGGACAGTGAAGATTGTATATGATGGTTTTGGTGAAGAATATACTTTTATGAATAACTGATTACACTGAATCATACAGCTAAGTGATTTGGATCACTAATATAACTATTAAATCTACCATTCAAAATATTCCAGATATTCCAGACTGAAATTTTAGATGTTTTTGGATATCAACCCTCAGTTGAAAGGCACATTAATAATTTGCTTTTACCCAATCCTGTTTTTTTCCAGATTTGTAAAAAAAAAATGAAAGAGATTAGTATTTCACTGTTGTTTCCCAGTGAAGATTAAGAATGAGAACATAAATGACTTCACAGGCTAAGAGAGAAGACTGACTTTAAACTCAAATGAACATGTTCAAAGTGGCCCTCTCCATTTCTCCTCCTCCCATCGTTAGCCACTGTATTTCTCGGATTTTAGGCAAAGTTAATCTTCTCATCATGGAAACTGTGAACGTTCATTAACAACTGGGTTTCACTTTGAAATTTATACAGCAAACACCAAAGAATGAATTGTTGTTATAATCCATGGGAGTCTGGAGATTGACGTCAAAATACCAGTACAGCTGTATAAGCAGTAGGAAGAGTATTTTTAACATCCCTGTTAGATCATCTTTTGACCTTTCTTTTTATGCTTTCTCTTCTTCTACTAAATAGTTAAAAAAAAGAAGAAGAAAAGCTTTATAATATAATTTTCTACACAAGCTGTACTGGTGTTCTTTAACACCTATACAATCCTTGATTCTCTTCTCCTTGTATCTTTCCTTTTCCTTTAGTGTTTTAAATTCTGATGTAATGGACTTTTTTATTTAGTAGTGGAGGGAAGGGGAGGTTTTTTTTTAAGTTTATTTTTTAAAATGGGGTTAGATTTACATAAAAATTAAAAAGCTAGCGTAGAGAGGAATGTACTTCAGACTTGCACTCAGCTTCCCCTATTATGTGTTACGTTAGTATGGTACGTCTGTTAAAATTAATGAATGGGCTTTAATATGTTATTATTCACTAAGTCCAGTGTTTATTCTGATTTCCTTAGCTTTTATCTCTTGTCCTTTTTTTGTTCCAGGATGCTGTGCAGGATGCCATATTTCATTTAGTTGTCATGTCTCCTTGGGCACCTCTTAGATGTGACATTGACTTAGACTTACTTAGACTTACTTGATCTTGACAGTTTTGAGGAGTACTAGTCAGGTATTTTATGATAGCCTCTACGTTGGAATTTGTCTGTTTTCTTCACGATTAGACTGGAGTTACCGGTTGTTGGAAGGAAGATCACAGAGGTATAGCGCCATTTTCATCACATCATCATATCAAGGGTAGTACCGTCTACATAATTTATGACTATTAATGGCCTTGATCAAACTTTCAGGTTGGCACTTGCCTCTGTCTTTTTTGTGTTTTGAGTACTTCCTTATTTTCTGGTACTCTGAGATGCTTAGCTTATATTTTCTTTGCCCTGTTTGCAGCCATTTTCCCAAGGAGCTGTGGAGAATGTATTTAGAGGCCAAAATGTAGGTGTTGGGTATGCTCATGACTATTGGGATGCCATTGCTTTTAGGCCCTCTCAAGGGACAGAGCTAGCTAGGTAATATATGTATATATAGATAACATCCATATATATGTGTGTGTATATATATCTATATACACACACACACCTGTAATTGTTTTTGTATCTATTTGTGTATATATTAAACATGAGTTCTTATTGGTATATCTGATTTTAATCCAGTACAGAGTTCACCCTTGTCTTCCTTATTTGTTTATGTGTGCTTTCCCTATTTGACAGTGAGAAACCTGGTTCCAACCATGTATTATTGACTTACTTATTTGTTCCACTTCAGTATACATGCAAAACAGTTTCAGAACTGTTAACCTGTATACCCACGAGAAACAAGCCTTCCAATTAGAGTCCAGTGTTTGTTTTTTTCATTAGCCTCACACTTTCCAAAGTTAGTAACTAACTAGCTAGTTAGGTCAGCTCCTTTTCCCCCATCCCTTCAGTGCCGTTTTGTCATAATTTGTAATGCAGTTAGATTCATTTATCACGGTCTGCATTTTATCTTGGAGTCTTCCAACATTTGGCTGATGGGTTTTTGCTGTTGTTTGGTCTGCATTCCTAGAAGTTCAGTCTTCAGAATGTGCAGTTCTGTGTTTTCTAAGGAGTAGAGTCCTGTACCCATGCCCCTAGTATCGTATGGAAAAGATCCTGCACCCCAAATGTCTCCCTCTGCATCTGCTTTGTAGCCAACCACTCTCCCCTCCCCTAATTCATAGTAACTGCTAATCTGGCTTTTTGGATTTTTTTGGTCTAATTTGCTTTTAATTTTGCATTTTTCAGAGTGTCCTATTAATGTAATGATATGAATATCTTGGGGTTTTGCATGTGACTTCTTTAACATAGTGAAATATACTTAAGATTTATCCATATTGTTGTATGAGATGATATTTCATTTTTTAAAAAATTGTTGAATAATATTCCATCTATTAATGAATTGTAGTTTGTTTATCCATTTTCCCGCTGATGGACATTTTGGTTACTTCTAATATTTAGCACCAGTGAGTAAAGCTGCTGTAAACATCCACACAGATTTTTGTGTGGACACACATTTTCATATCATTTAGGTAAAATCCCACTGAATTTCCCATCATTTGGGTCTTATGGTTGTATGGTAAATTGCATCACTGTTTCTCTACTAAGTACTTTAAGTCATAAATTCAATAAATTTATTCTTTAATATTGTCCAAGGAGAGCATTAAAATCATTAGTGTCTAGTTTAGCAAATCTAAAAATCTACTCTTTGATCTGTCCTTTGGTTCTTCCTTTATTTGTTTATTTTTTACAAACTGGCTTTACCAAGGTGTGGTTCCACGGAAGCTGATTCCTCAGAGATCACAGACTGTGATTCTGAGGTTCTGTGAATTCGCTTATAAATTCACAGAACCCTAGGCTATAATTTAAGTGAGTGCAATGATTACTGGGTTTTAACTTAAAATTAGATACATTCAGATGTTTTACGGAATATGTTTTCTCAAACAAAGAATATGTTTTTTATTCATTACTAATGTACTGACCCCAGAAATTATATGCATGCAAATTGTCAAATTGGGTTGATGCTTCAGAAAAGGAAAATAGAGGCTAACGAGTCCTCTTAGTATGGCAGTGCATTTGTTAGGGAGCCGTATTTGAGGCAAATTACTGTTTTAGCAAAATTACATGGCTTCCAGGGATTAAATTGAATGACTGTGTGTCTCTGTCCCTCCCTCATTGTACTGTAAGTGGCAGGGATGCAAGTTAACAGAGTGCCAGACATCATAATGCCTGGGGCAGAGTTAGAGACCAGGGAAGATTTACAATAATCAAACACAGGCAAAGTAGCATGAAGAAATTTCAATCCTCCCAGCCTTTCTTAATTAGGCTTATTGGGGCAGAAAGTATTTTTCCTCCTCCCATATTTTATCTGTTTCTCCTCCAAGGCCACCTCCTGTCCCAGATTATCATTGAAGAGATCACACTACCCACAAAGAGACCTTTTTTATAAATCTAAATTTATTTGGTTGATTTGCCTGTAGGGAAAGGAGCGGTAGCAAGAAGAAAATGTTAATATATTTGAGGAACTACATTTTTTTGTGGAGAACATTGTATGTTTTTCTAAAAATCATACTTTAGGGGCACCTGGGTGGCTCAGTCGCTTAAGCGTCTGACTTCAGCTCAGGTCGTGATCTCACCATTGGTGGGTTCAAGCCCGCATCAGGCTCTGTGCTGACGGTGGAGGCTGCTTTGGATTTCTGTGTCTCCCTCTCTCTCTGTCCCTCCCCCTCTCATGCTCGCTCTCTCGCTCTCTCTCTCAAAAATAAAATAAACATTAAAAAATTAAAAAAATAAAAATCACACTTTACTCAGGAAATTCTGAAGAAAGTTAATTTTTTGTGGCTCTACAATTAGGTCTTTCACAAGTGTTTTTAATATTGTGGGAGCTGCTTGGCCTGCTTCGTTAAGAAAATAAGCTAAATCTTTGCTTTATCATTTAAGTATTTTTATGGTGTAACCTTTGAGAGTAGTGCCCATGGATGCTGTTCTTTGCCTTTGCATCAGCAGCACAGTGTTGGGCCTCGGTTGGTGATAGTAGATGATTGGGGCTGGGAGAAGAGGTGGGGTTTCTTCATCTCATCCCTCTTGTGGGCAGTAAATTCATCTGGTAAATGCCTTTCCAAGGATGTCGAGTGTGTATATAAAGGAAAAGCCTAAGATTGCTAAGGGAGTGGTGTTTTGGTGAGGATTTCATTCTCTTTTACTCCATGGAAACAAGCCTTTTGAGCTTTTACTTGTCTGCTGATTTGTCCGGTGATCCAGGTAATCTATAGCAGTCTTTGTTTTCTCGGTGGTGTATGAAATGTAGCAAAATGGTAGAAAAATAGCTTCAGTGAAAGGGATGGACCTATCACAGAGGAGCAAGATAGAAAAGGAAAAGGATGTCTTTACATTGTTCATTATTCTTAAAATAGCCTTTAAGGTTTTTTTCATGTTTTAAAAAACCTAATTTGCCCTAAAGGAAGAAAATTTCTAGTTTTGAAAATCTGTGTTTTAATTGCTTAGCCTGAGAACAAAGGTTTAACATCCAGCATTGCAGGGATATTTTCATTCAAAATGATAGGAAGCAGCATCCTTTTTTTTTTTTTAACCTTTTTTTAGAACTGAAATGACATAACTTCTCTTGGATCTTAGCTAAGGACTTTGATTTATTATTCTGTAAATTGTGATTTAATTATCTGAAGCTTCAGGATGGTGGTTTCCCTTTGATACCCAAGGGACCTCAGATGGGGTATGGGAGAACAGGGATTAATCCTATGGTGGGGGGAAGGGAATGTTTTTATAGAGTAATCTTCATGATTATTTTTTCATTTGAAACTAAAATGTAGCACACACTTGGAAAAGGTGATCTCCATGGTGCCACTCTTAGGAACTTGAATTTATTTTATCCTTTGTTCAGTTTGTGGTATTTTTTGCCTTTGTCAGCTAAAATGTTGGTTATAAATATGAAGACGCTGCCGGATTACTATGTGATGGCATTGGAATTGCATTTTGCTTTTTTCCCCTCTGCATTCATATCTGTGAATACAAGAGCCGAGGCATGAATGTGAAAAGAAATGGTATAAAATGCTGCAGGCTTTTTTGTTTCCTCCTGAATGTGTTTTTCACAGTGGAAGTTATTTTTTTGTGTACAGAAAGATCCAGGACCATGATTTATGACACTAAAAAGTGTTTAGCGCTATAGACGGCTCTGTTTAGAAAAGATAGCCTGAAACCATTTTTAAGTATACTTTAAAGCTTTCAGTTAATTTGATCATCTCCATCATGGTGATTTGAGTTATTATACTGTTTTGTACATTTTGAAAGCTGGTTGACCCCATAGACTATGAACAAAATAACAATTATTTATTGAGTATTTACATTATTTCTATACTTTAGATATATATGAGGCTTATAGTCTAGTAGAGAATATAAAAAAACTCGTGCAAATGATGTACTATTTTTGGTGCTAGGATGGGGTTCTGGTTATATACTCATGTACTAATACATAGGTATTTTTGGTAAACTGCTACATTTAATTCTCATAACAACCCAGTCACAAAATTATGACTGGCCCTGTTTTGTAGAGGAGGAAATTTATATTTTGAGAGGTTAAGTCATAGAAACAAAACCATGAAGCCCAGGCCTGTCAAATCCCCAACTCTTTCCACGTGAGCAGATTAAAGCATTTTATCACAATTATTTTACATCACAAAGAGTGTTGCCAGTAGAGTGAACAGGAGATAGGGATCCTACTCTCTCCCAGGTACCGGGGGCGATTGTGCAAATAATTTAACGTCATCTGTAATGTGTGAGATTGGACTAAGTCACCTTAAAGTAGAGCTCTAACATAATGTGGTTGTATTTACTATAAGAGATTTTCATGTGTGGCTTATGGAGACACGTACCATTAATGTGCATTGTTAAAATATGTGCCATCTTCTAACTCATTACAGTATACCTTTATTGAGATCATTATTATCTGTTTTCTCCCTTTTCCCTTTACCCCAAATATATTGCAAGGATCTAGACTAGGGTCTGACTATTTAGTATGCAGTTATAAATTCATTTATTGAATAAATGAGTGAATGAATAATAGACTTATATAGTACGTTGGTAAAATATATAAGTAACTTTGTACTTTTTAATGCCAACACATTCTTTTGGGACTAAAATTATGCATTTTATTATTACAGTGATCTTTTGAAGAACTAAATAGTATGAGAATTTTGAAAAGAGAACCTACGGGGTGCCTGGGTGGCTCAGTCGGTTGAGCATCCGGCTTCAGCTCAGGTTATGATCTCACAGTTCGTGGGTTTGAGCCCCGCATTGGGCTCTGTGCTGAAAGCTAGCTCAGAGCCTGGAACCTGCTTCAGATTCTGTATCTCCCTCTCTCTGACCTTCCCCTGCTTGCTCGCTCGCTCTCAGGGGAAAAAAAAAACATTAAAAAAATTAAAAAAGAGAACCTACAGTCAAGTTTAGACAGGTAAACTTAAGTTTGCTGACACTTCTCCATATGAAAGTATTGATAGTATAGAACTTGATGACTCTAGACTTGCCCAATATTTTATTTTTTTAATTTAATTTTAAAAATATAATTTATTGTCAAATTGGCTAACATAGTGTGTTAAGTATGCTTTTAGTTTTTGGGATAGATTCCCATGGTTCATCACATACATGCAACACCCAGTGCTCATCCCAACGAGTGCCCTCCTCAATGTCCAACACCTATGTGCTCAATATCATATTTAAAAATACTGTACTAAAGGGGCGCCTGGGTGGCTCAGTCAGTTAAGCGTCCGACTTCTGCTCAGGTCATGATCTCACGGTTCATGGGTTTGAGCCCCGCGTCGGGCTCTGTGCTGACAGCTGGCTCAGAGCCTGGAGCCTGTTTCAGATTCTGTGCCTCCCTCTCTCTCTGACCCTCCCGTGCCCACACTGTCTCACTCCCTCTCTCTCAGAAATAAATAAAACATTAAAAAAACTTAAAAAAAAATACCGTACTAAAGCATTATTGGATGCTGCCACATAAGTAAACAAAAGAACAAAACAGAGTCACTTTTTGGTTTATCCTTTAAGTTATATATACTCTCAAATGCTATTAGTTTCCAATGGGTAGAAAATATTTAGACCATTTAGTTTTTCTACTTAAAATATTTCTCAAGTAGGTTAAGGTACGGCATAATGTTTACTGGTAGTTTTGGTTCATCTGAACGTGAGGCTTTTATTTGAACAGCTTTATTGAAATATAATTGTTGTATAATAAACTATATATGTTTAAAGTATACAGTATGATAGTTTTTGATTTTTGTATACAATGGAGAAACTCTCCACTACAATTAAGATAGTAAACATATTCATCACCCCAAAAGTTTCCTTGTACCTATTGCTGTTCTTCCCTCTGAATCCTTTCCACCCATCCCCTAGCTACCACTGTTACTGCCATTATGGATTAGATTGCATTTTCTTGAGTTTTATATCATTGGAATCTCATAGCATGTGTTCTTTTTTGTTTGACTTCCTTAGTTCTACATAATTATTTTAAAATTTGTCCACATTGTATATATCAGTAGTTTGTACTTTTTTATTGTTGAGCAATATTCCAACATATAGATAAACCATAGTTTTCTTCATTTACCCATTGATGGCCATTTGGTTGTTTCAAGTTTTGTACTATTAAGAATAAATTTCCTGGGGGCGCCTGGGTTGCTTAGTCGGTTGAGCATCTGACTTTCGCTTGGGTCATGATCTCACGGTTCGTGGGTTCGAGCCCCGCGTCGGGCTCTGTGCTGACTGCCAGCTCATAGCCTGGAGCCTGTTTCAGAGTCTGTGTCTCCCTCTCTCTGACCCTCCCCTGCTCACGCTGTCTCTCTCTCTCTCTCCTAGAAATAAATAAAAACATTAAAAAAATTAAAAAAAAAAAAAGAATAAATTTCCTGGGGCATGTGGGTGACTCAGTCAGTTAAGCATCTGACTTCGGCTCAGGTCATGGTCTTGAGGTTCCTGAGTTCGAGCCCTGCATCAGGCTCTTTGCTGACATCTCAGAGCCTGGAGCCTGCTTCGGATTCTGTGTCTCCCTCTTTCTCTGCCCCTCCCCTGCTCACGCTCTGTCTCTCTCTCTCAAAAATAGATAAACATTGAAAGAAAAAGAATAAATTTTCTTTGGACATACAGGGTTTTTTTTTTGTTTTGTTTTGTTTTTTTTTTACAAATAGTTTATTGTCAAATTAGTTTCCACATAACACTCAGTGCTCATCCCCATAAGTGTCCTCTATGCCCATCCCCCCCTCCCCCCCACATCCATCAGTCCTCAGTTTTTGTCAGCATTCAAGAGTCTCTCATGGTTTGCCTCTCTCCCTTTCCCCCACCATTTCCGCCCTTCTTCTCCCCATTGTTCCTCCGTCAAGTTCCTCCTAATCCTCCTATACGTGCAAACATATGATATTTGTCCTTCTCTGCCTGACTTATTTCGCTCAGCATAACACCCTCAAGGTCCATCCATGTTGCTACACATGGCCAGATTTCATTGTTTCTCATTGCCATGTAGTATTCCATGGTATAGATAAACCACATCTTCTTGATCCATTCATCTGTTGATGGACACTTAGGCTCTTTCCATGTTTTAGCTATTGTGGAGAGTGCTGCTATGAACATTGGGGTACATGTGCTCCTATGCCTCAGCATTTCTGTATCCCTTGGGTAAATTCCTAGCAGTGCTATTGCTGGGTCCTAGGGGAGTTCTATTGTTAGTTTCCTGAGGAACCTCCACACTGTTTTCCAGAGGGGCTGTACCAGTTTACATTCCCACCAACAGTGTAGGAGGGTGGATCTTGGGCAGATTTCTTAATCTTTCTGTGCCTTAGTTTCTTCATCCATCAAACAGGGATAACAATAGTAGTTACTGAGGATTAAATGGGTTAATATATGTAATACAGTTACAACAGTTACTGGTATATGCTATATGCACAATAAGCGTTAGCTGTTATTATTAAGCATTCTGTTTTTCTGTTACTTACTGTAATGTTCTGTCTGTGTTCAAAAGGCCTGTGTGGCTTACAGCAAAGTTCTTAGTCACAAGGTCTCTAGGCTGTGTTCTGGTGGCAGGTGCTCTTCCCTCATTATCTCCACTTTACCTCCAGCAGAATCATAAGCCTAGGAAAGTGTCAGCATGTATTTGTTTAATTTTACTTCCTCCTGTCGTTCTGGGTCTCTACAGAGCCCCCTACTCCTTTGTTCTATTCCCCAACTGGATATTGACTTCCTAATGGAAGGACATTTAGATCTTCGTTTCAGATCTGTGATCCTTATGTTTAGGGAAATTGGTTTCCCGTTCAGGTTTACCAAGACTTTTTTGGTAGAGATCCAGAATTTAATAGATTTGGCAAGTATGTTTCGTAGTTAGTGGTTTAAGGTTATAATCATGTCCTTCTTTCATAGAAGATGGATTTTTTTCCCCCTTCTACTTTTGCTTTCAGTGTTAAGGAAGACTGGTGGAGTAAAATTGTTTTTATTATCTTTCATCTTTACCTGGCATTTAATGCATATTTATTGAAGGAACAGTGGTTTGTGAGATGTCGCCATGAAGAAACACATTCAGGTGGAAACAGGTTTCCTTTATGATGTGTAGCTGGCAAGGTGCCCACATGGCAGTAGATATTAACTGAATTCTCCACTGAGCTTTGGGATTTGGAGATGCAGATACTGTTGGATTGGGAGTTCTTTTGTAACTGGTTTACATTGGCTTGTCTTTGCTTGAAACTGTATAAAGAGTGTGAATACCTTTCTAGCTAATTATTTTGTAGTTATATCAGATCTGATTCTCTGATTCTCACTGAAATGAGAAAATGTGAAAACTTCGTTAACTGTCAGAACCCATACAAGGGGAAGATGGTGTTCTGTGTGAGGCAGTGGTCTAGAGGTAGAGAGCAGGGACTCTCGACCGTGACGGTTTGAATCAAAGGTCCTCCACCTACTGATTACGTAACTGGTATAAGTTACTTTAACCTCTTTGAACCTCACACTTTTTGTTAAGAAACGAGGCTAAAAGTAGTATTTATCTCTTAGAAATTGTTACATATATGTGTGTGTGTGTGTGTGTGTGTATATATATATATATATATATATATATTCTTATATATACATGAAGTACTTACTGCAGAGATTGGCATATGTTAACAACTCCAGTGAAACTAGTCAGGTAAGTTTTAGCTATTATTATCATGCTTATAATTATTAATCATTATTCTTCTGAATAATGGAGGACATGTATTTGGAGCAGTTTGTCTAGCATTATTTTTAACTCCCAAGTGTAGCTTGAAGGTATTGAGTGGTCCTCAACTAATCATTCTTTCCCAATGAGTATTTTTCAGGAAATCCAACCCCAGGAAATACGCAACAGCTTACTGTGTTATTCTTCACCTCTCTAATTTACAGTTATTCCAGCCAGTACATCTTCTCTTTAAATACAAGTTCAGTAGAATGTTTTTTCCTCATAAGAATTCAGAAACCTTTGTTCTGATGATGAGCTCATTTAAATTTGGGTTTGAGCACTGATAGAAAATGGAGCTGGGTTCCCTTAATGGGGAGTCTGGCCATTCATCCTCCTTCACCCTCCCCGGGTAGAATTTTTTTTTCAGGAACTAAATAGCTTTATCTAGCAGGGTCTTCCTGCCGTTAGCAGTGGAACAGTACAAAGGCCACATTGAGCGTAGCTGCTGGGGAAACCCTTTTTCCTTCTCTGGCCTGTAAATGCTGTTCTGTCTCTGTGAAAAGCCCTGACATCAGCTCTTGGAAAAATCCAAATAACTTGTGTTAGAACAGGACTGAAACACTTGCCTGGGCAGACACTAAATGGCTGAACTATACTTCTAAGTTTACCAGATGCCTCTCAGTCATGTTATACTTAAAATTAAAAAAAAAGTTACATCTATGAGTTTCAGACATTTTCTAGACAAATTAAGATAGAAACAATTTAACAACCCACCTCCCCTATCCTCATTTTATTCTTTTTTTAAAAAAAATAAAGTCTAATTTCAAGGTAATGTGGAATTCATATTTGATGGGGACAGAATATGTCGACATTATGAACTTTGGTGTTCTTCACATGTTAGGCGCTTCCTAGGTATTTTATGTTTGGGGCAAAATACAGTGTTACTGTAAACAAAGACTGAATTTGACTTTCTTGGTGTTCATGTCTATGGCACATGGTCTATTCAATCTTCAGAGTGCTCCTTTAAAACATGAATCAGATCATGACTTAATATCCTCTAGTTTTCCGTTGTACTTTGAATAAAATCTAGATTTGTTGACATGGCTCTCACATTCTTACATTATCTGGCTCCTGTCTCTATCTGTTAATCTCATCTCATTACTACTCTCTTGGTCATTTTCTATGCTCAAGACACACTGGACTTTGTATTTCTCAAATACACTAAGCTGCTTCTCCCTTGTGACCCTTGTACGACTATTCCTTTGGCCTATAATTCTCTGGCCCCAGATCTTCTTATCACTGGCTCCTTTACCTTGTTAGGTGTCAGTTCAAATCCCCTGGAAATCTTCTGTAAATAAACAGAATTAACCCATTTAGTCAT
Source organism: Hyaena hyaena (assembly GCF_003009895.1). Classification (NCBI taxonomy): domain Eukaryota; kingdom Metazoa; phylum Chordata; class Mammalia; order Carnivora; family Hyaenidae; genus Hyaena; species Hyaena hyaena. The sequence goes on along the minus strand of NW_024080669.1, from coordinate 590,141 downwards.
AGTCATATCTCTTTTATTTTTCTCATAGCAGCTAACCACTATCTGAAATAACTTGGTACAATTATTTGTCTAGTCTGTCTTCTTCTTGTAGAATGTAAGCTGCTTGAGAGCAGAGGCTCTATCTGTTCGTGGATGTTAACCACCTGTGACTAGAACATTGTGGGGCACAGATTGCTGATTGTGTAATTTAGTATGTGTTTGGTGGCTTGTAACAGGAAACGTAAGAAGTAAGGCCATTTACTGGCTCACATAAAAAGAAGTCTAGAGGTAGGGCTCAGTGGTTTTTGATCTCTTGGCTTACTGTGTCAAGAGCCCAGATTGTTTCCAATTATCCACTCTTGCCATTAGTGTCCGCATCATCTTAAACTAGTTCTTAAGGATGGATACTAAATAAGTAGCAGTCAGGGCTACTTTCTTCCTCATTCCTGTCCAGTGGGAAAGAGGAAGAGAAGTTTCATGTTCTTTCTTAATAATAAGAAAATACTTTGTCAGATACTTTTAGTATACTTTGTTTCTATTCTCATTGTTTCTTTCTGAGCCAGTTACTCAACAATGGATTTACCGTTCAGTGCAAAAAGGCCCATTTCTGTTGCTGCAAATGGGACCATCTTTCCTTGAGTCACTCTGGGGAAAGTGGTAGATAACTAAATAGAATTGGGGTTAGAAGGAGGGCTGTGATATGGATTGGGAATCACTTATATACTCTGTAATGCTAAATAAAAATGTTTTGAATGAATGAGTTCATTTATTAAACATGTATTATTCAATATGTGCACAGCGCTGTACTAGTTAATTAGAATATAAAATCAGACAAAACACTGTCTTGGCCTTCAGATAATTTAAGATCTAGTGAGAGAGACAAGTTAACAGAGTATTAAAATTGTTTCAAAAATCAGTTGAAGAAAGTAATTTAATCCAAAAGAAAGCCAAAATAAAAAAGGGGAAACAAAGAATGGCAAGATGATAGGCTTAAATCTAGACATATTAATAATTACATTAAAGGCAGTTTGTTTAAACACCCCAGTTAAAGGCAGAGATGATCAGATTGGATAAAACAGCAAAGCCCACCTACATATAGCCTATGAGAAACACACCTTAATAAACATAAAGACACATAATTTATTCTTATTTTTTATTTTGAGAGAGAGAGAGCACACGAGTAGGGGAGAGGGCAGAGGGCGAGACAGAGTGCAAGTGGTTGGGGGGCCGGGCAGAGAGAGAGAGAGGACGACACAGAATTGGAAGCAGCCTCGGGGCTCTGAGCTGTCAGCACAGAGCCAGACATGAGGCTTGAACTCACGAGCCAGGAGATCATGACCTGAGCTGAAGTCGGACGCTTAACTGACTGAGCCACCCAGACGCCCCTTTAGAGAGAATCTTAAGCAGGCTCCACGCTCAGTGTGGAGCAACAGGAGGTTTGATGCTATGACTTTGGGATCATGACCTGAGCCGAAATCAAGAGACAGACGCTCAACTGAGCCACCAAGGTGCCTCAAGACACGTATAGCTTAAAAGGATGGAAGCTGATATGCCATGCTAATATTAATCAAAGGAAAGCTATAGTGATACATTAGTATCAGATAAAGTAAATTTCAGAGCAAAAATTTTAGGGATAAAAAAGTCATTACATAATAATAAAAACATCAAGTAAAAAAGAAGACATTATCGTTCTAAACTTTTTTGCACCTAATAATAGAGCTTCAAAATTCATGAAAGAAAAACTGATATAACTGCAAGGTCAAATAGACAAATCCACAATTATTACCAGTGATTTCAATAACCCTCAATAATTGAAAGAAGTAGACAGAATCAGCAAGGGTATAAAATCCTTAACACATTAAACAATTTGATCTAATTGCATGTTGAGTACATTCTAGCCAATGACATAGTACACTTTTTTTTTTTTTTTGGAAGTACACACAGAACATTTGCTAAGATAGATCATATTATGGCCACAAAGTAAGTTTCAGTAAATTAAAAGGATTCAAGTCCTATAAAGTATGCTTTCTGACCACAGTGGAATTAAATTGGAAATCAATAAAAGATCTGTGGAAAATCCCCAAATATTTGGAAAGTAAACAGCACACTTCTAAATTTACCTATGGTCGAAGAAGAAATCAAAAGGGAAATGGGGGCGCCTGGGTGGCTTCGTCAGTTAAGCATCCAGCTCTTGATTTTGGTTCAGGTCATGATCTCATAACTTGTGAGATTGAACCCTGCATCAGACTCTGTGCTGACAGCATGGAACCTGCTTGGGATTCTCTCTCTCCCTGTCTCTCTGCTCCTTCTCTGCTTGCTTGCTTTCTCACTTTCTCTCTCACAAAATAAATAAGCTTTAAAAAAAAGGGGGATAGGAAATTATTTTGTGCTGAATGAAAAAGAAACCCCACAATTTATCAGAATTTGCAGGATGCCACTAAACCATTACTTTAAAAAGCATTAAACGCATATTAGAAAAGAAGTCTAAAGTTGATGACATCAACTTCTTTTGTAAGAAACTAGAATAAGATGAGCTTATTAAAACCAAAGTAAGCAGAGGGGCATTAAGGAGGACACTTGTTGAGATGAGCACTGGGTGTTATATGGAAGTGATAAATCACTAAATTCTGTTCCTGAAATCATGATTACAGTATACGTTAACTAACTTAGATGTAAATTAAAAACAGACAAAAAACAACAAACCAAAGTAAGCGGAAGAAAAGGAATAATAAAGATCAGAGTAGGAGTCAATGAAGTAGAAACAGAAAAACAATAGAGAAAATCAGTGAAAGCAAAAGCTGCTTCTTTTGAGAATATCAGTAAAATTGTTAAACCTCTAGCCAGGCTGATAGGAATAAAAGAGGGAAGACAAACATTATTACTCTCAGGAATAAAAGAGATGACATCACTACAGATTCCACAGATATTAAAAGTATAATAAGGGAAGGGGTGCACCTGAGTGGCTCAGTCAGTTGAGTGTCTGACTCTTGATTTTGGCTCAGGTCATGATCCCAGAGTCAGGAGATCAAGCCCTTCATCAGGCTCTATGCTGCGTATGAAGCCTCCTTAAGACTCTCTCCCCTCCCTCTCGCATGCTCTCTCTCTCAAGAAAAAAGGATGATAAGGCAATATCATGAATACTTTTATGCCAATAGATTTAACAACTTAGATGTTAAAGTTGGGGTTTATAAACTCTACCAATATATAAATATACGTAAGATTATAACTATTCTATATGTATATGAACATGTAAAATACATGTGTGTATGTGTGCATATATACACACATAGTTATACGTATATATACACACACACACACATATACACACACATATATAAACATATAAAGTGAACAATGTATTATGATCAAGTGGAGTTTATCCTGGGAGTACAGAGTTGATGGAAGCTAATTTTCTCATTGTCAGATAGTGGACTTAAGCAAGGAGAGAAGATGAATGAACCGTGTACTGGATTAGAATTAGAGACCTCAGTATGAACTCACATTTAGTTTAATATTTACATATAGATGGATAGATACTGAGGCAATGTTTTTGTTTTTGTTTTTGTTTTTCTTTCATAGTTTATTGTGAAGTTGGTTTCCCTGTAACACCCAGTGCTCATCCCAACAAGTGCCCTCCTCCATGCCCATCACCCCCCTTTCCCTCTCCCCCACCCCCATCAACCCTCAGTTTGTTCTCAGCATTCAAGAGTCTCTCATGGTTTGCCTCCCTCCCTCTTCTTAACTATTTTTTCCCCTTCCCCTCCCCCATGGTCTTTTTCTCTTGATCCACTTATAAGTGAAAACATATGGTATCTGTCTTTCTCTGCATGACTTATTTCACTCAACATAACACCCTCGAGTTCCATCCACGTTGCTACAGATGGCCAGATTTCATTCTTTCTTATTGCCATGTAGTATTCCATTGCATACATAAACCACATCTTCTTGAACCATTCGTCAGTTGATGGACACTTAGGCTCTTTCCATGATTTGGGTATTATTGAAAGTGCTGCTATGAACATTGGGATACATATGCCCCTGTGCATCAGCACTCCTGTATTACTGAGGCAATTTTAGATTTTCTAGTTCTGTTTGCTGAGAAGGCATTGAAGTAACAGGAAGCACACCCAGAACCCAGATCTTGGTTTCTAACTACCAATCCCCGTTAAAATAGTTCTTTGGAGAAGTGGTTGATTCCCAGGCTGGAGTAGGGAAATAAAAGAGTATTCTAGAGCCCCTTATAATGCCGGAAGCAAGGAAGTGCTCAAAAAAAAAAAAAAAAAAATAAGACTGAGCCTCGGTGGCTAAATCAGTTAAGAGTCTGACTTCAGCTCAGTTCATAATTTCATGGTTCATGAGTTTGAGCCCCACATTGGGCTCTGCGCTGACAGCTCAGATCATGCTTGGGATTCTCTGTCTCCTTCTCAGTCTGGTCCTCCCCCACTCACTCTGTCTCAGTCTCTCTCTCAAAAATAAACATTTTTAAAAAGCTGGGAGCATGTCAAAAGGAAACAGGTGCCAACCTGAAATACCTTTGAATGGCTTAAGCTGAAAGAATTTGAGCAGGAAAATAAGTAATGGATTAGAACTCCGAGTATAAAGTAATACGTATGAGTTCAATATTGACGTAAATGATTGCATAAATAAGAAGACAAAAATTCCTTATGGAGGAATTCCAAATAGCATGCATACATTCTCTTTTATCCAGGAGATGGAGCTTAATCTTCCTAACCCCAAGGATTGGTTGGATTTAGTGACTTGCTTTTATATAAAAAAAATTTTTTTTTGCCAGGGGGTGCCTGGATGGCTCAGTTGGTTACAGGTCCGACTTTGGCTCAGGTCATGATTTCACAGTTTGTGAGTTCAAGCCCACCCCCCCAACCCCTCCACCCCCTTCCCCACCAATTCCCCCCCACACCCCCCCCACCCCCACCCCCGCATCACACTCTGTGCTGATAGCTCGGAGCCTGGAGCCTGCTTCAGATTCTGTGTCTCTCTCCCTCTCTCTTTGCCCCCCCTCTCCCCCCCGGTCATGCTCTGTCTCTCTCTCTCTCAAAAATAAACATTAAAAAAATTAAAATTTTTGAGAGAGAGACACACACACAGAATGTGAATGGAAGAGAGGCAGAGAGAGAGGGAGACACAGAAAGAAAATCTCTGTGACTTTGAGTTAAAAACTTAGATATGACACCCAAAGCATGTGCAGTGACCCTATTTCCAGATGAGGTCATACATTCACAGGTACTAGGGATTAGGATTTAGAGTATACCAGATATATAAATATAAATATATAAATAAAAATAAAAATATATATGTGTATGTATATATATATATGAGAGAGAGAGAGAAAGAGACAGAGTGTGAGCAGGGGAAGGGCAGACACAAGGAGACACAGAATCCAGAGCAGGCTCCAGGCTCCCAAGTTGTCAACACAGGGCCTGACATAGGGCTTGAACCCATGAACAGTGAGATCATGACCTGAGCCGAAGTCGGACGCTTAACCCATTGAGCCACCCAGGTGCCTCTTCAATGTACCTTTGTGGGGAGATACAGTTCAACCTACAACAAATGTAATAGTTCCCAGTTTAGGGATTGCTTTCATGTTTAATGCAGGGGAACTGAGTATCTCTATGTACACTTAGTGCAGTTCCCACACTGCATAAGTCATGCATCTTCCACATCTCTGTTTACTTGTTTTTCACATGTAACAATGGTATTATAATTAATAAAATATAAATATAGCTTTTTGGTATTTATTCAGTTTATGGCTTCTATGTGGTTCCCCTGTTTTGTTTTCACTTTTAACAGGAAGAATCTCTCTAATCTATTTCATGAGAAAAATTTTGTCACCTTGAACACCAACGTAATGTTACTCTGGCCCTTTGTTTTACAAAGTCTGTTCCCCAAACTGCTTCTTTATTAGCTTCTTGCTGCTGTGTCTTTCCGTCAGGGTTAGGCATGAGTCCACGGGATTGTGGATTCTATATTATAGGTAAATTGATCCTACGGAAGAAATCAAGAGGGAGTGCCTAATTTGAGTTACAAGGTTATTTGTTACAACGATTCCTGTTATACTGAAAAGACTGGGCCTAACCCAAATATTCACAAAAGATAATTGGCTAACTTAAATAGTCTATCTCAAAGCACTTTGCAGCTACTAGGAATTATTTATTTAGAGATCTCTTTCTCAAATCTTTATTTCACTGGGAAGCTCAAAATATAAAATAAATAAAAGCTAAGCAGCTCTGATGATGTATGGGAAACCTAGAACTCCCATTTACCCACTTTTGCTCTCTGAGCATGTTTTTTGAATCCTTAAGTTTGTGTACGGGGCAATTTAAAATCAGTGCTGTAGTGAAATATTTAATGATGTAAAATTATGTCAGTGTTTTATTAGTTTAAAAAGGCTACCAAACAGTATGTCCTATATGCTGTAATTGTTACAAAAAGAAACTTTTTACATTGTATCCAAACTATATACAAATAGAGAAATCTATATTTTTAGAAAAGGTGGGGGAAGTATTCATAAAGATGCTGGGTATTGAGCTCTTTTGGGCTCAATCACCAAAATCAACTTTTGGGTGATTTTTATTTTCTATTTTGCCTTTTTAATTTTTAAAACTTTTGTGCATATATTTTTTGGGGAATAAAGAGAAGATATTTCTTTATGTTGAAAAGTAGAAAACCATTGCTTTATAGGAAACTTTACACTTTTGGAAAGGTTAACAGTCTAATTCTTCAATCCCTTGAGAGAGAGGAACTATCTTGAAAATGTTATAAAAATAATACTAGTAACATAGATCTATTTAGAAATTAATGTCAGTAGTCTTACCTGTTGAAAATGTGTTAGGATAAGTCACATTTTTAGTATCTAAGAAAGAAAATAGAACCAAATGTCAGTGAATTAAAAATAAACTGAACTTTCTAAAGCAGTGATTCCCAGTTCTGGAGTGATGTAAGAGGAATGTCAAAATATTTAAAACACACTTTCCCTTCAACTTTACAAATTCAGTGCTCTGGTGAGCCATTGTTACTGATAAGACTATACCCTCTACTCTAACTCCATGGTTTTGGGCCAAGAAAAACTCTTACAGAAGATGTGAGATATCATGCATGTAACTGATTTTCTCACCTTTCCTTCTCAGAATCAGAGCTGTCTTTTTTCCTTTGTGCTAGTTTGGAAGTTTGGAGTATTCAGATTTGTCATAGAAAATGTGATTTCTTGACAGACTAAGTGGATGGCTAAGGGGAACTGAAGAATTGGTAACATTCAATGCTAGAATGAAAGCATTTATGAAGAGAAGTCTCTAGTTAGAAACCAAAAATTGCATTATAACATTCATTATATACATAGCTAGTAAAAGTGGTTTTAATGAAAAAAATTTCACTGGAAGAAAATAAGACACTTTTATGAAGGTGGATGTGTGTTATATAGAAGATTTAATTGTTACGATATTGGCTATGATTAGTTTTTTAGTAGTCTTATCTTTCCCGATATTTTATATTCATATATCCTATAAGTTTTATTTATTTATAGAAATATTTCACCAGCTAAAGAGTGTGACCTATAAATTTAATGATATGTAATCAAAATGCTTACTCATAATGCATTTCTTAAATAATTTTAAAAATTACAAGTAGGAAACATGGAATGTCCTTAATCCTTTTTCTCTTAGAGTTCTTCATGCAAAGTATATGAGGTTTTTATGTCTTTATAAGAAATAGGCCTATGTTGGTTTAGTTCAAGGAAATTGTAAACATTTTTAGAGTTCATGGTCACTAAGTTTATACTTTTCTGATTCCCTGTGTTTCCTTGTGCTGTGATATTTTTTGGGCTAAATCCTTGTCTATTCAGCTTTGTGTTATAGATATATGAATTAGCCTTCTTTGTATTCAAGGAATGCGTGCATACCAAGTACAACAGCTGAAGGTAGCAGAGATCATGACTAATACCTTGTGATTTGGGTGTCCGTGTAATTCTGACTGTTTTTCCTTCTCCTGAAAGATTCCTATTCTTATAATTGTGTTGACACTTGCTGAGAAGTGTTTAGAAGAAGTTAAGAGAAATCCATTATAATTTGTTTTCTTATTGAATTGGTATTCCCTGCTACACAATGCTATTTTTATGGATATTTTAGACTTTTTCTTGAATAAAAATGCAAACTGCAAATGTATCATACATTTAAAGCGATATATAAGAATTTACATTTTGAGTAGAACTTTCTTACATTCTAGAAAATATGATGTTGTTTGACATATTATTTTATATTTTAACTTTACATTTTCATAAAAGTCTCCAGTTAGATTAATGGTGGAGTTTGTCTCAATGACACCTCAATACAAAAGGTAGAACCTAACTAAGACTTTCTACTTTTTCAGAAGCACAGTTGTGACCTTTGGCAAATCTGCAGAAAGCACCTTGTTCTAACAAATTTTGCACAGTTCTCGCTTCAGTTTACAAAATTTGAACATTCAGTCTTAATGTATTTTATGTAAAATCTTGGGAAACATACCCATCCCAGATTAAGAGGACATTTTTTTCCCTCTTATTTTATTATGCTCACAAACATATTGTTTCTTGAAGTATGTCTTCATTGCTATGAACTGTCCCCTTCTAACTGCTTTTGCTGCATGCTGGTTGTCTTTTTGTTTCTTTAAATGTTTGTTTATTTTTGAGAGAGAGTGTGAGCAGGGGAAGGGCAGAGAGAGAGGGAGACAGAATCCCAAGCAAGCCTTGTGCTGTCAGCGCAGAGCCTGATGTGGGGCTTGAACCCACGAACTGCAAGATCATGACCTGATCCAAAACCAGGACTTAGATGCTTAACCGATGGAGCCACCCAGGTGCCCTTGTTTTTAGTTGTCTTTAGGCTTTTTTTTTTTTTTTTTTTTTTTTTTTTTTTTTTTTTTTTTTTTTTTTTTTTTTTTTTTTTTTTTTTTTTTNATACCATTGTGGTCAGACAAGGTGCTTGATAGGATTTCAGTCTTCTTTAATTTATCGAGACTTTTTTTGTGGCTTTACCATGTGATCTGTCCTGGAAAATGTTCCATGTGCACTTGAGAAGAATGTGTATTCTGTTGCTTTTGGATGGGATGTTCCATATATATTTATTAAGGACATCTGGTTTAATGTGTTGTTTAAAGTCGATTTTTTCTTATTGATTTTCTGTGTGGATGATTTATCTATTGATGTCTGCTATTGTATTGTTATCAGTTCATTCCTTTAGCTCTATTAATATTTATTTACTTTGGTACTCCTATGGTGGGTGCATATATGTTTAAAAATATATCTTTTTGCTGGATTGACCCCTTTATCATTATGTAATGCCTTTTTATTAAAGCATTTGTTTTAAAGTTAAGCATAGTCAAATCAGCTCTTTCAGTTCGCATTTGCATGGAGTATCTTTTTCCATACCTTCACTTTCAGTTTCTGTGTTACTTCTGAAATTTTTCTCTTATAGGCACCATATGTATGAGTCTTGTTTTTTTAATGTTTTTTTGGTTTTTGTTTTTTTATTTCTGAGAGAGAGAGAGACAGCATGAGCAGGGGAGGGTCAGAGAGAGGGAGACACAGAATCTGAAACAGGCTCCAGGCTCTGAGCTGGCTGTCAGCACAGAGCCCAACACGGGGCTCGAACCCACGAACCATGAGATCATGACCTGAGCCAAAGTCGGACGCTTACCCGACTGAACCACCCAGGTGCCCTGAGTCTTGTTTTTTTAATCCATTCAACCATTCTGTACTTTTTGGTTGGAGAATTTAGCCTATTTGCACTTAAAGTAATTATTGGTAGGTATGTACTTATTGCTATTTGGTTAATTGTTTTCTGGCTGTCTTTGTAGTTCCTCTCTGTTCCTTTCTTCTTCTCTTTCTCTCTTCCCTATGGTTTGATAACCTTCTTTCATTTATGTACAGATTTCTCTTCATTTTTGTGTGTGTGCATTTACTATAAGTTTTTGCTCTATGGTTACTGTGAAGTTCACAAATAGCATCCTTATTTATATAAGTCTATTTTAAGTTGATGGCAACTTAAATTTGAATACATTCCAAGCTACATTCTTATCCCCCCCCATTTTGTTTTTGATGTCACATTTCATAGGTTTTTATTTTATGTATCCCTTAACTCATTATTGTAGCTATAGATATTTTTATTACTTTTGTCTTTTGATCTTCATATTAGCTTTATAAGTGATAAATTCACACCTTTACTATATATTCCCTTTTCCAGTGAGATTTTTACTTTCATGTGTTTTCTTATCATTAATTAATGCCATTGCTTTTCACCTTGAAGTCCTTTTAACTTTGTTTTGTAAGGACAGTTGAGTGGTGATGAACTTCTTTAGCTTTAGCTTAGCTGAAAAATTCTCTAGCTTTTCTTCTATTTTGAATGGTAACCTTGCCAGATAGAGTATCCTCTCCCCTCCCCACCCACCAGGTAGTGTATTCTTGGTTGGAGGTTTTTTTTCTTTCAGTACTTTGAATATGTCGTGTCATTCCCTTCTGGCCTACAAATTTTCCGCTAAAAATTTTGCAGATAGTCCTACAGATTTCCCTTGTACATAACAAATTGTTTCTTACTGCTCTTAAGTTTCTCTCTTTATCTTTATTTTTATTTATTTATGTTTTTGAGAGTGAGAGAAAGTGAGCAAAAGGGGGGAGAAGGGCAAAGGGAGAGGGAGAGAGAATCTTAAGTGGGCTCCATGTCTAGTGTGGATCCTGATGAGGGGCTTGATTGATCTCACAACTGTGAGATCATGACCTGAGCTGAAATCAAGAGTCAGATGCTTAATTGACTCAGCCACCCATGCACCCCTCTCTTTATCTTTAACTTCTGATATTTTAACTGTAATATTTCTTTGTGTAGGTTTCTTTGAGTTTGTTTTGTTTAGAACTCTGGGCTTCTTGGACCTGGATGTCTGTTTCCTTCCCCAGATTAAGGAAGTGTTCAGCCATTATTTCTTCAAATAGATTTTCTGCCCATTTCCTTCTCTCTTTTCCTTCTGAGACTCCTATAGTGGAGGTATTATTCCACTTGATATTATCCCATAGGTCCTTTGATGTATTTTTGGTTCCTAAAGTTTCATTTTCTCTTTTCTTTTTCTTTTTCTTTGCTGCTCTGTTTGGGTGAGTTCTGTTGCTTGCTTGGTCTTCTAGCTCACATATTGTTCTGCTTCCTCCAGTGTGCTGTTGAACTCCTCCAGTGTATTTTTTTAGTTTAGATCTTGCATTCTTCAGCTCTATAACTTCTTTTTTGTACTTTCTTTCTTTTTGTTGTTGTTCTCACTGTGTTCATCTATTCTTCTTCCAAGTTTGGTGGCCATCTTTATGACCATTACTTTGAACTCTTTATCAAGTAGATTACTTATCTCTGTTTCATAAAGATCCTTTTCTGAAGTTTTGTCTTGTACTTTTGTTTGCAACCTATTCCTGTCTCCTCATTTTGTCTGAGTCTCTGTGTTTGCCTCTATGTGTTAGGCAAAATGCCTACCTCTCCTAGTATTGATAGAGTGGCCTTCTGTAGGAGATGATCCAGGGGGCCCGGAAGTGCAGTCCCCTTTGTCACTAGAGCCAGGCTTTCAGAGGGCATCCCCTGTGTGTTCTGTGCATGCCTGCTGGCTGGGGTGAAGCTGTGGCTGTGGCATTGGACATAGTGAAGGGGGTGTTTGCCTGGCTGTCGTATGGTTGGGCACTGAAGAGGGGGATACCAACCTGCACTAGCAGGTTAGAGGGAGGTTATACAAATGGTGCCCACCAGTGCCAGCGTTAGCAGGGTAGACTGTGATCACAAAAATGGCACCTGCCACCACTTCTCTTCTTGAAGAGAGTCCCAACACATTCCTTCCTCTCTGGAAGTTGCTTTAAGATGAGTAATTGGGTCTCCTTCACATATGGTCTAGGAACTTTTCAAATTGCTGCTTTTGCACTAGGTCTCAGGGTGAGTGAGTCTGCCTGCAAGACCTTTTAAGAGTGGGTTTTTAATTCTCTACACATCTGTAGTTCTCCTGGATATAATCCCAGTTGATACTAAGTTTTGAGAGCTTGTCTTTCTAGTGCAGGGCCCATGGCTTAGGGTGCCTTATGTGGAGCACAAACCCCTTGCCCCTCTGGAAAAAGTTCCATATTTTTTGAGATCCCTCCTGATTGTGGGTCACTGAACCTGGAGTGGGGTTTTGGCAAGAGCATGTCTGTCTCTGCCTCCCCTACCTGTCTCAGTGTGGCCCTTTATCTTTTTTGTAGAAGCACTGTTCATCTAGTTCTCAGAACTTTTCTGGAGGAAATTATTCCATTTTAGCTGTTGAATTTTGTGTCCACGGGAGGAGGAATTTAGGATCTTCAGGCACTGCTGTCTTGAACCACTTCTCAAAACAAATTCTCAAATAGGGAATTATGAAACAGGATTAAGATTTAAATCCCTATCCAATGAAAATTATGTATTGTCACTGTTTTAGAAAGTATGAGATTATTCTAGAGACTCTAGTTTACTGTTTATATAAGCCCAGATCCACAGAAGCATGGATTTGATGGTTTGAATGATGTTGAATGGGTTGCAGACAACTAGATAGTTTGAGGTTCTCATACTTTTTTCTGGCAGTTCTCTTGGTTTTTTGAAGTGAGTAATTTGAAATCTAAAAAGACACTGTATGAGTTAATGGTGCTACTCATGATTCCAAAGGAAAGTTACTTAGAAACCTTACAGGAAATATTTGCAAAAGTGATAGATCCTATTCCAGATTGTCAAGGAGTAAATGAGAGCCTGTAATAAATAAGCTATTACATTAATTATGAATGACTTTTCCCAGTTCAGAAACAACCAGTATCCAATTCACACAGTATCTGACAGAGGCAATTAACATAATTTAGAATTTACGGTTTGATTTGTCAAAGTGTGTCCAGGAAAGAAGAGCCACTTACTGAGGGTCATCATGTGTGTACAGGTCTTCAGTAAAAGTGGCAGTGTGCCAGACTATGTCTAAGAAGCTAATTTGAGATCTTACATTACATTTTAGTGAATCATTTTTGGATTTTACACCAGAGCTGAGCTCCTCAGTCCTTGTCATTCTGTGGTTTTGTTTTGCAACACCATGAAAAAGTCTCCATGAATCATCCTGTCAGCTGTAGCTTCTGTTTGAGTCTTTCTGATGTAACTAGTGTTTTATTGCCCACTCTGCTAACAACTTTTCATGCTTTGGATCCATATCCTAATAAAAAGGTACAATGGTAGATCATTTTCAGACTTTGATTCTTTTGCTCTTTCCATAATTTTTAGTTCTTTTAGTGACGTTCAGCTAGGCCAGTTATAAATTGTAGGTGGTGACAGAATCTATGACTGGTGTTTTTTTGAAGGGGGAGGAGTGGTGGTGGTCATTACTCCTTTGGTTCTAGGAATCTTAATGTCCAGAGTTCTAAAGATAGGATGGATAGTTTAGCTGAAGTCAGCAGTGTAGCAGTGTGTTCTAAATCCCTATACTTATGGGTACTTATGGGTACAAATGACCTTTTAGCTGTTTTGTTTGTTATTTTTGTGAAAAATGATGTAATACTAGAGCTAGCTGGTTCCTATTCACATTGGAGTAATTTCACATTTAAGTTTTGAAAATCATTTTGTAAAAATAGATAAATAAAAAACCTAATTTATATTCAGGACACAGAATGCCTTAATCATTCTTGATATTTTAAAGGAGATGTGGAAATAATGAGCTCTCTTGCTAAGAAGTGGCAGGTATGGTCAGCACAATTTCACAGCCTTAAAAAAAAAATCACTGACCTTACTTGCTATGAAAATTAAAAGTTTTAGTTGTAATCTGATCTTTTCTTTTACCCTGCAGCATCTGGGAAGTTTGTTAACTTGAGTATTGACGTTAATTTTATATAATATGGCTTGGCACATTGAACCTATGGTTTTATCATTGGCTTTGAATTATGCATTTCTGTGGATTTTGTTGAGCTAAAAAGCCTATTTGAATATTGTTAGTCTTTGTTTATTTTTCTCCTCTACTTAATTTGAAGTTGTCTCTAAAGTTCAGATTTTGCGTTTTAACTGATAGCTAATAATAATTAGGTTATTATGTGCTAGGCGGTGCTTCTCATTTAATGTTCCTCACTTTCTAATTTAACCCTCAAGTATTATCACTATTTTACAGATGATTGTCAGAGAGGTTAAGCAACTTGCCCAAGTGCAAGCCTCTTTTAAAACTAGACTGTGAACCTTGTTATTTCTTTTCTGAGGCATCCCTGTTCCTGAAGCCTTGAGATCACACATGATTTTCATTGACTATACCAGTATTGGACCAGTGTATTTTTTGTATTGATGTTTGCCATCATTTTATGAGGATTCAGCCTTAGAATATCTTAACTGTTACCTATTTTGCAGAGTTCTTTGTCTGGAAATTCTCCTCACTGGCATGCATTCCAATAAACTAGTGCTATATTTCATGGATTCCAAGGTACACAGGCTTTTCATCCTGCATTTTAACATTGCTGAAGTCAGGATGTATCTTACAATGGGATTTTTTAGAATTCTAAATTTAGTAGCTAACATTGTTTGCTAATGAAAACTTGACCACAATCCAACAATGTAGGTAAAATATCCTTAACTTCATTCTCCTCATTTCAATAATCTCTTATTAAGAACCATCCAGAGTCCCAAATTCCTCATCACATTACTAAACCCAAGGAAAAATACCTACCTTGAAGGAGAGAGAGAGGGTAGGAATTAAGGTTTGAGTGTGATAATCTCTGTTTTTTTCTTTCAGGACATTTCTCTTAAGAACAGTGTCAAAGGCTAGCTTTTTTCTCACGAAAAATCAGTAAAAGGAAAAATGACTTTTAATAGTCTATTCATTATAAGCAAATATGTGAAAAAAGCAGTTTGGTGGCCCTTTCCAATTCTTTTTTTATCTAGGAGAAATTCTGTTTAACAAACTTACAGCAATATCCCAGTTAGAAAATCATGTATGTGTATACATATAGCATGTACTTAAATATGTGTATGTATATATGTATAGTTAAATCTGGCTAAAATTGGAAGTTTTATTAAAGTAAATTTTATTTATTTGGTTAGGGTTTATTTAATTACCAAATCACAACTCCCTTTACACTGTAATAACAGATGGGAGGAGTGTGAAAATAAAAACTTTGGGGAGGCCTCTATATATTGCTGCCTAGGGCTTTTTTTTTTAATATTTAAAAAAATTAAAAAAAAATTTTTTAATGTTTGTATTTATTTCTAGGAGAGAGAGAGAGAGACAGTGTGAGCAGGGGAGGGTGAGAGAGAGAACCCACGAACTGTGAGATCATGACCTGAGCCAAAGTCGGACGCTTACCCGACCGAGCCACCCAGGTGCCCTGCCTAGGGCTTTAATATTAGAGCTCAGGACTTGGAAGAAAGGCATCATGGACACCTGGGTGGTTCAGTCCGTTAACCATCCAGCTCTTGATTTC
Source organism: Hyaena hyaena (assembly GCF_003009895.1). Classification (NCBI taxonomy): domain Eukaryota; kingdom Metazoa; phylum Chordata; class Mammalia; order Carnivora; family Hyaenidae; genus Hyaena; species Hyaena hyaena. The sequence continues at coordinate 574,723 of NW_024080669.1, read as the reverse complement.
AGCTCAGGTCGTGATCTCACAGGTTTGTGATTTTGAGCCCTGCATTGGGCTCCTCGCACTGACAGTGCAGAGCCTGCTTGGGATATCTCTCTCCCTCTCTCTCTGCCCCTCCTGCACATGCTCTCTTTCTCAAAATAAATAAATAAACTTAAAAAAAATTGGCATCCTGGGGCACCTGGGTGGCTCAGTAGGTTAAGTAAGCATCCAACTTCGGCTCAGGTCATGATCTCATGGTCTGTTGGTTCAAGCCCCATGTCGGGCTCTGTGCTGATAGCTCAGAGCCTGGAGCATGCTTTGGATTCTGTGTCTCCCTCTCTCTCTGCCCATCTCCACTCGTGCTCTGTCTCCTCTCTCTCAAAATTAAATAAATGTTAAAAAAAAAAAGGGGGGGGAGGCATCCTGAAGTCAAGTGAGTCAACGTAATTATAACTTTGAAGCTCTTGGTTAGGGTTTGTGGTGTATGAGTATGCTTAGTATAGGTTATCAAAAGTAAGGGCATCTAGTTACCTTATCCTAGTGGCTCAAATTTTGACAGCCCTTTCCTTTTTATTTATTTATTTTTTAAAGTTTATTTATTTTGAGAAAGAGCACACACATGAATGGGCAGGGAGGGGGGGTGCAGAGAGAGAGAAGGAAGCTCCACACTGTCGGCGCAGAGCCCAATGTGTGGCTCAAACTCACAAGCCGAGTCATGATCTGAGCTGAAATCAAGAGTCAGAAACTTAACCGACTGAGCCTCCCAGGTGCCCCAGTTTCCTTTTTAAATTACGATTCTTCATATTAGTACTTGGACTTCGTCTTGTATCTGGAAGAATACATACACACGTATGTAAATATGCACAAGCATGTTCATTGTTGGCTAAATGCCCAAGTCATCAGTATGATATTTTCAAAAGCCAGATACAACCTGATTAAGCATATTTAATATCAGTATTCAACCGTAGCTCTTTTACATAAATATCGAGCCAGAAGAGATTATCAGTTTCATGCTTGGGTTACAGAATGGACAAGGACTTGAAAATAGAGGATTTTGTGCAGAATTGTTTCATCAGTCTGGTGTTGGGCTAACTGTGGAATTTAGTGATTAGAGAAAAGGTATTGTGATTTAAAAATTTTTGTTCTTCATCTGTGCTTTAAGAATTTAGTAAGTAGAGGGGCATCTGGGTGGCTCAGTCGGTTGAGCGTCCGACTTCAGCTCAGGTCATGATCTCATGGTTTGTGGGTTTGAGCCCCGCATAGGGCTCTGTGCTGACAGCTAGCTCAGAGCCTGGAGCCTGCTTCAGATTCTGTGTCTCCCTCTCTCTCTGACCCTCCCCTGCTCATGCTCTCTCTCTCTCTCTCTCTCTCTCTCTCTCAGAAAAAAATAAATAAAAAAAAAAGAAAAAAAAGAATTTAGTTAGTAGATTATGGTAAGCAAAGTTTCCTATACAATAGTCCTTGTTCATCTTTTCATTCCATTTTTATCTTCTTTCCCATCCTCTTACATTCCCGTGTAAGAGAAAATTGCTCAGGAAGCTGGCTTACAATCAGTAGTCCGGGAACTTCCAGGATTCTTTACCAGAATCTCCCTGGATGTTGCAGTCAGTCCCTGACGCAAGTGGCATTGTTTGGGGGTAGGAGTTTGTGTAATGGCTCTCAGGAAGAGTGGCTGGGCTGCCTAACTGCAGGTAGTATCCTTTGCAGAAACTCAATTGGAATTCTTTCCTGCCAACTTTTATATTTGTTTCTGAGTTAAAAAACATTCCCACCTCCCTACTCTCCCCAGCAAGTAGGGATGGACTTCTTAGGAACTATTTCTAAATGTTTGATCATCTTTTATAATTGGTACATTCTGTAGAGCAGTGTGCTCTTACCTCTGAACCCCTTTGTTGTCCCTAACTTTGTTGTGAGTTAACATTCACTTATTATGGAAGTTTTTAGATTCTTTGTCTTTTTCTTTGGATCAATCTTGGCTTATATAGGAGTTAAAGGCAATTATAATTAAACTTATGTTACTGGTGTGGTTTTTTTAAACTAAACTATTTCCATGCCAAATAAAATTCGAGTGTCACTGTGTCGTTTTTTTTTTTTTCTGACTGTGTTTACTAATAACCTTAAAAAAACATTTTACGAATATTATTAATAAACACTGTTTTTGTTACGCAGGCTAAATAATCTTTGCATAAAATGCCATATGTTGAGGTGATTTCTGAAAGGAGAGACCTGAAAGGGAGAATGGGAAGAAATTTGAGAACACTTACAGACTTAGTGTTTATGTGTAACATCAAATTATTATCAGGAAGCCGCCAATAATATTTCTTTCAAAAAAGACAGGAGGAAATAAAGGAGTTCTTTATAGCTTATAGAACTAAAAACATAAAAGGTGTAACCTTTGTTTTCTGCTTTTGGAACATATTAATAACTGATAGTCCTGCAATGGTATTTTCTCTAGATTTCTGTTATAAATGCTAAACGTAAATAAAGAAGAGTGTGATTTGATTATGATCAAAGGGTAGTAGACACAGATAACAGAGCAGTAATCAGCACCCAGATATCTTGTGGCATTTGAGAAGAGGTAATGGACAGGAAGAAACTTTCCCTGTCAGGGAAATATAAAGATACATACAATATTTTTTAACAATAAGATATTTCTCTTTATCTCATTTTTTTAATCTGTAAAATGGAAAAAATAATAATATATATGTGGATTAAATGAGATAGTACATGTTAACAGTTTAGAATAGTGCCTAGCATTTAATATTTAGAGTTTTAAAAAAGAGAACCCATGCTCAGTGACAGCTCCTAGCACCTGAAATTTAAGATTTAACAAAGGAGTTAAGGCATTAAAAAACAGAATCCAGCTTTTTACTCCACTTGTTGAATCTTGCTTTGGGAAAGGTAGGGTAAGATTTAATTGTCTTCTTCTGGTTTAGTAGAATGAGTAAATTGAGTAACAGTCTTACCAATGAAATAACTACATTTATCCTTTTTTCCCCCTTTGTTTCAGGTTTCCCCTCAAAAAACCTATAAGGTAAGTTGTTCAGTTGCCCTTCATACGTTTAGGTTACTCTTAATTAGAAGCATTCCTTTGAAATTATGGTGGATTTTTGTGGCTTTTGAAAATGTGGATTTTTTATATTAAGTAGTTTAAAATATCAAATGTTTTACAAATTTAAAATATAACAGGTGCTGCATATTTTTTCTGGAAGAGAGCATTGTTTTGATAACATTTTCAATGTTTTTAATATAAGCATTTTAAAAGTTTGTTCAAATTGATAGTTAAGGTCACTCCCTATGAAGAGATTTAATTTTAAAATCTATTGTGACTGTTTTTAGTTGTGAGTAGCTTGGGGAGTGTAAATGAATTGCCAGTTTTTGATGTGTTTTATCACTTGGGTAACTACAGCTGCCTTTAGTTAATGAACTTTGGCAAACTGAATCCGTCTTAATTACTTTAAGACAGTAAAGGGGAAAATCTAAAATGTTCAATTATGCCTGTGCCCACATCCGTATCTCCATATGTATTCATATCCTGGGATTAAATGCCTTTTCGTCAGTACCTGTTCTTCAACATCTCTTTCTCATCCTAGTTGTCATGAATATTATTTAAAATGTAGGTAGTATATCATTCCTAATTATTGTAGTACTTTTGTCATTTTTAGTGACAGTATGGTCCAGGATACCAACGCTAATTTTGGCATTTCAGTTAATTAGTAGTGTATGTATTATAGTGACGGTCTTATTGGCTGCCCAGCCATTATTTGATGAGTATAGCTGGGTAGGCCAGAGGAAGAATAATTCTAGTGTCAACTGGACCTACCTGACTTCTGTAGGTAGGACTATAGTGAGGCTTGCCTAAGACTTTTTTTTTTTTTTTTTTTTTTTTAACTTTTCTCATCCATGCTATAGTTACAGAGTGATTTTCAACCTGACCATAGAATATGTAGAGCCCGGTTGGGGAATGCGTTTAATTACTTTCAGGAACTGTTTTCTTACCTGTTCAGTGGAAATAATAGTAACTTATGAAAGCCACTGAAAGAATTTAAGTTACTTCTAAGAATATAATAGACTTAATAGAACATACTTTTATTATTTTAAGCACTTTTTATAGCCAATAAATAGACTCTTTATTACACATAGCATAGACTGAATTTAAAACTTTTTGAAAAACATAAGTTATAGAAATTTATGAGACTGTGTAGGGTATACTGATGAGCAGGTTTTAAATTACATTTTTATTCTGTTGATTTGCTTGTAGTAAATATTTTATTTCTTTGCTTTAATTTAGGCATGGAAGTATTTTGAACCGAGAGTCACCAACAGATAAGAAGCAGAAAGTTGAGCGCTGTGCATCACATGATTTTGATCCCACAGGTAAAATATGGTTTTTCCAAAGAATATTGAGAGTAATGAAGTTCAGACGAATACAGCTTAAGCTGTATAACTACCTGAAACACCCAGGAGTTACTGTTTGGTCTCTTGATGACTCTCCTTCCTCTTCAGTGATATAATATAAAACCTGTGCATTCAGGAGGTATGCACGCATTTTTATCACTCAACACTATGGATTCCACTATGGAAGCATCATTGTAGAGTATGTTTTTTAAAGAAATAATCATGAGAATAGAAATAGTTATTAATTATCATAATTGGAGATTCCAGTCAGACCAAGGACTTAATGTTAAAATGAATCATAAGTATGAACAGCAGTAACTCATGAAATCAAAGCTATAACAACTACAGATTTCTGTAGTTATTTAAAAATTCATGTGTGATTGTGGTAAATTGGAGCATTAGATAAAATCCAACTTCAAAAATTAATGATCATCTAATTTTAGTGTAAGCAAATGAATAGAGATCCATTTTTCTTTGGTCAAAAGTATTCTGAGCTTAGAGAGTCTTTTAAATAATGTTGATCTTTCCTAAAGTTTTCATGATTATTAAATTCTTAATTTTACACATACTGATTGAACTCCTTTTGTAAAATATGGTCTTTTGCTTTCTCCTTATAATCTCACTCAGATTTTAATTTATAAAAAATGCTTGATAATTTTGCTTTTGTCATTTGAAACTGATTTGTGTTCTTTGTGCATAGACTATTTGACTCAGTTTTATGTTCCTATGACAAAAGATAAATAAATGCTAAGGTCTTAGATACGTAATTAAATGTGTCTTTTTAGGTATTTTTGTTTATAAATACAGTTTTTAATTTTTAAAAGTCTATTTTTTGTGTCTAACTCATGTTTCATACTGTTAGTATAAACTGTTATTTTGAAAAATTATTATAAGATATTATCTAGAAAGCGAAGAATAGAAAGTGAATAGCTAATAATTTACTTGCATCTTGAGTAGTAGGTAAAAATGAAGTCCCGATCATCAATTTAGGTTTTGTGGTGGAGTATAACTTCTGGATTTCTATTAAAAGACTATTGTTTCTGACACCTAATTTGGACATCATGAGGCTCAGAGGCTTTTATTTATTTATATGATTAGTTACTGTCATGCTAATGAGTTTCTGCCCAAGCACACATAAGTAGTATAGTCTCGTTAGAATGACTTACTCTGTATTGTTCATCTGTGATGTGCCTGTCTCCAAAGACAGATTCAGTAAAGTGGTATGCAATGCTTCAGAAGGAGAGTATTACAGCTTTTAGTGCTTTTGTCATCTCTACAGTTGTCAAATGATATATTTTGTAGACTGTTCATGTGTTGTTTTGTTTGAACATATTTTTATTGCACTATCTTTTCTTCAATAGATCTTTAAATTATGTCATTACCTGTGCTGTTCGTGACTGTTCTAAGTGCTATCACCTGTGATATTCATACTTTGTGTTTGCACGATTTAACTGGATCATGATTCATTCTTTTTCCCCCCAAGAATTTTTCCCCTTACATTGGTCTCCATATTTTCTATATCTCTCTCCTTTTCTCCCGCTCTTGTGCAGATAGCTCCTCCAAGAAGACAAAGTCTAGTTCAGAGGAGAGTAGATCCGAGATCTATGGTAAGCTAATGTAGCCAATTCAGCCTTGCACCTTGGAGCTTGCTTCATGCTGTTTCCTTTTTTTTTTTTTTTTTTAAATAACTGCAGCCTTTCTTGTGTCTGCTCTGCATGGCATGACCTACCGCAGGGAAAGGGAGCTGGGGTTTTAATGCGGCTGCTACTGGGAAGCTTAAGGTTGCTAGAAACTAACGTTGTAGAGTAAGGGTAGGCCACACGACCCAATTCTCTTCCATCTTGTGGATGAAGGGAAAGTGATGATGTCTGGTATGTTTGAGTTGGCCTCCTCCATGTAACATGGATGGGCTTTGAATTTTTGGCATCTTCTTCCCATATCCCCTTTGCAGAGATTGGCTCATGTACAATTTCATGCCGCTAGTCTTCCCTCTAAGTATAGCACTGGTGTGATCAGAGGTATTAGCAGTTCTTTGGGATTTTTATTTGATTTTTTTTTATTTGTTTCAATTGCCATTATTATCTGAAAATGCTGTTCGTGTATGATTTATCCACAACAGCAAAAATACCTTAAGTATTTTATTTCTGTAGCTTGAAGAATTTGTTTACGCCTTTTAGAAATTTCCCCGAAGCTTGTTCTGGGTGGGAAAATTTCAAAAGGGCACCTTTTAAAGATAATTTTCACAAAAGCAGGTTTAATCCAAATGGTTAACTTTTTGCAGCAGAAGATTGGGACACTAATGTTTCTAGACTGTGTCCTGTCTTCCAAAGATAATGTAAACCATGTTTGTGAAGTTCATACCTGTATTTCCCTTTCCTCTGCACACTTTACCTGCCGTCCTCTTCCCTTGTTTTGACGTCTAGTTCCTTTTCTGAGAAAAGTGAATAGGAGAAGCACTGCTGAGAGCTAAGACTTTTAAAATAACTGAAAGATTAATACGTTACTTCTTTTTAAGAACATTCCAAATTTGGCCTCAAAGGAAAACCAGGTCTTCTCTAAAAGAGCAAAAAGTCTGTCAAACGGAAGTCCCCCCAGATGTAGCTGTTTCCTAGCTTGACGCACATGAAAGGAAACAAATATATGAGAGTGCCCCTCCCCACTTTAGGACATTTTATAATTTGTATTTCCTGACACTTGAGCCCATAGTGTCACATAATTTTTAATGCTATGAGCCCTCAGTGTTTGGTTATAAACCAGTTAATGCTTCTGGGTGAGATAAATAAATATGGTTCTTTGCCTTGATTTTTGTGACCAGGGCCTTTTTCATGTAATTAAACCTTTTACAGTAGTTCAAGGTGAAATGTGTACCATGCTGTATGGCATGGCAGGTTTGTGTTTTTCCTTCCTTCCAAAGTATTTGGCTCCTCATAAGTAAGAGATAGCTTCCGAGTTTCTTGAGATTCTGTCTTTCTGTTCTGTAGAAAGAGCTTCCTATGGTTTATCCTCTCCTTAGGAATGGGAACACCATCTTTATGGCTCCCTTCTTTTCCAGTAGCCTTTGCAGTGTTGTATTTCACCTCCCCCACCATTTTCCTAGATCTATGGTATGTATGCAAAGGCTTGCTATTTGCTTTGGATGCTAGGATGTTTGCTTTGGATGATAGGATGATAGGTATGTACGCAAAAGCTTGCTGTTTGCTTTGGATGTTAATATTTCAGTAATAGGAATATTAACACTAGTTCAGACATGCCATTCGCTTGTTAGTAATAGAAACATTTTAAGTGGTAATGGGGAAATAAGGTGTGGCTTCTTTGTATGTTTGTTTCTTGAAAACCCTTGAAATACCTTTTCTGGAAGGAACTGAGCCGTGAGTCCTTAAAAAGCACTTATAAAAGGGATGAGTTGATCGGAACAGAGTTAGCATACTAACTTAAATCTCTTTGACATTACAAATATTTTATCACCTGTGTGAATAGATTCCTTCAGACTTTGTGCAGTTAGCACAGATGGAAAAGAATCTCTGGGGAGTCCAGAAAAGCTTGGAAATACTGAAATATGATTGAGTAGAGTCATAGCAACTGCTGACATTGCTTTAGTGTAGGGTCTCTTAACAAGCCCACTTCTAACTTTTGAGATTATATTTTGTAAAATTCATTAGCTCAATATTTAGACAAATGCTAGTTCTTTACTTACAAATGATTTCTTTTGAGCTCTCTTAGCTATTTTTAGAGTTATTTTGTGAGATAGATTTACTTTGCTCATTTTAAAAGGAAACTAAATGTTTGTTTTGTATGGACTTCTTTTGTTAGGTTTCTGCCTGGTGCAGTAGGTCAGTATTTACTCCATTTCTCTTTAGTTTTCCTGCTGTACCTTTTGGAGCCTGTTGATCATGTGCAGATTGTGTTTCTGATCTGCAGTTTTAATTATACTTAATTTTCTGTTTTCCTCACTACTATCGTAATGGAGAAATTTTGTGGATTTTTGTGGGATATGGGAGTTAGCAAGGGAATTTTGAGTTTACAGCTTCTTCCTACCTTCTGGCTTGGTTTCATGAAGAGATTCTAGCTGATAGGATTACATGCAAGACATTAAACCCTGTCATTTTTTTTTTAGTTTTTTAATGTTTTTATTTATTTCTGAGAGAAAGAGAGACAGTGTGAGCAGGGGAGGGTCAGAGAGAGAGGGAGACACAGAATCTGAGACAAGCTCCAGGCTCTGAGCTATCGGCATAGAGCCTGACGTGGGGCTTGAACCCACGAACCGTGAGATCATGACCTGAGCAAAGGTGGACTCTCAACCCACTGAGCCACCCAGGCGCCATGGGTTTTTGAAACTCTCTTAATCTGCTGGGGCTACTATAGCAAAATACTAGAGACTTGGCTTAAATAACAGAAATGTATTTTCTTGAAGTTTTGGAGGCTTGAAGTAGGAGATCAGGGCGCCATATTCTGATGAGCGCTTTCCTGGCTTGCAGGAAAGATGGCCACCTTTTTGCTTTGTGCTCACATAGTCCTTCTTTGGTGTGAGCTCATGTAGAGAGAGAACAATCTCTCTGGTGTCTCTTCTTTTTTTTTTTTTTTTAATTTTTTTTTTAATGTTTTATTTATTT